>NC_043716.1:47503291-47567138 GCF_006229205.1 Suricata suricatta
GATCCACGAGAACAGGGCCTCTGTTTCCCCCTTCCGCACGACTGTCCATCTACATGATTACATGTCCCGCGGTAAGTGTTTGACAGAAGTTTGTCGTGTGAGCAAGCTGTCAAGTTTGGAAGAAGGCCCTTTCCAGGCTTTACGACCACAGGGCTAGATGACCACCAACCTTCTCAAACATGTCTCTCTCACAAAGCACAACGAACCTGTTAGCCACAAGGTAAGGTTCTAGGAGATGAAGACTCACATCTTCCACGATGGGGGAGTAGTAGAAATTCAGGGTCAGGAGGAGGAAGAGAGGGACCCTGGGGTGGAAAAGACCTTTTGGAGCTTTGGAAAACTGTCCGATATTGAAAATCTCTTGTTTGGTCTCTTTGGGGAGGCCCGATGTGGTTATAATGCGTTGTGACCTGCGTTCAGGGCTTCGTTTCTTTCCTGGTGCTGGTCTTACATGGTGGCAGAGGTGAGGGGGGTTGGGAGGGAGAAGGCAGAGCACAGACACCGCTGACTCCTGTCTTCCTCAGGACCTCGTGTGTTCAGCTCATCCTTGTGTGGGCCATTCTCTCACTTCCCAGGGTGCAAAGGATAAGGAAGAAGAGGGATGCTTGGAAGACTTACGTCCCATATTCACAAGCTCTTTGCTGTGGGAGGACACAAGTCCCAGCTTCAGCCGGCAGCTTTGGTGGTGCTCAGACTCGAGACCGATGGTGGATAAACAGGTCCCCAGGGGATCGGCCGCTTCCAGTCTGTTCCGAGGAGGGGAGGAGAGAAATGCCGTGTTGTAGGATGGGTGCCCAGTGCCGGCCCCTTCCCCACCTCCGCCAGGGTTAATATCTCCGTGTTTGACCCCGACCCGCAGATTAACAGGGGAGGTTCTCGCCACAGAGAAGGAAGCAGACCCTCAACCCAGAGGCGAGAATGAAAGCACTCTTGTTGGGAGACATGCCGAGCCTATGTGGTGGCTCTCTGATTTGCTTTCCGGAATGTGGTAAGCATGGTGGGCAAGCCTCTTTGCCGGTGCATCATTGGCACGTTGTTTGGTGATGCCATGTGAGTCGACTTGATTCTTGCTCTGGGGGTTTAACTGAGGAAAGCGGAGCATCATGGGCTCCAAGATGGTCATTTAATTAGGTTAGTTAAAGACTGAATTACAGGGGGCGCCTGGGTGGCTCAGCCGGTTACGCGTCCGACTTCGGATCAGGTCATGATCTCACGGTTCGTGGGTTCGAGCCTCGTGTTGGGCTCTGTGCTGACAGCTCAGAGCCTGGAGCCTGCTTCAGATTCTGTCTCCCTCTCTCTCTGCCCCTCATCTGCTCATATGTTGTTTCTCTCTGTCTCAATAATAAGTAAACATAAAAAAAATGTAAAAAAAGACTGAATTATGTGACCCTCTCACTTTTTTTGTATTTGTGTAGAATTTTTAAAAAGCATTTATTTAAAAAACCACTTATTCATTTTTGAGAGACAGAGAGGGACAGAGAGGGGGAGGGGCAGAGACAAAAAGAGACACACAGAATCTGAAGCAAGCTCCAGGCTCTGAGGCATCAGCACAGAGCCTGATGCGGGGCTCAGACTCACAAACCGCGAGATCATGACCTGAGCCACCCAGCTGCCCCCAGAATTATTTTTTTATATCAGCATAGAAGTCAGCAAACTTTCTCTGGAAGGACCAGATTGTAATTGTGTTAGGCTTTCTGGGCCATATGATTTCTGTTGCAACTACAACAGAATGCTCAAAAGTAGCCAGGGGTGCCTAGGGGGCTCAGTCAGTTAAGCATCTGACTCTTAGTTTCAGCTGGGGTCATGATGCCATCGTTTGTGAGTTCGAGTCCTGTATTGGGCTCTGCACTGACAGTGTTGAACCTGCTTAGGATTCTCTTTCTCTCTTTCTCTCTCAAAATCAATAAACATACATTTAAAAAAGTAACCATAGGTAACAGTAAATAAGTAGGTGTGGCTATGGCTCAATAAAAGATTTCAGATCATTTTTGTGCATCACAAAATATCACTCTTCTGATTCTTTTTCAATCATTTCAAAATGGCAAAACCATCCTTAGTTTGCTGGTCACATAGAACAGATGGCAGGACAAATTTGGCTTAATGGGCGGTCGTTTGCCACCCCCTGCATTAGCGAATGCTTCAAGACACCCCCTCTTGCAAGGAGACAAGCACTAATTTCCAAAATAGAAATGAGTATTCTGAAGCTGTCTCGGCGATTTCAAAATTTTGATGCAAGACAGACATCTGGCCCATAACCAAGCCTTCGGCAAACCGGGCCTGGGCTGGCTGGCCGGCCTAACTCTGTGACAAAATCTAGGGTTCCAGGGGTCTTTGAAGCCATCCAGTTCATATTCTAGCCTTTGTGTGTGGCCACATTTAAACCAAGTCAGGGGGACAAGGCTCACTTAGAAATAGCAGCCTCGCAAGGCCCAGAGTAAGTGAGCTCATCATCTTGACCCTTAATTGCTCATTTTCGCACTGGCAACTTTGAGGCGTGGGAGGCAATTCTGCCTCTGTGTAACCTCACTTCCGGATGTTGAACAGAGATGTTTGGTCCCCCTGACACGCCCCAGAGGCATAAATGAGGGCAAGACTCCATCTCTAGCTTTTCCCTGACGCTTTCTGCCACTGAGCCGCCACGGTCTTAGGTTCATTTCCGTTTCTTTAGATTGTCGGAGCTGATGTGTGGACAGCGGGGGAGACCTGGGTCTGGGTGGCGTCGGCTCATGTGGTTCCTGAGAACTTTCAGCAGCCCAGGATGAAGCCTGGCTCTTCCAATAGAATTTAAAAATAGAGAATGAAGTAAGCTTGACATAGCAATTTCCCCAGGACGCCAGAGTAGGTATAAAAAAATAACTCACAATGATTCCTTCTGGGGTCCGCCAGAATCCTGAATCCTTAAGACCAGAGCAAGGTCGTGATATTTTAACCAGTTTCATTGGTGGAAGGGGGGTGGTGGTGGGCTCACCTTGCCTCCTCCAGGGCCTTGCACATGGTAAATTCTCAGGGAGGGGGTGTTGAAGGACACTGATGCCAACCGACCTCCCCTTCAGGTCTCTGGAGGAGTATATGGCATTCTGGTGGGGGGCGGGGAATGTTCCCCCCCGGACCCAGGCAAAGCAAATCCAGTCCCTATTTTACAACACCAGGCCACATGTTGCTCTGTCTCAAATGCCGGCCGGGGGCTCCATGTTACCTTCAAAGAGGAATCCAGTTTCCCGGGGCTTTGCCAAAGCCGCCTCAGTCAGTAAGTGTCTGTTCTCTGCTGTACTGGTGATCCATTCAGCAGGTTGAAGGGCGTTCCCCCCCCCCCCAGCTCAGGATGCGCCCCCGGGGCGTGGAGCACACCCAGAGGTAACCTCCGGAGGGTTAGAAGTGATGGGAGAAGAGGAGGCTGGGGTTTCATGGTGCTCTTTTTTTCTTACGGAATAATTATGACATTTTGGCAGTTTTTATGTTCCTCTCCTTGATGATCGTGTTTTGGGGGCTGGGGGCCGGGAAGGATGGCTGCCAGGGAGGTTGAAGGGAAGTCAGAAAGAGACTGCTGTCTGCAGGGATTAAACCCTGGAGGGAGATACGCATAGTTTTACAAGACGGAGAAGGCTTTTAAAAAGATTATTTACAAGATAAAACCCAGCTCTGTGTCCTCAGTCCAGAAAGCATGCCTCGTCTGGTACAGGAAGGGTTATCTCTGCATCCTGGCATTAGACTCTGAGCTCTGGGAGGCAGACTTTGGTCTTTGAAGTCCCAGCACCCAGCCTGAATCTGGGCATATAGTAAGTGCTTCATATATGCAGGTAATAGAGTAAAGGAACACTGAATGAGCACAAGGAAGACAGGCTGAGCACCCAGATACTCCCCACCCAGGGATGGGCTGTCTACTGAAAGGAAAAGCACTTGGGACATGGGAGACCCCCTTGAAAAGGTGTGAAATGTGTGGAATTTCAATCTGTTTGCTACAAGTAAACGGAAGAATGCTTTCTCGTTGCTCATGTGTCTGGTTAGTCTTGTGTTCGCCTTTCTCCTTAAGGGGAATTTGGCTTTCCGACCCTGGGAAACCATCAGACTTGGGCTGACGTTCTCCACCCTGGCGGTGTGTCGGGGTGTCCTGGGGGGAGCTTTAAAAAATTCTAAAGCAAGGGTGTACCCCAGGCCCAATGCACCTGCGTTTTGGCAGGTGGGACCCTGGAAAAAGCCGTCTAGGGGATTCAACCGTGCGAAGCCGAGTCTAAGAACCACTACGGGACCAAACCAAGGGTGGGGAGTATTAGAGAAATGCCATGATATTTTTTGGACCAAGCTTTATATTATTGTTTTCTGCATCCGCAGCTCCTAGCCTGGGGCCTGCCATGTAATAGATGCTCAGCAATGCTAGCGTAATTATAGCAGATGCCGGTTCCTGGCGGCTTCCTGTTATATTCGCCATCTCATTACAACTTCAAAGCAACCGTACAAGATAGGTCATATTTGTATCTTCATTTTACAGGGTGTGGTAGGCAGACTTCTAAGATGGCCGGAGATTTTGCCCCCTGTTATGTGTGCCCTGTACATTCCCCTCCCCTTGAGCGTGCACAGGACCTGGGAATATGAAGAGATACAGCTCATGATTATGTTACATTGTGGCAAAGATGAAGGGATTTTTTGCAGATGTAATTAGGTCCCCGATCTGTTGAGTCTATATGAATTGTTAATGAAAAGGGAATTTCTCTTGGGTGGGCCTGACCTAATCAGGTGAGCCCTTTAAAAGAAGTTCAAGAGACTTGAGATTCAAGTCATGCTGGCCGTACAGAAGCCAGCCACCATGATTTCTAAAGCTGCAAGCAAATGGACTCTGACAACAAGCCTCAGCTAAGCCTCAGATAAGACCCCGAGCAGAGGACCCAGCTAAGCTGGGCATTGTTTTGAGCTGCTAAATGTATGGTAATTTGTTACAAGGCACTAGAACACTTATACGCCAGTGAAGGAATAATATAGTGCGGAGAAGTTATAGAACTAGGCCAAGGTCACACATTAGGAACAGTGGAGCCGCTAGGGGAGCCCTGTCATTTCTGACCCCTTGCTGTTTACCCATGACAGTGCCAACAGTTTGAGAAATAAGGTTCATCTGCATTAGTTAGCTCACTGGTTTTCTGTAAACTATAAATGGGACAAAATCAAGACTGACACTGGAGCCTGCCGCCTCGTGAAACAAAGTGCAGTCAGAAGCTGCAGCTGCAGGGGCACCTGGGGGGCTCAGTCGGTTAAGCGTCCGGCTTCGGCTCAGGTCAAGATCTCACAGTTCGTGGGTTCGAGCCCCACGTCGGGCTCTGTGCTGACAGCTCAGAGCCTGGAGCCTGCTTTGGATTCTGTGTCTCCCTCTCTCTCTCTGCCCCTCTCCTGTGCATGCTCTGTCTCTCTCTCAAAAATAAATAAACATTAAAAAAATTTTTTTATGGGCCCAGCACGCATTCGCTGCGCCACTCTGCTTCCCTTAAAAAAATTTTTTTTAAAGCAGCGGGTGTCAGCTTTTGCCACTCAGGGTTTCTGCACACAGTAGGGATCAGAGCGAGGCACGGAAAGGGTGTCTTTTCAGACTCGCACTCCAAGCCATCCCCAGAAGCAGATACATTTGTAAGTCATGCACAGGAGAAAGAACGAAGGAGGCGCTTTTAATCAGGAACTGGGAGCACAAAAGCCAATTTACCGAACATCAAAGAGACCTCAAGAAAAAAACAAAAGCCACGGCCATGGTCACGTGGTGACGCCCATCTGTTCTGCTCCCATTAAGAGGATGCAGACCTACTTTTCTGAGGTTAGATCATCATGATTATTAGAGTTTCTCTTCCTTAAAGAAAAGCTAATCTTTACTTGTGGTAGTAATGCGCATTTTAATACAGGTTTTCCAGTGGTGTGTTGTGTGTGTGTGTGTGTGTGTGTGTGTGTGTGTGTGTGAAAGTCTGCTGGTGGAGAAGGGATGTCTTGGAAAGTTACTCTGTTCTTGCAGTCAGCTTGGACGTTTCTCTCTCTTTTCACTAACCTGTCCTCTTTCTGCCTGGCTTGTGGATGTGATGCACAGAGGTGAGCAGCCATTTTGTGAACAGGAGGATATGGAGAGGTAGTTTACCAATGACTTGGGTCTCTCGTGTCATCACGAGTTCCCTACGGTCCCACACTGCCTTCCTCTGGACATCTTATCATGGGGGAAACACACTCCTCTTTCTGTTGGTGAAGCGTTTTTCTTTTTATGCCTTCAGGGCAAATGCAATTCTGTGTGATATAAAAATATAAAAAATAAAGCACGCTCCCCAAGCATTTGAAAAATACTTGGTCAGCTGTCCAGTGTCAACATGTGCAAGGAATAGTTCAGCATCTTTATTCTAATTTAAGGATCCTTTTCTAGAGTTATAATCCGTGACAGGGGGACTCAGGGATGCCTGAGGCATGGGAAGAATGCACAATGGATAATGGTGTGGGATGGAATAGGGCGGCTGAAATAGAATGTAACCACAATAACGAATCACTCAATGGACTTGAGGTGTTTAATTCGGTCTGAGGCACAGAGGACCCAAGAAGGAGTTGCTCTTTGTGTCTGAGTAACCCTTCTTGGAGCACCTGTTTGGGATCTAAAACGTACCTTGAGGTTTGGGGTGAGGTGAGGGCCGGAGCTACTGGGTAAGCCAACGAGGCACGTCCTTAGGCACAGGGTCTAGACCAGGAAGGGGACAGACCCCCTTTTTCTTCCTGGTCCAATCACAGCTGAATCCCTGAATTTGGCTCAGGAGCACCCAGACTGATTGTAGCTCGTTCACAAGACTCTGATGACGATGGTGCAAGAAATAAAACCCCCAAACTCTCTCTTGCTTGGGGCCAAAGGAGGTGGGAAAACTTTGATTGAAGAACCCAATGGTGGCCATGCCATGGCAGCAACTGTGAACTCTCTGGAAGACTGCCTGGCCCGAAGAGCGATCAAACCCACCTCCCCCCCATCCTGCCCCGGCCCCAACAGTTGGACTTGGAACATGATGGAAGCTTCCAGAAGGCAGCTCTGGATTTGGATTTGGATTTGCTTATAACGCTGACAGAGCTGCCAGAGGCAGGGTGACCCTCTCTCCATAGATGGTCACTGGCACTTTGGGCTGAACTGTTGCGGGGATGCAGGGCAGGGGTCTGCATTTACGCATTTGCTCCTCCACTCAGTGACTTCACTGACGAATTAAGGAGTCACTTGGCATCTGTTATGTGTCAGGCTCTTAGCAGTCAGACTATATGACCTTGAAGGTCTCTCCCACCTTGGTGATTCTTGGAGGCTCTGAGCGTGATGAGCTCCGTTTTGCGCAAAGGCAAAACCAGAGCGTCCAAATCTGGGGCGACTTGCCAGAGCCATGCGGCCTGTAAGCGGTGGCCCCCTTCTTCGTCTCTGAGCCTTTCTTCTGTCTACCCTCCTTTCTTCTCCAGTCCCCTGTCGCTTTCACAGAAAACCAAGCCGTCCTCTGCTAAACCATCGAGGCTTGGTGCAAGCGTGTTTAGACAGGATGTGCTCTTACCCAACACTGGCCTGAGTGCAGTGTTTTCCTGACTCTGACAAATTGCAGCAAACTCTCCTTTTGATCTGCAATCTTCCAAATCTCCCCAGACCCCCCCCCAAGCCCCCCACCGAGCGGAGGCGGGACATGGGCTAGGGCTGTGGTTCAGATTTCGTACAACATATGGCTTTCCGACTGGGGAGCGGCTGCAGATTCTTGGGATTCAGTCACCCCAGCAACTCTCTGCCCCGAGATTCCAAAAATTGCTGTGCAAACCACACATTTCCAAGTGAGGCCGTTTCACTCGTTCTTTAAACAGTTATGAACCTACCTCCCTCCGTCTCTCTGTCCCACTCCCTCTGCCTCGCTCATGGATGAGTGCGTGTGTGCACGCACACACACACACACACACACACACACTCCACTGTTGATCTTTACATCCTACACCTCTGGGTGTCTCCTGCCAGGTTCCCTTGCCTCGCACACCCCCTGTGGCCTTAGGACTAGGTCCTCAGTCTCCTCTTTCACTTCTTAATGTGTCAGGCCTGCGAGATGCAGGGAAGGCCGACTGGCGGCTGTGGGGGACCGTCTGACGCTGGTCAAAGCATCTGTTGGAAAACTCGCTTTGTAATTTCCTGAGCCCTTTGGGGTCAGAAGTGGGCACAAACCCCCACATGGAAGACAAGCCCAGTGACTTTCAAGTGGGAAGAAAATCAGAAACAGAAGGGCCTGCGGATTCTGAACTCCAGGCTCCCAGGATAAACTTTTCGGAAGCTTCCAGAAGCACTGCTTTCTCAGGGAGCCAAAGCGCTGGCCTCCTCCCGAGGGAGCCGATTCTGCCCGGATGGGACCGTGAGTGGGAGTGCGGCTGGGTTCATCCTCTGCCTACGATGCTCTGTAAGGGGGGGGGAGGGGAGCTGCAGCTCAGAACCAGGCCCCTCAATGCACACGCCCCGTTCGTGTCTTTGATGATCTCTATCGGTTTCACTCACCGCGGTGTTTTCAGCTGTGGAAAAGAGCCCGCCCCAGCGTGGGAGCTCAACAAAGATGCACGGAGTGAGAGAACGAATCCATTTTTGTCTCCTAGGCACTCCCTGAAATTCTTGTCACTTAGCTGACTTGGTATAAACGGCTCCTGTGAGCGAGTAACTAAGGTCAAAAAGCAAAAGGGGCTCTGAGCCCCCCACAGAATTGGAAAGGAATAGAAATTGGGAGGGTGGGAAGTGGGAGGGAACATTTGCACTGCTGCGCGGAAGTGTCTAGAAAAGCCCAGGGCTTTCTGTGCATGCCCTCAGCAAGCATCTGAGCTCGGAGACGGGAGGAGGCTGGAGGCTTCTCCCACACGCCTTTGAACTTGACAGTTCATTCTCAACTGTGCCTGCCATGAAGCTCTCGCACTTGCTTGGCTTCAAGGCTCAGGCCTTTATCCCAAAATAAAGGGTCTCCCCTCTGTCTCCTACTTCTGCTACATCTCTTCTCTTTCCTTACCCTACAATTCTCCTTAATTGCTAGTTTCAGTCCTGGGGAATAAGATGGAGCTTTGCAAAAAAAAAAAAAAAAAAAAGAAAGAAAGAAAGAAAGAAAAAATTTCCAGGTTCCCTCTTATCTGGCTCAGCTGTCACGGCTTTCATTGGCCCCGAAATGGGACTCAAACCAAGAAGACTTTGAGAGAAGCGAAACTATGATTTAAAAAAAAAAAAGAGCCCTGTCTGCATCACTAAAGCCCTTTCCGATTCCTCGTGGATAGGTGTCTGGAGGTAATTAGGAGAATTTATGTATCCCGTCCTGGCAACTGTAATTTGTCACTCTGCTGAGCACGTGGAGTGAGTGATAGCTCTGTGTTAATGATCAGAAAAGGTTGCATCTTCCAATTAGCAAATGAGGCTTAAAGAGAACTTTTCACCTTAAAGGTACCCTCTCCTTGCTTTTCCCTCCTCTGAAGCAGAGATGTCATGGAGATGTTGCAAGAGGGAGTTCTTTAGCTCGAGAGGGAGTCGGGGATGGAAAGATGACCCCAGCTCCCTGGATGCAGATGGCGCTGGCGACTCCATTATATGTAGCTCAAGGTTGGTAAATGAGAGCTTGAGGGCCACAGTCAAGGACAAATTACTCCTTGGGTAACAGACAGGGTAGGCAGAGGAGAAGGGTCAGAGGGTGGGGGGGGGGAGGAATTTACAAAAGGAGAAGCAGTGAGCCGTGCTTCCTGTGGGCTTGGGGGCCGTTCCGTGCGTGGATCAGCACCACGGTCCCTGCCTTCTGCTCTGAGGACGCCAACCAGTGACACGAAGTGACGCGTTCCTGGTCTTCAAAGGGCACTGGCCAGTGTCTGGGGCTCAGGACTGCGCTCTGCTGGGCTTCAGAGCAGAACTCAGAGCCCAGCTCAGCAGAAGTAAAGGGGACAGAAGGATGGGAAGGGGATTGCGTTCCCTTGGCCAGAGCTAAGCCATCCCCCTGAGACAGTGTGCCCTGCGTTTTCTCCCAAGTGTCAGATCCTGTCACTGAGAAGAGGAGGCTGGCACCCTGGGACCCACACACAGAATGGGGCCACCCAGCCTCTTCACCCCCGGGTAACACCTGGGTGTGGGCATTGGAGGTTTTGAGCCAGAAGGTCAGTCATGAATACCAAGACCTCTGCAGACTCGCTGTTTACAGCCTCGACGTGTTTCCAACCCCCTGCAGCCCCACCCCTGCGTGAGAGGCCCCAGGTCCAGGACCCCACTGTATAAACCCGAAGGGTGTCTGCAAAACACATGGGGACTGGGCCTGTAGCCCTGGGCTGGCCTCACCCTTGGCGTCTTTCCGCAGTCCTGTTTGGCCGAGAGACGGGCTGTCCTTGGTAGCTGTGTCTCTGGCTTTGTCCTTCGAGACCCAGGCACCTTGTCTCCTCTGCAGCATCTGCTCACCAGGCAAGGGCTGGTCTGAGGGCAGCTCCTCTGGCTTCCTGTTCTCCTTCTTCCTCTCGTGGGGAACTCTGAGCATAAAAGAAACACCGTCCGGTGTGAGGTTCTGAGGGACTCGGCCCCCACATGGGTGGCCAGGTTTGTGGTCGTAAGAGGAAGGTGCTGAACCCGAACATCCGACCTGATGAAGAATCATTTAATCTGGGAAGAAAAGAAACTGACGTCATTAATTTATCCTGGCATATTGGCCAGAGTAGTAATGAGAGTGGGGTGGGATTTTCCCCCAAGCAGCGGAAAAATTGGGGAACAGGTGTTCCAAATACTTTCAGGGGTAGCCCTAGAGATCTGTCTCTCTCTCTCTCTCTCACACACACACACACACACACACACACACACACACACACACACTCACGCACACACATACACGTATATATTACAGAGAAAAAGGTTCTTACAGGGATGAGACATGAGAGGTTTCAGGAAACATCTAGAACATCTGGTGTTTTTTTAAAATATCAAGCAATATTCTTTTTTTAAACTAATTTTTAAAATGTGAGTATTGTTGATGCACAATGTTACCTTTATTTCAGAAGTACAGTGTAGTGCTTTGACTTCTCTATACTTTATGCTGCGTTCACAAGCGTAGCGACCATCTGTCACCACAGTCATTTCCTTTTTAGAGGGTCCGATGAATACACTGCACATCCAACTGTGTTTTCTGTTTCTTTCTTTTTCTCCATTTCGCATTATATCAATTTTTTTTTTGGACTGGGGGAAATAGGACACAGTTCTCCATTGATTTTCAAGCATCCAAGCCCCCCACTGGGAAAGACACACAAGGTCCTTCCCGATCTGACCCCGTTCCCTTCTCCATCTTCTGTTTCACTCCATCCTGTCCTGTCCACCACCAGCACCCAACCTCTGCCCAGTGCACTTTCAACAGAAGGGCCATCCCAGTGCCCTGGAAATGCTTCTGGCTCTTGGGTGCCTGGGATTGGCTTGTCTCTCTCCCTCTGTCTGGAATGTAACACTTCCCCCCTTCCCTTCCTTGTGCTCCCATCCTCCTGGGGGAGCCCCCACTCATTACGTCCTCTATGGAGCTATCCGGGACACCCCTCAATTCTCACCCTTAGATGCAGACCTGCCCTCCCTCTAGTCCCTGGCATCTTCAAGTATCTCCATGTTCGTAAAGACCAATTGTGTAATAAGTGATCCGTTTCATACCTACCTCTGCTGTTAGATTTTATGTTCAGTGAGGTCATAGACTCTTCCTTGTTCCCTAATGGCTCCCCAGCACGTAGTGCTAGGTCCAGCCTGAGGCAGATCCTCAGTCTCTATTGGATGGGTGGCTGGATGGACAGAGGATGGATAGATGACAAAGTGTTGGGTAAAGGTAAAGAAGAAGAAAGACAGTAGATCCAAAATGTTAATTGTGTGGAAGGGGCGGGAGGGCGTCAGGAGGGGCGTGCTCAGATCCGCAGTGATGACCAGAGTCCGTTGGGAGCAGAAAGTCAAGGCAGGGTGTACCCATGAGGATGCCCACTGAGACTCGTCCGGAAGCTCCCACTATAGGAAGGGCTCCGAGAGCAGAGCACGAGTTGTGCTTTGGCATTTTGTGGTTAGCGCTACATGGCAACATCTTTGGTGGGTTCAATTTTTTTTCCCCCTGAAAGTCAACATAATTTAATCTGAAAGCCAGCATGCTAGAGGTAATGATTAGTAGACACAGGCTAAAGATATAGAAATAACAGTGGCTGCACTTGGAGCCTCACATTAGCACCTGTCGTTGAACTAGCCTCACTGATGTTGGGCAGAAACCTAAGCATTCTCCCGTGCCATCCACATTTTAAACAGGCGCCTCATGTTTCCTTTATGAGTCTACACTTGGCTTCTAGAATTGTAGTTTCTGAAGCTCACATTCACTTAGGACGGTTCTCTTGCTGCCTTCAAAAGATCTAAGCTGGTCGTGTGCTGCCTGGTTGCAAATAGCTGGGCGGTTTTGTAGGAAAACCAAATTCTTAAGCTTATAAGAACATCTGCTCAGGGTCTGATCAATAGATACCTCCAACTTTTCCAGCAAGTTGTGACGCGTGTCCTGACAACTCTAAGGTGTAGTTTGGCACATTACGGAAATCTACACTCCATAAATATGTTATTAGACATGTCTCTAGGGTCCCATGCAAGGACCCTCCTGTGCTTCACTCCCTCTGAGATGCTTGTTTATAAAACTGTAGCTGAGCCTTCCCCACGCCCAGACCCAGGCAGAGATGAAAACGACGGTCCACAGAACTCTAGGAAGCCTTGCCTTGTCCTGGGTGACTGCGGGGGATGGGGGTGGGGGGCAGGAGATGCCTTCCACGACAGCGCATTCAGACACTTAAAAACTATGCTCACAAAACGTCGAAGAGAAGAGAATACTTTTTATAGGGCCCCATGTCAAGAAACCAGTGAGCAGCTTTCCATCTGTTTCATAGCAAATGTGTTTATTATCTTTGCATCTCATTCCACAGCTCCAAATAGTAGGTTAGAAATATCTTTTGCTCTCTCTCACTCTCTCAAAAAATAAATAAATAGATATTAAATTTTTTTAAATAGATAAACTACCTAAGACCTCAAAAAAAAAAAAAAGAAAAAGAAAATATCTTTTGGGATCTTAACTTATGCTTAAGAGCACATTTTAAAAAGTTTAACTGGATGTTTGCTTCTACATGGAGGCAGCGGTATCTCTTTCTTCACTTTGACTCTGTGCTTTATCAGAGCGTTGAGAGAATGCCCGTGGGTTCCATCCATTAAACACCCATGGGTTTTTTTTTATTGGCTTGTTTGTTTTTTGGTTTCATCTTCCCCCACGATGTCCCAAACTCTACCTTAGAAATAGAGCGGAAACAAGACAGTAAGTAAATATATAAGTGAAGTAATTGTGGTTTGTGGAAGGTGCCAGAAGGGAAGTAAACAAGAGAGCCAGTAACTGTGGAGGACAACCGTTTGGATTGGGTGGCCCAGAAAAGGCTCTTTGGGTAAAAGAATAAGGAGCTGAGACCTGAAAGAAGAAGCCATTTGAAGAGAAATTAGGGGATGAGCAGCCAGGCAGAGGAAATGGTAACTGTAAAGTCTTTGAGACAGTCCAGGACTTGGATGATTTGAGGAAGAGAAAGCAAGCCAGCATGGCTGGAGAGGACAGAGAGGGAAAGTGGCGTGAGATGCGGTTGGAGAGAGGCCAGAGTCGGTCAGGCAAAGCCCCGTGGGAAATGTTCAGGGTTTTAGATTTTATTCTGGAAGCAGCCAGAAAGCTTGGAGAATTTTGTGAGGATTAGGCTGGTGAATCTGTGCAGGAGAGATGGGGGAGCGGGCAAGGGGAGGGTGAGGTTGGATGGTAGAGGGTGCATCAGCTGAGGTGAGAGGTGTGTTGTTGGGGGTGGGGAGAGGAGGAAGGGGTGGTGAGGCTTTTGGGAGGGGCTTGACAAGCCCCCCTGGCTGGAGGGGACAAGGGAAAAGAAGACTGAGACCCGCTGGTGATCCGACCTGAGCAAGGTGGATGTCAGTGCTACTTACAGAGAAGGGGTGGTCCTAGGGGAGAAACAGCTGTTCTGTGGAAAGGTGGGGACTAGACATCCATTGTGAATGCATGAACGGGGGACCTGTTTTTCAGCTCTAAGTAGAAAAGAAGAAGCCTCTTGGCAATAAGTCTCTTGAAAGGGTAAAGTTTGGGGTGCCTGAGCCTGGGTGGCTCAGTTGGTTGAGTGCCCGACTTTTAGTTTCAGCTTAGGTCATGATCTATTGTTTGTGGGTTCGAACCCTGTGTCAGGCTCTGAGTTGATAGCACAGAGCCTCCTTGGGATTCTTGCTTGCTCTCTCTCTCTCTCTTTCTCAAAAATAAATAAATAAACAAACAATAACAACAATAAAAGAAGAGAGGGCAAGGTGTATCATTTACTGTTATAACTTTAGAAGTAATGAAGCATTTGGAGGAATGGACAGTGGAGCTCGAGATAACTCAAGTTGGGCAGATGAGGGATGACTTGAGGGTTGACAATAAATTTCCATGAAGCACGTGGAAATAAACAATCATGGATTTGCTCCTTGGCAACTCCTCGTTGGATCAGACTCTATTTCTGTACTGGAATAAAAATGCGAGGTGAGGAGTGGGTGAGGACAGAACAAGAGCTGCTTGTGCTGAGAAGGGTGGCGGAACCATCCAGAAAGGAGGAAGAGATTCATGACATCGAGAGAAAGAAGGACTTGGAGCTTCGAAGGCATGCCTAGGGATGATACGATCTATGTATTAAACAGTGTGCTTTGAGTTTCAGTGAGCGGAACTCATTTATTAAAATGTTTATTTATTTATTTTGATAGAGAGAGAGTGCAAGCAAGCTCTACACTGTCCTGCAGAGTGAGACGCAAGGCTTGAACTCGTGAACCCGGGAGAGCATGACCTGAGCCGAAATCAAGAGCTGGACACTTAACTGACTGAGCCACCCAGGTGCCCCGGAACTCATTTTTTTTTTTTTTTTATAGAACAACTCTACATTTCTTCAGCTGCGTCTCTGCCCTCCTATTCATTTTCAGCAGATTCTGTTTGTTTTTCCACCAGCCTGCTCACTTCCCAGTACACGCTGTCCCACACTTGACTTGGCTTATCTCCCTTTCTGTTTGCTCATCTCCTTTTCTTTTCTGGATGGTGCTTTTAGGAAGCATAATATTTGATTTTTTTAAAATGTTTATTCATTTCTGAGAGAGAGACAGAGTGCAAGCGGGGGAGGAACAGAGCGGCGGGGGGGAGACACAGAATCCAAAGCAGGCTCCAGGCTCTGAGCTGCCAGCACAGAGCCCGACGCAGGGGTCCGAACCCACAGACCACAAGATCATGACATCAGCTGAAGTCTGACCCTCAACCGGCTGAGCCACGCAGGTGCCCCGGGACGCACAATACTTGGATTTCGGGGGAGCAGCCTACAATGCAAAATGTGTTACCTGGAGGTGCCCCCTGGCACCCGACTTGCAAAAATAGACTGTCCCTGGGGGTTCCTGGTTTGCGTATTTCCAGCCTTAGAGCTGCGCAAGGGGAAAGTCTTTTACTTTGGATAGACGAAGCTTGCGTTTGGGAGTTAGAGAGGCCTAAGTGAGCCCCGTAGCTCTGCTGTTTTCTGTTTTATGACTTCAGGCTTGTGACCAATGTCTTCCAACCCAATGCTTTCACCTGTAAAATGAGTAATGATATATGCAAATTGCAGGGTTGTTGGGGGCGTTTAGGCGATGCGGCACAGGTGAAGTTCTTAGCTACCTGTGCTGGTAACCATCTTATCATTATTACTGAACTTACCAACAGAATGACGGTTGGTTTGATGGGAAACAGCACTGCTGGTGGCTCGTGAAGGCAGCTGACAGGCACACAGTGTGAGCGGAGGGTGCTGGGTGCTGGGTGCTGGGTGGGGTTTCCCTGTCACCGTCCAGCAGAGTCTGCAAACTGGAAGCTTTGTAGTGTGTTGGCCTCACCCCGCTGGTGAAATTGGATGAAAAATTTTAATCGAACAATTCAATGAAAAAACAGGAGACAGGGGCACCTGGGTGGCTCGGTTGGTTAAGTGTCGGACTTCGGCTCAGGTCATGATCTCATGGTTTGTGAGTTTGAGTCCTGTGTCTCTGGAGCCTGCTTTGGATTCTGTATCTCCTTCTTGTTGCCCTTCTCCCGCTCAAACGCTCTCTCTCCCTCTATTTTTCCTCTCTCTCTCAAAAACAGATAAACATTAAAAAAACAAAAACGGGAGACTTTCCCATGCAACATGGATCACAAGCAGCTCTTGAGAAAACAGAGCTGGTGACGTGGGGACCTTATCATTCCAGATGGTAACTGTCAGCTGTGACTTAGAAGCCACTGATGCTGTGATGGGCGTCCTTTTCAGTTCCCAGTTGTCCTTTCGCAGCTCTCGGCCCCTCTTAGATAGACTGGTCTTAGATCTTACATGGACTCTTGATTAGCTTGTATGACCTTGGACAAAGTCTTTAACTCCTTTAGTCTCAGTTTCCCCACTTGTGAAATGGAGATTATATTCCAGAAGGTCCTTGTTTTAAAGTTTATTTATGTATTGAGAGAGAGAGAGAGAGAGAGAGAGCGAGCGAGCGAGCGAGAGAGAATCCCAGGCAGGCTCTGTGCTGTCAGTGCAGAGCCTGATGCAGGGCTCGAACTCACAAAATGCGAGATCATGACCTGAGCTGAAATCAAAAGCTGAACACACAACTGACTGAGCCACACCGGCGCCCAACAGAAGGTTCTTTTGAGTAGTACATCACATCCACAAAAAGTCTTTTCACTTTTTTTTTTAATGGCTTCTTTATCCATGTTGTTAAGATACTGGCTGACAGATTGGCCAAACCCTGTGTATAAGAAACGAGTGCTGCTGACAGTCAGAACTTGTCCCCAGTGACATAAAGGAAGAGAGAGGTGAGCTGGTTGCCTGACATTGTCAAAGGGCATCAAGCTTTTCCTTACTTGGGAGACCTTCCAATTAGCGAAGTGGGACGTTCTTAGGATGGCGTCCAGATTCAACAGTGTGGATAGGATTTCACGCTTGATTTCCTACTCCTTCGCCTTTGCCCTTGTATAAAATCCCAGGACTCATGGGCATCTCTCTCCATCCTTTTGCTGGCACCCAAGACCCTGATTCTGGGGCTCTGCCTCCTTTGGAATGTTGACATTATGATGTTCCTGTAAGGAGTTTGTGGATGGCGTCCCCAAGCCCGCTTACATGGGGAGTCCTAAGGAAGCAGTTCTAGCTCTGGTTGCCTCCACATGTTTTCTTCCCTTTGTGTTCTAATGACGTGCCATTTCAAGGAAGTGTTTTACTTGGGTTGGGGAGTGTGCTGTGAAGCAAAATACATCCCCCTGCTCTTATGGGTGTCGCCCTGATTTGGAGGCAGGTGCTGTTCTAAACAATTGCCTGTTCACATACATCCATGTGCTTGGAACTCTAAAGAGACAGAGTCAGATCTGCTCACAACCATGAGCAGGGGAGACGCCTCTTTATTTCAGCAAGATGGCAGACCAGGGTCAATCCGGACGTGATTTTATGGATTGGGAAGCTTGTTTGTGAGAGGTGAAAGCAGTTGGTATTTTGAGATGTCATTTGGTTGTCTGTGTAAATACTCCCAAGAGTGTTTTCTCAGCAATCTCCACAGTTGGTAGAAAAATTTTGGGTGATGACAGCTTGGGGGTCACTTGAGTGTTCAACACAGGATGATGCACCTATGGGCTTGTCAACCATGAAGAAAGGGGGGCTTCTTAGATGAATCCCAGGGAGTAAAATGGAGGAAATACCAAATAAAATCCAGACACAAGATCTGTGGACAAGTGGGTGAAATAAAGAAGCTATTTAAGACCTTATGGGTTTTCCCACTAAAAACCAGCCTTTTTTTCCTGATGCCTACCGTATCAGTGTTCCTGGCATTAACAGATATGAAACTACAGCAACCAAATAAAATGGGAAAAATCAGACCATGACAAACCAGCTTGGCATCATTTCTAACTTCTGTCAGGATTTCCTCTTTGACCCAGGAAGAACTGGGAATCACTATGTAAGTTTCCAAACATACAAGGGTCATTCTAACAGTTGTTATTTTGTTCTTTGTTTTTTGTTTTGGTGGGGGGTTGTGGGGAGGGCAGAATTGCGTTCTTATTTTATTGTCTTGTGGCCAGACAAAATAATCCGTATGCTTTATCAACACTTTGATATTAATTGAGATGCCCTTTATGGCCTACCATGTGCTCAGTTTTTGGAAGTATAACTTGCAAACTTGAAATAAATATAGATTATTTAGGAGTTGAGATAAAGTTCTAAATATTTTATAAAGTATCTTAATCATGCTATTCAAATATCCAACATCATTATCAACCTTTTGATCACGTGATCAATCAAGTACCAGACGAATGTTAAAATCATACTTTGGGAAATTCAATTTTTCCTAATTCTATTTACTTTGACTTTATATGAATTCACTGCTTTTGTAGGTCCATCAGGTATTGACAGTTTCCTAATGGTCAACCTAACATTTTGAGGCTACATTGCTGATGTTTGCTGTCCCTGGTTTCTTGTATTTTTCTAATTTATTATGTGATAACCTGCCTTGTCTTTACAGAATATCTTTTAAAGTTGATTCCACCTGACATTTATATGGTTAGAACATCTTTATTTCTATCAGAACTTTTCTAGTGTAATCCATGTATCTGTGTACTGATGAAGCTGTCTTTGGATTAATGTCTGCCCTATTCTTTTTTCTATTTATTATACTTTTTCTTCTCTCTCCCCCTTCCCCGTGCATTGTTTTTGGCCTTTTCTTTTAAGTAAATTTTCTTTAATCTGATTATTCCCTGCCTCTAAGTCTTTGGAAGTTACATTGTCTACTTCTGTAATAGCCCTACCAACAGCCCTACCTACATCACAACTGTGATGACTTCATTTTTTAAAAATTTTTTTATGCTTTTTATTTATTTTTGAGAGAGAGTGTGAGACAGCATGAACAGAGGAGGATCAGAGAGAGAGGGAGCCACAGAATCTGGAGCAGGCTCCAGGCTCTGAGCTGCCAGCACAGAGCCCGATGCGAGGCTCAAACGCATGAACAGTGAGATCATGACCTGAGCCGAAGCCGAACGCTCAACCAACTGAGCCACCCAGGCGCCCCAATGACTTCATTTTGTTTTCCAGGTAAGCCCTTGGACTCCAGGGTATGTTCGGGCGCTGGAATGTCCCACACGTGGGTAAACACACCAGTTTCTCCATAAACCAGGAATCTTTTATTTGGTCCCCTGTCAGCCACACATACATATCAGTGGAACGGAACGTAAAAACACCCCTGAGTTTAGTGGAGATCCAAGAGCCCTGAGATCCATCTCCTCTGGGGATAGAGGTTAATAAACTGAGTTCCATGAAATTGCCAGTGTCCAATGAGTTTTGATTCACAAAAATGCCAAGTTGGTGGAGTTCAGTTCAATAGTTCATTTCCCCACCATGTTATTTATTTAGTTTTGCTTTTTTACATTGATTGCTTCCTCCTTGCACCCTTCCTCTATTTCTCATGAGTCTCTGTGTCTTTCTCCTATACTCTCCTCCGTGGCTCTTGCTTTGTCTTTCTTTCCTGTCCCCAAAACTCTGCGTAAGGAAAGACTAGAACTTGGGTACGGAGTCACTATAATGTAGTGGTTAAGAGTGTGGCTCTGGGGCGCCCAGGGGGTGCAGTTGGGGAAGCGTCTCCCTCTTGATCTCAGCTCAGGTCATGGTCTCACAGTCTCTGAGTTCGAGCTCCGCATCAGGCTCTGCGGTGATGGTGTGGAGCCTGCTTGGAATTCTGTCTCTTGTTTTCTCTTCCCCTCCCCTGCTTGTGTGCTCTCTCCTTTTCTCTCTCTAACACATAAACAAAACTTTAATAGGAAGAGCGTGGCTCTGTTGCTTGACGGCATGGTGCTGATACTCCCCATCTGAATGACTCTGGGAGAGTTACTTAACCTTTCTGTGCCTTGATTTCTCATCTACAAAATAGGGATCACAGTGCTTCCTGTTTCGTGCCGCTGTGAAGTTTAAATAAACTAATGGAGCTAAAGGATATAGAAAAACATAAGTTAGATGTTCAGTAAATATGAGTTAACATCCCTGGATCAAAATTTACGTTTCTTTAATTTGAAAGGACGATAAATTGAAAGACGCTCATCATATGTGATTGCGTAAATAAAGGTCACAAAACAGTAAGTGTAATATAATTTCATGTTGTAAAAATAGTATCTATATTTACACATGCAAAGGAGATACATAGAACTTTCCAGATTATGGGTTATTTATATCTTCCTTTGTGCTTTCTAATTTTTCTAGAATGAACATTTATTCTGTGTAATAAACTATACTTTAAAATGCCTTGAGTATGCCTGTTTATGGGTTCACTCTGTGGAGAGTTTAAATTAGTGAGTTACAACACAGAGACTGTGTAAACATGCGAGATGATCACACTTTGATGTGGTCATTTTGATAGGGTTCAGGTTGTGGGGAGACAGCTTAATTAGATGGATAGCCTCAGAGAGATTTAGACATTGGAAACTGAGGCACAGAAACTGAAGCAGTTAGCCGTGGCGTGGGGAATGGAAAGGCCGTGTTCTTCAGCTCGCGACGTTAGTCATGAGGTGCCGTGAAAGTGAGTGGCTGAGTACAGAACTTGGCCACAAAACAAGGCAACGAGGCCATGCAGGAAAAACAAGGTTCCACGTGGCCCCTCAAAGAGGGGTGCAGAGAGAAGCTCTCTAAGTTCCCGATGACCCCCCCAGGCTTCAGTCCCCATGCCCCCGGGGACAGTTGTCACGTTTCACGGATTGCAAGCAATGCCCGTGTAAACCCTAAAATCCTTTCCCCGCTTTGTGAGCTAGCTGGAGTGAGTCTCTCTTCCTTGCCACCAAACCCCAGGAGTTTTCTCTGGTTGCTTACCCTGAACCCCTAGCACCCATGGGGATGAGCCACTCCTCAGATGTCCCTGACTGTTTCTGTTTGAAGGTTTTTGTTCTGTTCTCCAGGCACAGACAGAGGGACAAGAGCTTCACAGCCTCAGCCGTAGGGTCAGCTCTGCTCACCATCAGCCTCAATCCATCAAAATAATTACAGCATCTTAAAACACTAGAGATGGAAGCCAACCTCTCATCGGGAATCTCGACCTTTCAGAAAGAAGTGGAGTCAGGACGTGACCCTCTGTTGCAGGGCGCAAAGGCTCCAAGCAGTGAAATAATGAGACCAGGCCTGGTTCATGTCATTTGCTTTGCCTCTAACTGTCTGCATCAGACTGTTAAACTGGAGATTTCAACCTAAAGAACCTAAGCCTATCGCACCGGGCAGTGGGGATTCCTCCGATGGCACTTCAAACCCTGAGGTTAGATGATTTTTTATAATATAGAAGAGGAAGACTTCAGGTAATGATAGAACTGGACCTAGAAACTTGGTTTCTTAATTTCAAATTCACCATTCCCCTACGAATATGAAGACCACCTGCGTCCCCTTCCTACCCCCAACCCCGCCCCCAGCGCATCCTTGTCCCTTGAGGCCATGGTTATCTTGACCGTATTCCTTTCTCTCCCCTAAGATGCTCCATCAGTGGAGAGGTTCTGAGTTGGAGACTTGTGGGATCCCAGCCTTCTCCAGGGAGGAACAGGCAGAAGGATGCTGGAGGCACCGTCGCTTTTCCGTGGGACACTGTATGCTAAGTGACTGCAGGAGGACCCTGAGACGGAGTATAGGGGGCAGTCATTGCTCAGCTAGAGAGGCAGCTGAGTGCTCGGTCTGCCGGAGCTCACACATCCACTCTGCAAGATGATGCCCTCTGCCTCTGGGCTCATCCTACAAGTTGGGGATCATTTGTTCTTACCTTGGAACGGAAATGGATTCTGATTCAAACACAAAGCACTAGACACGACACACCTTCATGTAATTCACAAAGTCAGAAGTTGTAATGACGTGGATGGAAGAAGGCTGATCTTTGCCTTCAGACTCTTTATTTTTAAAAGCAGAGAAAATCGAAGTATTAAGTGTCTGACTCTTGATTTTGGCACAGGTCATGATCTCATGGTTTGTGAGATAGAGCCCCATGTCCGGCTGTGCGTGGATGGTGCAAGTCTTCCTGGGGATTCTCTCTCTCCCTCTCTCTCTGCCCCTCCCCTGCTCACATTCTCTCCCTCTTTCTCCCAAAATAAATAAATAAACTTAAAAAAAAGAGAGAGAGAGAGATAGGGCACCTGGATGGTATAGTCAGTTAATCGTCCAACTCTAGATTTCGGGGCATGTCAGGATCTCACGGTTGGTGAGTTTGAGCCCCACTTTGGGCTTTGCGCTGACAGTGTGGAGCCTGCTTGGGATTTTCTTTCTCTCTCTGGCCTTCCCCCACTCATGCTATTTTTCTCTCTTTCTCTCTCTCAAAATAAATAAATAAATGAATAAATAAATATTTTAAAAGGGAGAGAATAAAGAGAATGAGAGACACTTAAGCTAAAATAGTAAATTTTTCTTCTACTTATGAAGTAGTTCCTTGTATAAGATGATCAATATTGGATTCAATACTATTACTCCCTATGGGTGAAAACGGGTTTCCAAAGTAGTACTATTTGAGGAAAAACTATTAGCTCCAATGGAAATAACTTCACATTTGTATGGAAAAGAATCCTCACAAATCTCTTGAGAAATATAATAGCTAGTATACTTCACCAGATGCTTAGATAACCTCATTTGTGCACTTAGCCATTCAACAAAAGCACATTGATGCCAACTCTGCACGAGGCATTGCACCAAGTCCAAAGTAGGGACGTTTCTCTCGTTCTGTAGTAGAACAAGTCTGGGGCGTCTCTGTGTGATAGGGTGATGGAGAACCAGAGAAGCGGATAATTTGGGGAAAGAATAAAAACAGCCAGGAACGCTGGTCAATGTCTTCAAGCCGAAAAGGTTTGGGGAGATCTGGAAGTATCACAGGCAACTGCTGAGTGATCGGGGGACTTTTTCTTCTAATTGATCTTCTCTAGGAGGGAAAAAGGGAACTTAACTCTGATGGGCATCTGCTGTGAAATAGTCACAGTACCGGATCTCACACACACACACACACACACACACACACACACACACACACACACTTCCATAAGTGCATATATTGACACCACAGTATGCATGGATGTATTTATAATATAATATTTTTCATAATGTAATAATTTAAGATGCAATCATTTAAAATGTAATTCATTACATAATTATTTAAAATGCAATGATTGTGAGAACGTGTGATGTGGGTATGACTTGCCCATTTGAATGGTGAGGAGTTGGAGCTCAGAGTCATTCGCGTAAGGTCATACATCAGAGGAGGAATGAGTATTGGTGCAGAAGTCTACTGACTTCCAGAATCCACTGTTTTTTCCACGTACATTGATATCCAGAGAATAAGTCAGTTAGAAACCTTAAAACTCGAATTTTATTTTGATATATGCCATCATTTACTAGCCATGGACCTTGACCAGATTCTTTAAGCTCTCTGGGCTTCATCTGACCATTTGTAATGTGAGATCAAAGGAACCTCACTGACGAGTGGATCAAGAAGGTGTTGGAGACATATACAGTGGAATATTACTCAGGGATCAAAAAGAATGAAGTCTTGCCATTTGCAACAACATCGATGGAACTAGAGTGTATTACGCTAAGGGAAATAAGTCAGTCAGAGAAAGACCAATATCATATGATTTCACTCATATATGGAATTTAAGAAACAAAACAGATGAACATAGGGGAATGGAAGGAAAAATAAAATAAGAAAAACAGAGAGGGAAGCAAACCATAAGAGACTCTTAAATACAGAGAACAAACTGAGGGTTGCTGGAGAGGAGGTGGGTGGGGGATGGGTTAAATGGGGGATGGGCATTGAGGAGGGCACTTGTTGGGATGAGCACTGGGTGTTGTATGTAAGTGATGAATCACTAAATTCTGCTCCTGAAACCAATCACTGGATGTTAATTAACTTGAATCCAATTTTTTTTAATTGCTGAAATTTAAAAATTCCAAATTTTTAAAAATTTGCTGAAAAACTCAGTGAAATAAGTCAAAGAACTCAGTCAGCTGTACAAAGCAATACACAAAATGGTGTTGTAAAAGTACTGTACAAAGAAAAAGACCCGCCATCTTATTTTCATGATTGTGTGAGAAAACCAAAAGCAATGACTTCAATTTAGCCAGTGGGGTAAACAAGATCAAAAAGAATGACGAAACTTTTTTTTATTGCAACTTAAACAAAATACAAATTAAAAAGGTTTTTTTGTTTAGGACATTTATTTAGAACTGGAATGTTGATCATTGAGCTGAGTGCTTGGGTACAAGGGATTCTAACTAGTTTTATGGATAAAATTTCCATGTTAACAAAAGTATAACAAATACTTCCTTGCTTGACTATTAAAGATTAGATAAGATGGTGGATTCAGCAGCCAGATTGTCTGGTTTTGAATCTTGTCTCTGACACTAACTAGCTGTATGGCTTCAAGCATGTTACTTGACCACTCTGTGCCCTGATGGCCTCATCTATAAAATGAGGGAAATATAGTACCTACATCATAGGCTTGTACAGAGAATTAACTAAGCTGATATTTGTTAAGTACTTAGTAAATTATGTATCAGTGCTTGATGACATGAACATCTTTTGGGTTCTGAATAACAGGGAAAATGAGGCTCAGAAAGGTCAAGCAAACTACTCAGAGTCACAGAGTCAGGAAGCGTCTGTGCTTTGGTTTGATTCTGGGCCAGTCTGACTCCAAAAGCTTGGCTTTATGTGCTGCACAGTCTCCCAACAGGGACCTACTGTAATTCAGCCGGGTCCTAATTTGGTAAATGATACTGTATTTACCCTAGTATTGAAGGGTGTGTTCAAGGCTGGAAAGGTTGTTGGGGTAAATCTGTTTGTAGGAGGGCTGAGAAACACATCTTTCATAGAGGCCAAGAGACTCAGCAGGGGTGCGGCAGGAGACAGACACTCTGTGGAGACCCCTAGACTTTCTGAAAGGGCTTTGAAGGAGATCAGAATTCCAGGGTGCTAGGTGTGTGCACCTTACTCGGCACAGATCCCATAAAAACTACTCATGTCCATGAAGCTGCCTCTGCTCTGGGCATTGTTCTAAGCGTTTTACACATCACGCATTTGGAGCATAGATATTTATCTGGATTCTCTCCGACGACCCCCATGAGCTGGAGAAACTTGAGTCCTGCTACATATTTACTACTGTTATTTTACACTATCTTTTGCTAATAGAATTGCCACTGAACTGATTTTATTAGCTCTAGAGGGAAATAAAAAAACAGAATAGGGCAGATGACGTGCGCTGCCCCAGTCATACAGAAGGGAGAGAACATGACCTTACTGTCGTCTCCTCTGGAGTAACCTTCTTATTCTTTCTGAATCAGGTGCTCCGGAGCCCCTCCAACACGTGTGAAAAGTGCTGATCTCATATGATGTCCGAGGGAAAAAGGAACGCAGAAGTGGATTACAGTTCGCCCTTACTCCTTAAGGAAGAATTTTTAAATGCTCAGCTGCTTTGATGCAGAGGGAAATACTCATAAAAAGAAGAACCAGGGGCACATATATTATCCAAGAATATTTCCTTCCTTTTTGTTTAACCAAAGTACATTTCTGGGGTTCAAAGCTCAATGGTCAAAGACCACACTATGACATTTTTTTAAGTTTACTTATTTATTGAGAGAGAGAGAGAGAGAGAGAGAGAGAGAGAGAGAGAGAGAGAGAGAGAGAGAGAAAGAGAGAAAGCAGGGGAGGAGCTGAGAGAGGGAGAGAGAGAATCCCAAGCAAGCTCTGCACTGGCAGCACAGAGCCCAAAGTGGGGCTCAAACCCACGAACCAAGAGAGCAGGACCTGTGCTGAAACCAAGAGCAGGACTCTTAACTGACCAGCACCCCCACCCTGGGAGCCCCAGCCACCCTGTGATATTTTGATGAACGTGGTGGAATCTTGTTGAAGCCTCGAGTTGGATTTTATGACTCCGATCTGGTGGCGGGTTGGTCCCCTGTGATCACAGGGCGGGTAAAAACACGAGGATCAACACTGTCTTCACATCCACACGTCTCTTCCTTGGGCATTTTCCCATTGGCCTCTTCAACAATTCTGTGTGGGATCTATCGCTACCTCCCTCCCAAACTGAAGTCAGGGAGCCAATGAGACTCATGTTATCACCGCCTAATCGGTCAGTGGTGGGGCCAGGATAGGAGCCCATGTCTCTATGTAAACAGTGAGGAAACGTACATTCTATCCTGTTGTTGCTAATCAAACATTAACAAACCTATGCCAGAAAAAGTTTGCTTGAGGAGCGTCTGACTTTGGCTCAGGTCATGATCTCATGGTTTGTGGGTTCCAGCCCCACATCGGGCTCTGTGCTGACAGCTCAGAGCCTGGAGCCTGCTTCAAATTCTGTGTTCTCCCTCTCTCTCTGCCCCTCCCTCACTCATGCTCTGTTTCTCTCTGTATCAATGCTAAATAAGCATAAAAAAAAGAAAATATTTGCTGATTTTAGTCCATTTGGGCTCTACTATCACAGAATAACATAAGTTGGGTGTTTTATAAACAACTATTTCTGGGGCGCCTGGGTGGCTCAGTTGGTCAAGCATCTGACTTCGGCTCAGGTCATGATCTCATGGTTTATGGGTTCGAGCCCCACGTTGGGCTCTGTGCTGACTGCTAGCTCAGAGCCTGGAGTCTGCTTCTGATTCTCTGTGTGTGTGTCTCTCTCTCTCTCTGCCCTTTCCATGCCCCCCTCCCCACTCTCTCTCTCTCCAAAATAAAAGAAACATTAAAAAAAAAAAACAGAAAAAAACCCAACTATTTCTTTCTGGAGACTAGGAAGTCCAAGATCAAGGTACTGGTAGATTCAGTGACTAGTGAGGGATACTTTTCTGGTCACAAATGGTTGTCTTTTGGCTGTGTCCTCACATAACAGAGGGGGCAAAGGAGTTCGGCGGTGGTGGGGGGGGTCTGTTTTTGCAAAGCACCAGCCCCATTCGCGAGGGCTATACCCTCAGGTCCTTCCTCCTCGCCCCCTTTGGGATCTAATACTTCCTAATACCATCACATCGGACATGAGGATCCCATATATACATCAGGGGAGGGAGGCACCATCCACAGCATCGATGTTTATAAAAACAGCCATAGCAGGATCCCGAAAACATGAACTCACAAATCAATACCCTCAAAAGTGTAACTCATGAAATTATTTTAAAAGGTTTTTTTTTAATGTTTATTTTTGAGAAAGAGACAGAGCATGAGTGGGAGAGAGACAGAGAGAGAGAGGGACACCCAGATCTGAAGCAGGATCCAAGCTCCCAGCTGTCAGCGCAGAGCCTGGTGTGGGGCTTAAACTCACAAACTGTGAGGTTGTGACCTGAACCAAAGTCAGACGCTTAACTGACTGAGCCACCCAGGTGCCCCAATTCATGAAATTATTTTAGAAACAGCAATCCTAGATCCTTAGGGGATTATACATAGCTTTTGCAAAGCTGCTCAGTGGAATGGTTTAAGAACAGATTTTTCCAGTTTTTTGGGCCACCCTGAAACACTGCCACATTGTATCATCCGAGAATTCTTGGGATAATCAAATATAGGAGGGAAAGTCGGCTGCTTTTCCCCGTCCATTAAGATGACATTGCAAGAAGAAGTTAATAGGAATCTTTCCTATAAAATGACATCTTCTGAGATTTATGTAAAAATAGTGACTATAAATGATTATGGGGAAGACAGCTTATTAGCAGAAAGTTTCCTTTTTTCACCTAATCACCAACTATTGTAACTTGGGGGGGAAGCCAGTGTGGCATCTCCTAGCCTTCCTTTGTCATTGAGCGTCTCTCTCTGCAAGGGACACCCCCCGACTTTGTGAAGTAGCGGCCAGCCAGCAGGGTCTCCCCTGACACACGATGATTTCTCCCTGGCAAGGGGTCCAAGAGGTGGACCGTCATCTACAGCTAAGATATATTCTGTGTGGAATTGTCCTTCCTTCCCAGAAGAGCAGGCAACCACATGAATGTTCTGGAAAGAACCAGAGAGGGAGGGAGGCCAGGATGGATACCCAGAGAGGATAGGCCACCCTCCCATGGCCGGCGGGTGGATACTGACAGCCCCGTGCTCCTTCGTGAATTCTAACAAGTCTAGGGCTGACTCTAATCCCCAGCCTTTCCCAACAGTGGGAATGTCGCTTCAAGGGCCACTCCAGACTGCTCTCTGGAGCTTTCTCCTTGGGGTTCTAATAACTAGGTGAGGGAGAGTCACAACAACCAGTGTCTCCTCTCCCAGTGATCTTGTGGTTCGTTTCTCCCACCTAACCCATTCATTCCTCCCCCTCAACATACTCTTGGAATTACTGTATTTTTCTCTGCGTGTTTATGCTGATTACATATTTGTTGGTCTTGTCTCCTATACACCCTCTTTAAAGGGTGAGGATGGGCCCCTTCTCCACTATCCATTATCTGGGGTGTCGTCTTGCCGGACTTTGTGCCCAGAGGGGGTGTGGTAACCAGCTGCTCAATTTCTCCCTGTGCCCTGTCTCCTGCCCTGGGAGGGAGTCTCGCCAAGCCTTCCATGGAGTCCGGTCAAGGGAGCCCAGGTCAATGCCATTCACAGATAATAATTTTCCTAGGACTGAACCCCGGGGCGAGGCTCTTGAAGGGAGAAGGGCATTGTCCAAGCCAGAGGAGGAATCAGTGGTTGAACACACACTCTTGTGGGTCCAATTCGTCGTGAAAAGTGTCATCAGTGTTTTGTTGCTAATAATAAAGTACTCATTGGGGAGGATTTGTTTTTCAAAGTAAATGTGAGCAGATTCAGACTTATTTTTATGATAACCCTTCATCATTTTTGCAGCCTTATGTATGAGATGAAACTTTGGAGTGTTCAACTTGTTTTTTTTTTTAATCTGAGGCATGTGCCTCGCATACCCCAGTGGACCTGCACAAGGAGTGGGGCCTTGTCCTGGTAGAAACGTAAGGAAGGTGGGTACTGAAATGTGGAGGCCAGCTTACCAGCTCTGGCCCCATGCCTTTCTCACCAATGCGCGGAAGCTCATTTGAATGCAAGTCATCAGGGAAACGCTGTCATAGATGCCGTCTAAGTGTTGGGAGGAGGTAAATCCTGATGGGGAAGGAAAGGGAGAGGGTTCTTGGATAGGGCAGATCAAAATTGGGTCTTACAAGGCAGAACTGGGGTCACCTAGTGGTAAGATTTAGGCAGAGTTGCCAAAGGGGGAAGTTTGGAAAGTGTTCAGGATCCTATAAGTGGTCGGACGTGGGAGGAAAGTTGGTGAGGAGGGTCTAGACTAAGTTGGCAAAAATCTTGAAGGCGTACAATGGAAGATGGAGGTGTTAGTGCTGCATGTAGTGGAGAATCATCTGCAACTTTCAAATCTGGCTCATTACCATGGATATTTCTGTGTGCCAGGCACATTGAGTACTTCTCAAAGCATCTCAGAAGGGTTTAGACATACCTGCATAGCGGTTGAGAATCCTGGCTCTAGAGTCAGTTCATCTGGGCTCCAAAACCAGCTCTATCACTTATTAACTATAGACTCTGGTTCACCATGCCTCGATTTCTTCATCTGTAAAATGGGGTAATAAACATGCTTCTTTCATGGATTTGTTAGAATTATTAAACAGAGTAAAATGTTAAGTGCTAAATATTAAGTGGGTTAAAATATAACTTAGCCCGGAATAAGCACTCGGGAACCTGCCAGATGTTAATATGATTATTGTTATTATTACTTTTGCTGAGTAACTAGGTGAGTGTTCTCTGGTTATTTCCAGATGATGTGGGTGAAACGGGACACATCTTAAAGAATCAGCCATATTTACTGAGTGATTATTGCAAATGACTGTGGTATGCCCTCTTGTTCTCTGAGGGATATAGAGAAGGGAGTCTTTCACACGACCCTCAAGAACGTTCCAATCCAATGAGAATAAAAAGGAGCAAGTGTGGAAATGCTGATCAAGAGCAAAGCAAAGCTTGACCAGCTTCCTAGATAGCACAGCCCTGGGCCAGACGAAGTGTGTGACGGCACACATCTCCAAGAGTTTGGACAGGAGGTGAAGCATGTAGGTTGGAGTGCATTGGGCCATCTTTAAGGATTGAGAGCAATTTGATCCTGGATTTTAGTTTGGCTAGGAATGAGATATCTGGGGAAGAGGAGGAGGTGCATCTCACACCTTTCCGGGTGTTTATTTGCCGCTTTCACACTGTTTCAGTCATGCACTGGTGGGTGGGTTTAGGTGTTCTCTAAATCTTCTCAAGCCCCACATGTCTATGCTTCTTATGTCTTCTTCTTTATCTTTAGGGCGTTTTCCCAGTCCCCACTGTGGGGCTCTGTATAACTGTGCATTCAAGAAATGATCCTTCTCTACTTTTATGAATTGCAAATATGGTCATCGGATTTATTCCTTAGCGATCAACTAATCTGCACGCACACGGGCACCTAGGTGGCTCAGTCGGTTAAGTGTTTGACTATGGCTCAGGTCATGATCTTATGTTCTGTGAGTTCGAGCCCTGCATCAGGCTCACTGCTGTCAGCACGGAGCCTGCATTAGATCTTTTGTCCCACTTTCTCTTTGCTCCTTCCCCGCTCATGCTCTCCATCTCTCTCTGAAAAATGAAAATAGGCATTAAAAAAATCTGCACATACAGAGCTTTGCATATGTTCTAGTTTTGAGAAACATTTTTTCTGTTCATTGGTCAGTGGCCACCAGTGAGCAAACCCCCATTCACTCTACCATCTGCTTTTTTTTTTTTTTTAAATGCCTGAACAGCTTTGGAAAAAAAAGCTCCAGTGACTTTGCCAAAAGAGGGGGAGGAACAGAGGGAATGGAACCAAGAAGGGGATGCTGCTTGTTTAGTTTTCTCAATAACAGAGACCAGGAAGCCAAATATAAGAGAAACAGAACTCAGGAATATGTGAAATGAAATGTGATTGTCGAGAAAACACTGCATTCAATCTTTGCTATTTGTTGCTCACGAATGTTCTTATTTGTACTCGTTCTCATTTCCTCTGAAGGGGACAAAGGGCATGGAGGGAGGGACGGTCCAGCATGCCAGACAGGTGGCCTTAAGTATGCGTAAATGTCTGCTAGGTGGTGAGGACAGCAGAAGCAGGGGGAGTGGAGTACAGCCGAGGACAGAGGATCATTGAGGACAGAGGATCATTGAGACAGCAGCAGACAGCCATGGGAGCACATGGAGAAGACCCCATGAGCGTGCCTCTCTGGGAGGTGCCCGTCATTCAACAGAGCAGAGTCTTTCAATGACCAAAGGCCCCCCCATCCCCCGGCAGAGAAAAAGGATTAAGGTATTTGGGAGAGGGGAGCCTGGGTGGCTCAGTCGGATAAACGTCTGACTCTTGATTTCAGTTCAGGTCATGATCTCAAGGTTCATGAATTTGAGCTGAATGCAGAGCATGGTTGGGATTCTCTCTCTCCCTCTCTACCTTCCATCTTTCAAAATAAATAAATAAACACAAAAAAGGTATTTGGGGGAAGTAAAAGTGGTTTGAAAATCAGGGAATGAGTGGGAGAGAACTTTGAATAAAGCAGACTGCCCTCCATAATGTAGGTGGGCCTCATCCAAGCAGTTGAAGGCCTGAATAGAATGCAAGGCTGACCTCCCTGGAGCAAGAGGAAACTGCCAGTTGATGGCCTTTGGACTTCATCTGCAACACTGGCTTTTTCTAGTTCACCAGCAGACTGCTTTAGGACTTCAGCTGGACTGACCAAGTCTCCACAGTGTGTGAGTCCATTCTTTAAAACACATCAATCTCAGGGCGCCTGGGTGGCTCAGTTGGTTAAGCATCTGATTTTGGCTCAATCATGATCTCACAGTTTGTGGGTTCAAGCCCTGTGCCGGACTCTGTGCTGACAGCTCAGAGCCTGGAACCTGCTTCAGCTTCTGTATCCCCTCTCTCTCTGCCCCTTCCCCTGCTCACACTCTATCTCTCTCTTTCAAAAATAAATAAACATTAAAATTCCTCAGTCTCTGGAGAATCCCAGTGAATTCCATGGTGCAGTAGGTGTTTCAGGCATATGTCCCTTCACTCTTTTGTTGTTGCTGTTTCCCACTTTGTTCTGAAGAGCACTATTCAAGGTCATATTAGCTACTCATAGTGGTAGAGATGATGTTCAAATCCACTTCTGTCTGACTTCAAATCTCACCATCTGCTGGCCAAAATATACGCCTTAGGGGGCTCCAGGGTGGCTCAGTCTGTCAAGCGACTCTTGATTTCAGCTCAGATCATGATCTCATGGTTCCTGAGTTCGAGTCCTGCATTGGGCCCTGTACAGACAGTGCGGAGCCTGCTTGGGATTCTCTCTCTCCTTCTCTCTGCCCCTCCCCTGTTCATACTCTCTTTCTCTCAAAAGAAACAAACTTTAAAATATATCTACACACTCTTTAGGACCCGGGGAAGGGCTTCTGAAAACCCAAACCTTGAATCACTGCTTCCTGGTCTGTGTAAACTTTCTAATGGAAGCTTGCAGGAGACCTCACAGAGGCTCAGGTAACTGGGCTCCTGCCTCACCGGGCTGTGCTGTGCAAAACGCAGCTGGCCTTGAAGGATGAGAAAACACAGCCTCGGGTCTCTGCCAGCTTGGGTTGGCTGGAATCAGGGTGACCCGATCCGTCTGAGCCCTTATGTTCCAGTGGAAGGAGAGGCGATGTTTCTTTGCCTGGCAGGTGCCTGAAGGTTCAGCTGGCGAGTCCATTATCCGACCCACAGCCTGCCAAAGAGACGCTCTGCTTCCCTGCTCCTTCTCAGGACTTCCTGGCAGCAGACTCCCTCCCTTACTCCTACCCCTCTGGGTTTATATAGGGGGCCTGGACAGGGCAGGGGCCAAGGAAGTGAGTTCAGGGCCCGTGCTATAGGAGAGGGGCCAGTGGCTTGAGGACCGACATTACTCTCCCCCGTTAATCCTCCCTACTTAGGACCTAGAAGTTGAAGGTCTCCAATCAGGAGGCACTTTCCTCACGATTCCTTTCCGTCCTTTGGCAGCTTGAGTGGCAGGACTGTAAGAGCAGAGCAGGGCTTTCCACTTGCTTTGGGCAACAGAGTGAGTCTGCACTGTCACATGCCTGCATTCACCACTCCTTGAGATTAGGGTCAGCTGCTCGGCGGCCAGCAGCGGAGAAACGTGGGGGAAGCTCTTTTGAACGTTGGAAAAAGAAAGAAGGAAGGGAAGCATTTTTTTTTTTTTTTTTTGGTTTTCATTCAAGGGAATCAGTGATGGAATGCTCAATGAATGCGAGCGATCTTTTAAATATTCAGTACATCGAAAGTATTACACCCCAAGGAGTGTTTACGCATATTGAACCCTATCAACGCAGCTGTCTGGACCACACGCATATTCTAAATCTTGGCTGCAGTGTTTGTCTCTTCCACAGGCCAGTCTTTACTCTCAGAAGTCCAGGCTTTTACCCCTGGGGAAGCAGATTAAGATGAACTGTATCACGTACGTTAATAACCGTAAATGGGCTACATATCAAGGTTTTTAAACTATGGCTGGATTACAGAGTAAAACCCAAGGATAAGGTGAGAAAAGCGATATGTTTAAAACAAAGTGACTCAGAGACTGACCATAAAGAATGGGAGAAGGCATTGAAGGCAAATATAAGTTAAAATAAAATATGAATCTTCACCTAATGTCAGACAGTATTAAAGCCAAGGCGAAGAGCCTTAAAGGAAACAAAGAAAGCTACTTTATGTTTTTAAAGAGAACCACATTTACGATCTAACAAATACGTTCCACGGTCCATGAGGCCGGCAGGATTCTTTTTCTTTCTGTTTTTTTTTTCATCTATTTCATAAAATAGTGTTTATTTTTTTGGGAAGATTTTATTTTTAAGTAATCTCTACACCCAGCGTGGGGCTTGAACTCACAACCCCAAGATCAAGAGTCACATGCTCTACCTACCGGCTGAGCCAGCCAGCACACCCCCCCAACAACCAAATTAGTGTTCATTGAAAGATTTCAAAAATCAGGTGATTTCAAATTAAAGGTCATTCCTCATTTCCAGTTTCTCTTGTAAAATCAGAAAATCCAGCAATATTCAGCCTGAATGTTCATGTCACACCCATTAGACAGGGAGGTGTTGGCAAGCTGCATCCCATAGACCAAGTCCAGCCCTCCAATCAAAGAAATCCACACCAAAGACGTTTATGCCGAGACACATAATATAAGGTCAGTATAGAAAAACAAACTGAGGGGCTCCTGGGTGGCTCAGTCGGTTGAGCGTCCGACTGTGCTGACAGCTCAGAGCCTGGAGCCCTCCCCCCTCACTTTCTGTCTCTCAAAATAAAATAATAAAGACATAAAGAAAAGTTAAAAAAAGGAAAACCAATTCCATGTCATACCAACAGATCATTAGAAAATACAATTTTAAAAATAATATTTTTATGTTAGCATCAAAAACGTAAAAAATTAGGAATGCATCTAACCACAGTTTTAATATCTTTACATAGAAAACTACAAAAATGCCATCGTATTAGTTTCCAGGGCTGGCGATACAGATTACCAAAAACTGGGTGGCTTAAAGCACATCATGCTTTGTTAAAAAACAAAACTTAGTCCCTTGCATTTCAGCCCGGGTTCCGTGAAAGCATTAATCCCTATGGAAAATGCTTTTGGTACAGATTTAGGACCATTCTAGATGCAAAGGAGAAAAGTTAATTCATCACCTACAATAGATGCTTTAGAGTATTAGGGTTGAATTCCCTGCGGGGTATCTGGTTGGGAAGGTTGTGTGGTGGGAGGTCAAGACGGCGAAAGAGAGGGTGGATACCCTACCCCGTCCCCCAGACTGCCCTCCGACCCTCTCAGTGGGCCAGCAATTTATTTCCAGACACTAAAGACTGAGTTTTCAACATTCAAGAAGTGTTCGTGCCATAAAACATAATTATGTACTTAAGAGCTTCTTTGTTTTCCTCTTCTTTCTCATAATTCGTGCCATAAAACATAATTGTGTCCTTAAGAGCCTCTTTTTTTTCTCTTCTTTTTCATAATAGACTCTTTGAGATATTGGCTGTGCTTGGATTTCCTTTTCTCCGTTCCAAAGCACTCATTTCTGCCCATGGATGATGTTTTCTACTTAGGAATCACAATTGAAGAAGTGTTTAAGCCACTCATACATCCAGGGACTATTGTTTGAGTGCTTCAGGTGAAGGCTAAGCTATGAAGAGATCACAAGTGGGTTAAGTGTGTGCAAAGTAGATGTCTACAGCAGATTGCCCGTGTCTGGGCACTTACAGACTTATGCAAGGATTACAGTCCCTTCTCATTCACTCCACCCCTCCTTAGTCCCAAAGCTTGGGTCAGTAATGGCCAATGTAATTAGGGAGCAGCCTAGAAGTCTCTACTCTTACCGTATGCTCTGCATGGCCCACCATCATGGCCCTAAAGTCCTAAGAAGTTTTAATCACAGTATAACTTAGTGGTAACTGTGGTTATATGAGACTCACACAGTGGGGTCTTAGTGTAGGTTGGCTTTTTGATGAACCTGAGCAGACCAACACAGTACAGAAGCCCAGAAGATGGAGGCCAGGCTGCTGGACACACGGAAGGGGGGGCTCCCTTTCTTTGGAGGGTCACCCAGTGAGATTTAAGACTCCTTCAGCATAATAGTTTGCAGGCAAGTGTGAGAAAGAATGTCCTGGATCTTCACCACCTAAGAAAGAAGATAAGCCATCATTTCCATGGGATCTGGACTGTGTTAACATTAAAGCATCCCACAAATGTCAGTCAGGGTTATGCAGATTGGAGTACCTTCCCATCTGTGTTCTCGTGCTAATGCCACCCCATAGGGAAGGTCCTAACTCACTTCTAAGAGGCTTATGCACCCACAGGGCTCTGGACATTAAATATATAATAGTGGGTTGACTTGATTCATTCCTATGACAATCCTTTTAATTTGTCGGCCAAGATCTATGTGTGGAATGGGGATAATGTTTCAGAAAGAGCCTTCAGCTGATGCAGGCTCGGTGTGAAGGGAAGGCTGTTGCTTGTTTCTGGCAGTTGTGGGAGGCATGGCTGAATTTTTATCTCATCTCTGTGTGTATCACTCAATAAATATTTGTTGAGAACTTGCTAGGTTCTGGGGAATATGAAAACAAACATAACTCATGATGGTTAGGGGGTTAGGCACGAAAACCAATAGTTAAAATGTCCTGCCAGAAGGTTCATTAGATCAGGGAAAACATCATCGTTTCTCCCAATGCAGAGATGTTGGAATGGAGTCCAATAACATGAGTGGAACAAGGGAGAAAACAAGATGTGCAAAGGAATAATTAGAAAGACCAAGATGGGTTTAGGGAACTCAGGTAGTTGGGGAAGGCCAGGCAATAAGACTGTTTGAGAGAGAGGGTGAGAGAGCAAGATGGCTCACGCAGCTGCGGTTCTGGGGGGTAGGTTAGGAGAGGAGAGCAGATCTTGAAGCTGGAGAGATACACAGACAACCCGTACAAACCACAGTGTAGAATTCCGACTTTGAGAGCAAGTGTGTATGCCCGGGAAGCTGACGTGTCCAAGGCTCAGCTGAAGGTCAGCAGAAGTGGCACATGGTACGAGAGAGAGAGAGAGAGAGAGAGAGAGAGAGAGAGAGAGAGAGAGAGAGAGAGAGAGGAGGAAGAGAAGAGGTCAGAGTTGGCAAGGTCCTCGGGACCCTCGTCGGTCAGGAAAAGGAGCCTGGATCTGATGCTAGGAGTGAAGGCTGGTCCCCAGTGGATTCAAGCAGGAGGGAGACCGGGTGTGATGCAGGCCTGAGAAGACCCATTCATTGCTGGTCAGAGAATGGGCTCTGGGCGAGAAGGGCATGGTCAGCAAGATCTGAAAGGGGAGGGGCGGCGACTGGAAAAATGAGGGTTTTGAAGGTTTGGGTGTTTCTACTTAGAGAAATACAAAGTGAGCCCATCAAGCGGGAGAGAGCTGTGAACACATCTGATATGAAAAGAAGTCTTGCTGTTTCTTTTTATTTTTTTAAATTTACTTTTAATGTTTGTTTATTTGAGACAGAGGCAGAGCATGAGCAGGGGAGGGGCAGAGAGAGAGGGAGACACAGACTCTGAAGCAGGCTCCAGGCTCCGAGCTGTCAGCACAGGGCCTGATGCGGGGCTCAAACCCACAAACCATGAGATCTTGACCTGAGCCGAAGTCGGACGTTCAATCGACTGAGCCACCCAGGCATCCCAAAGTCATGATATTTCAAACCCAAATTAAGAATGACAATAGTGAAGCGAAAGGCAATAGTCATCAAACATGCTTCGCGTTGTCTCTATTCTTCTCCACAACCATGTGAGGTAGAAGGTCGGGACTGTTGAGTGACTTCTTCAGTGTTACCCCCCTTACCCCCAGCCCATGATGGTAGGTCAGAAACCCAGGTCTCTGTGCTATCGAAGCTGACCCCCTCCAGGCAGCTTCTTGCTGGCCAGTCAGTTTAAAGTCTGCATTTCTAAGTCACACCTAGGATTTTTCTTTTCTTTTTCTTTTTTTAAAAGACTTTATATTCAAGTAATCTCTCTGCCCAATGTGGGATTCAAACTCACAACCCTGAGATCAAGAGTCACACGTTCCACCGGCTGAGCCAGCCAGGTTCCCCTAAACTTTTTCTTTGTAATTGCTGGGTTAAATTTTTTAAAATTTATTTATCCTTGAGAGAGAGAGAGCAAGAGAGCAGAGGAGGGACAGAGAGATAGGGAGACACAGACTCTGAATCAGCATCTAGGCTCTGAGCTGTCAGCACAGAGCCCGATGAACTCACTGACAGCAAGATCGTGACCTGAGCCAAAGTCAGATGCTCAACTGACTGAACCACATAGATGGCCCTAATTGCTAGGTTTTTAAACTACAGAACTTTGACTAAGAATTTCTATTTTCAGGGGAAAAGACAAGGCAGCTTCTCTTCTGTGACACTTGTTTGATCGCTGTATCATCTTCATTTGCCCATGCAAGACCTACAACTCAAGGATACTTCACTCTTGGGTCCTGGAAGTGATCTTCAGGAGATGAATGCAAGAGAGGGTTTAGCTTGAGTAGGGGGCACATGGGACTATAACAATAGTAATGGGAGTGTCTGTTTTGGAATTAGCAGGATGCTGAGGGCTCTGATTGGTGGGACGTGTATTTCAGGATCTCTCAAACAAGCAAAGAAGGCCACACCAGGAGGGTGGCCCAAGTCAACTTGGGAGGAAAGGAAGGTTTCTGAGCTTTCCTATTCTGCTTAGGGCTCGAATTCTAGACCCTCCTGTGTTCTGGCAGGAGATTGTACCAGCCTGAGAGGTGAGACCAAGAACCACTGTAAACCCGCTTAGACCGTAAATTACTTTCAGAATTGGTTGGTGACCAATTCTTGAGGAATTGTGAAGGGAGGTGTCTCAACCAGTAACCCCCCAAAGATGCTAAGATGCTACTCATTCAACAAGCCCATAACACCCTGGTGTTCAAGGGCTATTTGGGGCGCCTGGGTGGCTCAGTCGGTTAAGCCTCCAGCTTCGGCTCAGGTCAGATCTCACGTTCATGGGTTCGAGCCCCACGTCAGGCTCTGTGCTAACAGCTAGCTCAGAGCCTGGAGCCTGCTTCTGGTTCTGTGTCTCCTTCTCTCTCTGCCCCTCCCCCTCTCATGCTCTGTCTCTCTCTGTATTAAAAATAAATAAAACATTTAAAAAAATCAAGGGTTATTCAAGAAGTGTTGGAATTGTATGTTTTCCTTTTCCTCTCCAGGGTTTTAAAGACTTGACTTACCCAGATACAGTTTCGTTGTGTTTTTCGTTTGTTTTTGTTTTTGTTTTGTTTTTAGAAATGAAGAGAGACCAAAATCTTACTACGTGACTGTATAAATTGCTTAACCCCACTAAGCTTTTGTAAAGTTTTCTCAGTTTTGAAGATAATAATGGAATCTTCCCAAAGAGTTTCTAGAGGATTTTATGAGAAAGTTTACATAAAACACTGAGTATAGTACCTAGAAGATAGCAAAAACGTGAAAAGGGCGCCTGGGTGACTCAGTTGGCTAAGTGTCCAACTTCAGCTCAGGTCATGAACTCACGGTCCGTGGGTTCGAGCCCCACGTCGTGCTCTGTGCTAACAACTCAGAGCCTGGACCCTGCATCGGATTCTGGGTCTCCCTCTCTCTCTGCCCCTCCCCTGCTCACACTCTGTCTCTCTCTTTCAAAAATAAATAAACATTAAAATACTTAGAAAAAACATGATCAGTGCTGAACTATTATGGGGGGTTCTTTTCAAAGAAAATCGTTATCAATTGATTGTGATTCTTTGATCCTGTACCCTTCATCTTCTTTAAAACATCTTATTGGCTTGATTTCCTTTTCAAGCCTTGAAATCTCTCTTTACGGGCAGCTGAGTATAAAACATGGTTAGAAAACGAAACTAGGATCTTTTCTGCACCAGCGCCATGTTCCGATAAACCAATCCAAACTGGACTGCTCTTCTGCAGTTGAATCAGGACAATGAGCAAAGAGCTTGGGAATCCTGGCATGAGATCTGTCCCCAGGTTTTCTGCGGTTGGTATAAATAGTTGTGAATTTCTAGGTGATTTGCTAAGGCACCACACCCTACAGGAGGAAGGTGCGAGGTTTCTCTGCTACGGGAAAGTAATCCAAAGAAAACATTGTAGTCTCTCTTCACTGAGGGAAGAGCACCAGGCATGTTCCATGGACAATAAGAGCCAGTGAAAACAAAGCTCACCCTTTTGCATCCTTGGACTGGCTGGAGAATCTGCCCATGAACTTCACAGATGGCAATTCCCAGAAGGTTTATGCAATGTCCTTAGAGTGATTGATGATGTAGGATTCTAAAGCTGTAGGATTCCAAAGCTGGACGGAGCCATTGTTCCCTCCTAGGGAAGCTCAGAGACTTGCAATAGTCAAAGCTCATGACCCCTCAGAGAAGGAACAATAACACAAAGATATGCAAATGAATACATCCTAGAAGAATGATTTCTGCCTACCGACTTTTCAGAGATGTTTGTGATAGCTCTCAATTTCACCCCTCGAACATGCCTTTTGGAGTTTTTCTTTTTTGGTCAATGCCTATGATTATTGTCATAGACTGGCAGGGAATGGATGATCCTATTCTCTGGAAGGAACGGCCTTGAGAATGGCTTCATGTGGGCTACCTGAGTGGCTCAGTTGGTTAAGTGGCTGACTTCAGCTCAGGTCATGGTCTCACGGTTCGTGGGTTCGAGCCCCGTGTCAGGCTCTGTGCTTACAGCTCAGAGCCTGGAGCCTGCTTCAGATTCTGTGTCTCTCTCTCCCTCTCTGACCCGCCCCTGCTCGTGCTGTCTCTCTCTGTCTCTCAAAAATAAATAAAAAAGAAAAAAATTAAAAAAAAAGAGAGAATGGCTTCATGTCAGAGACTGGATGTGCGGAGACAACTCAGAAGTTGGCTGTGGGGTTCTTTTTTTTCTGTCCTGGTTGGGGGTGGGGCAAGGAGAAGATGAATAGTAAGTACTATTTTTATTGAGAGCATACTATCTGCTAGGTATTTCCCAACATGCTTTGGATGCATTATCTCAGTTAATCCTCCTGACAAGTTACAGACAAGGGCTATGATTACTCCCACTTTGTGGATGAGGAAAACAAAATTTAGAGAGGCCAAGTAAATAGTTCCTGGTCATGGAGCTGACATGTGGTAGAACGGGGTATTGAACAGGATCTGATCCTGAGGCTGTACTCTTAGGCACTTATGACTTTAAACCTGACATAGAGAAACATTGTCTGAAGCATGTTTTTTCAGGAGCAGCACCTATGTCTTTGAAGAGTGTCCTTGACTCCGAGTAAGCTTCCAAAGGACAGAGTCCAAGTCTTATTAGAATTTAGTGTCCCTGCACCTGGCTGTTGGGCTGTACTTGTTAACCCATAAATGTAGCTGAACTGACAGAATTGATGAGTTCCATACAACAGCTTATGAAAGCTGGACTCACAAATTAAGAAATGCTACCCCCTGGGGCGCCTGGGTGGCTCGTCGGCTAAGCCTCCGACTTCGGTTCAGGTCAGATCTCACATTTGTGGGTTCGAGCCCCGCGTCAGGCTCTGTGCTGACAGCTGGCTCAGAGCCTGGAGCCTGCTTCCAGTTCTGTGTCTCCTTCTCTCTCTGCCCCTCCCCCTCTCATGCTCGCTCTCTCTCTCTCTCTCTCTCTCTCTCTCTCTCTGTATCAAAAATAAATAAAAACATTAAAAAAAAAGAAATGCTACCCCTTTACATTCTTGCAAACCAACAAAAATCACTAACCTCTCTCAAAATTGGAATCCAATCCAATTAACAAACATGATTTATTTATTTCTGGCACGATGTTGAAATTAGAAACATTGGCCTTCCCTCCATCCATTTGCTATAAATTATTAACTTGTTTGAGCACAGTGCCTGATATGAACATGGATGGTATGATGTAACTGCGGCTTAAAAATGTGCATGGAAACATGCAAGACTTGACCTAAACATGTAAGGAGAAAGGACTGCTGGCTGCCGATGCCATGGCAAGGGACTCTGTTTAATGTGGGTTTCCGTATTCAGGCCCTTATCAAGCCCAGGAGTTGATCGGGACAAAACTCTGACCTTTCTCTAGAATTGTGTAAACCCCAGGGGGTCCTGATCAAGACGGAAGTGTGTCTCTCCCAGGCATGCGCTGATAAACATCTATCGGGGAGCTCTCCTGAAAACAAAAAAGCTCTGGTTGGTAGAATTGGCCAGTGTGTGTGATGTGATACTCCGTGATAGGTTTTAATTCCACTGGAGGTGGAGTTGAAAAGAGAGATATGCAATCATCTCCCTTGAGGTGACTTCAATGGGCTCCAACATATCACTTGTTCCTGTAGAACTTCCGCCCTGGGCCATGCGGGGGTCCCCCCACTCACCATCTTGCATACAAATGACTGCGAGGCTGGTCCCATTATTGTGGCTTTTGCCTACTGAACATTGGAACTTCGCCAGCCAGATGCTTAGCATTAGGCTTCTGATTCATTGGCTGTGCAATTTCTTGGGATGTTTCACCCTGGACAGAGTAGTAGCCGGAAGGTCCGTGAGAGTCCATGTGGCCCAACAGAGACTTTTCAGATAAACTGTCGTGAGGATGGTGGGAGCAGAGTGAACTCAGTCCTTTTGGTCGTCTCACCATGGTAAGAATGAACAGCTCATTACGCACTGAAGGTGAGGGCAGCAGCCATGTCAACCATCAGAATCCGGTTGAGTAGGAAGGGTGACCAGCTGCCTAGATGAACTCTCTGGGCAGCCTCCGTCATCTCCCATCCTTGAGTCCCCAGAATCCTCAGCCTGTAAGGTTCAGCTTAGTTTAGTACACCATAATGTGCTAGACCCACCCAGCTGAATGACCCCCAGGCCTTGTGCCAAGGAGCAGGGCATCCCAACTCTACGCTACACACACTGGTGAATGGAGCTCTATCCCTGGTGCTAAGAGCTCAGAGAGGAGCACACTTGGGAGGTGTATAGAGTGGTAGTCAGGGAGGGCTTCCTGGAAGAGGCAAGCCCAAACAAACCCTTTAAGAGATGAGTTTCTTTCTCCATGACTCAGCTGGATAGAACTCAAGTCATTCAAGTTCATTGGATTCTCACCTCCTGAAATCTTTACAAAGGAGTCTCTTTCATCTGCTTTGGACCCTGAGCCTCAGGAAGAAAGAAGTATTTGGGTAGGATTGTCTCTAGACATAGGTGTTAATAGTCTATAAATATAATGGATGTTTTGGGGGGGGTAGAGTTGGGGAATTTTTTCATCCTTCAAAGAATATATCTGATTAAAAGAAATAAAATTTCTACCAGAAAAGGGGCTGAGGGCTGATCCTATAAGGTCCCCCTGCCTTCCAGGCTTGACAGTTGTAATTGTTTGAAGAACAAAGATTATTATCGTAATATGAATGTTGTCTACAAGAACCCCTAAGTGAAGACAGGTCTTCTCCAGGCTCATGAAGAAGCGAGGACAAATCGCCCGGCAGGAGACGACCACACTGCCCAGCAGATTTAGCTTCTAAGTCAGCGTGTTTTTCTGACATGAGCCCGGAGACTTCCGCAGTCTGCAAACTCACACACACACGGCTGTAAGGTCTTTGGCTACCAAAACACATCCAGGAACTACGTGCCCCATTCCAGCTCCTATGACTAGGAAGATTAGCAGGGTCAGTGTCGAAAGCCTAGCTCTGGTGCAAAGCTGCTAAAGTGGACAAATTTTGGGATTAGACAAATCAAAGAGATGAAGGGTGTGTTCTTAGGAAGAGTTAGACATTTATCACTGTAGAAAAAATAATAGTCAGGGGTGATGGGAAGACACGAAGAACTGAGCAGTGTTTTAGAAATATCCCTGTTCTCGGGGCACCTGGGTGGCTCAGTCGGTTAAGCGTCTGGCTTCGGCTCAGGTCATGACCTCATGGTTTGTGGGATCGAGTCCCGTGTCGGGCTCTGTGCTGACAGCTAGCTCAGAGCCTGGAACTGCTTCACATTCTGTGTCTCCCTCTCTCTCTGACCCTCCCCTGCTCGTGCTGTTTCTCTTCTCTCAAAAATAAACAAACAAAAACAACCAAAAAAAAGTAGAAATATTCCTGTTCTCAATTTGTCTTTTGATTTGTTTTGCAAGAAACTGAAGGTGGACAAAATATACACCCAAGAGACAAAGAAATGAAGGTCCCCTCTGGTGCCAACAGAGGAGACTTGGTGGCCTTGGGCAGAGATGCCTGTGTTGTTAGAAGGGATGGGACGGGGCCTCAGAAGTAGGAGACTTCAAGTTAATCAACTCTCTATTCCATAGTCTCAGGCTTGGAAAACTGCTGCAGGACTTAGCTTTTGTCAGCCATTGAGATGCCCTGGGAGACCCCAAAAGTTCACCCACCTCTAAGAAAACAAGTTCCATGAACCTCAGAATTCCTTTCTGTTAGAGGGCATTGCCTACACCCGCCAGCGCTGTGCTGCAAAGAGATTCTCATTTTTTTCAGCATTTCCAAAAGGCTGTTCCAAGGACTATTATTCCGGGAATTAGGGAGGGGCACCGTGGAAAACAAAAGTCACCTGTGTTCAGACAAGTGTGGAAATACAAGTGTGGAAAATATATAGTTAAATAGAGTGAAGCTGTTCATTTTCTATAGACGTTTTCAGGGCTTCTCCTGAACCTGCATCTCTCAGAGGGAGACTGTGTGTCTATTTTAAAAGTCAGGTTCTAGGGCAAAAGGTAGGTGTTGCTTCTCTTTTGGGATTATACCAATAACACAACATCAGTGGCACATTGCTTCAAACTGCACAAAACAGGCATGAATTTGTGTACTTAGGTGACTGTGTGTAAATAAGAAGCAAAGATATCCCACGTGGAGGAGGAAAGGATTAGTGGGGCAGGGAGGAGACTTTGGTGGCAGAGATCTAGATGCTAGTCACCCCCGATTGAAGGTTGATTGTCTCTGATTCTTTTTATGTTTTGAAAGAGAGAGAGAGAAAGGGACAGAGTGCGAGTAGCAGTGGGGGACAGAGATGGAGGGACACACAGAATCAGAAGCAGGCTCCAGGCTCTGAGCTGTCAGCGCGGAGCCCCAGGCGGGGCTCACACCCACAGACCATGAGATCAGGACCTGAGCTGAAGTCCGACGCTTAGCCGACTGAGCCACCCAGGCGCTCCGATTGTCCCTGACCCTAATTCTGAATTACTGGGGGACCAGGATCGCTCAGTGTATTCAGTTCTGTTTCACCATACACAGAGCAGAAATTTAAGAAGTAAAGTCATCTAAACCTTTCTTACAAAATATTGCAAGGACTGAACAAGCCTGTGCCATGAAAATGTTTGGAGCTCCGCGGTCAAGTACACGGCCTGACAGGTGATGGGTCCCGACCACCAGCCGGGTTGGCCCAAGGTTTGCAGGACACGCAGGGGACTGGGCGCAGCTGACATGGGGTCATCCTGTGTGCATAGACACGCAAGCAGGGATGCACACCACCCGCTCGGGGATGGGGGCTTACGTCCCCGAAGATTTGAAAAGACAGACAACCTTGAACACTAAGTAGGTGGCCTGTCTTCTGTGGCAGGTGGTCACAATCCCCCCCAGCCCCCCTTCAGCCAACACCATAGTCTCTTTGTCCATGAACCCTGGGCTTCTCCTATTCACTATTCATGGGGGGAGGGGGAGGTTACAGGACTGGCCCAAGGGGTTATTTGCTGAGAGCTTGCTAAATCCTACCCAAGGACCAGACTTCCAAGAAAGTGCACATCTAAAAAGGGCATTTATTTATTTATTTATTTATTTATTTATTTATTTATTTATTTTCAGTTGGTGGTAATGGCTAGCTTGTGTCCACTGGGCACGTAGGCAGTACCCTTTGTCCAAATTGTATGATTCCTCATTCCCGTTGCTGAGTCATTGGAATCTAAGGGGAAACCGGCTGTGAGGCTGGGCGGCCCCAGTGAGGCTGGACCTTTTTGAGTAGAGCAAGAGCGCCATCTTGCGTTTTTGGTGAGCACTGCAGGCCCTGCTCTTGATTAGCAAGTTCAGGGTTGGGGCAAAAGGGCAAATTAGTTCGCTTTTGCAAGGAGCTGACCAGTAAGGCCCGGGTTTACCTCTATGACAGCCTGAATGTATATTTAAAACATTTTAAAATTTATTTATTTATTTTGAGAGAGATAGAGATGGTGAGTAAGGGAGGGGGAGGGAGGGAGAGAGAGAGAGAGAGAGAGAGAGAGAGAGAGAGAGAGAGAGAGAGAGAGAGAGAGAGACATTCCCAAGCAGGTTCTGCACCATCCGCACACAGCCTGAATGTGGGGCTCAAACTGAAAATATCGCGAGATCATGACCTGAGCCAAAACAGAGAGTCAGATGCTTAACCGATTGAGTTACCCAGGCTCGCCATATTGTTACAAAAAGTAGTGTATTGGGGCACCTGGGTGGCTCAGTTGGTTAAACATCTGACTTTGGCCCAGGTCATAATCTCACAGTTTGCAGGTTCAAGCCCCGCGTCGGGCTCTGTGCTGACAGCTCAGACCCTGGAGCCTGCTTCCAGTTCCTTGTCTCCCTCTCTCTGCCCCTCTATCGCTTGTGCTCTCTCAAATATAACTAAATAAACTTTTTTTTATAAGGTAGTGTATTAGTCACAATTGTCCAGAGGAACATAACCAATAGAACATGTATGTAAACTATTATGATTTTAAGGACTTGGCTTGCACAGTTGTGGGGGATGGTAGGTTCATAATGTGTAGGGAAGGCCAGCGGACTGCAAACTCAGGCAGGTGTTGATGTTACAGTCTTGAGGCAAGATTTCTTCAAGGTTTCTTCCGGGAAACCTTGGTGCTTCTTCTTAAGACCTTCAACTGATTAGACGAGGCTCACCCACACTAACCAGGGTAATCTCCCTTACCTAAAGTTGACTGATCATGGCTTTAGCCACATCCCCAAATACCTTCACAGCAACACCCAGGGCAATGCTTGATTAAATAACTGGGCATTATTTGACATATAAACCTAACCATCATGATGAAGGAGCGTGGGGCAAGCTGAGGGCAAAATATAAGTTAACAGTTCCCCCCCCCCCCCGCCCCATACACACACCAGGTGGAAATGTGTGATATTCCTCAGACATTTTTAGCCACCCAAGAACAAAGGAAAGGGGTTTAAGTGCTTGCCATGGCGATGTGGGAAACTAAGAGAAATGAATTCCCTCACTGTCTACAGCCCGTTGAGGAGTCCTTGAAACAGGCAGAGCGACCTCCCTCTGGGAGCTCAGTTGCTTCAACGATGACACTTTGCTGGGGGCAAAAAGAATCTTAGCTTAACATGATCCCAACCTCGAGGATCCTGTAAGTCAACTTCTTTATCTCAACTGCCCCGAGATAAAAGCTGGGACTCATCCTCCAAGCTTGTGGCCCCGCCCTACCTCTGAAGGGTCTCCTGACCGAGGCTTCACTAAATGGTAATAAACGGCGTTTCCCTAGCAACAGCTAGCCTGTCAAGGTCCTGGAAACCTTGCTTCCAAACTACCTTAGAGACTCCCTCTATCCATGACCCCTTCCCAAGCTGAGGGTGTGTAATGCGTCGCCCGTCCCGACCCTGGTGCAGCTCTCCCCGCGCACGGATCCTGTCCTCATGCGTTAATAAAATCACCTTTGGGCACCAAGGGCGTCTTCAAGAATTCTTTCTTGGCCGTCAGCTCTGGACCGCCTCACCGTCACCCTGAAAACCTCATCCGTCACAGGAAGCATCGCTGGTGAGGAAGGACTCCTCCTGCCCTTCGGTCCTCCTAGCTGACTTTGGAATCAAACTGACGTGAGACAGATTCACAGAGAAAATCAAATGCAGCAGGTGTACCTACGAGGAATCCATGCAGACACCAAGTTCCAAAGCCAATGAGACAACAGGAGGCTTGTATGAGCTCAGGAGAGGTAGGCCCTTAGCAAGAAGGTGATGGAGATGTTCTGAAAAATAAAAGTTGCTCTATCATGCAGTTAACTTTCTTAGGTAAAGGGGAGTGTCTGCTAATAGCTCTTTTCCAGGGCCAGGCTCTCCTTTCCAAAGCAGATTTCGGCAGTTGATGGGAAGGCAGAGAGTCTGCTGGCATTTGATTACTTTCAACCTGAAATGATCCTTAAGCCAAAAAAAAGTGCATTATTCTTCACTTATTTCATTGCTATATGAACTTGGCAACACTCAGGTCGTTTTAGGTACATTGCCATTTCTAGTTATTCCTTGTCATATTGCATCAGCTTCTTTTTTTTTTTTTTTAAGTTTATTTATTTCTTTTGAATAGGAGAGAGACAGAGCCTGTGAGCAGGGAAGGGGCAGAGAGAGAGAAAGAGAATCCTAAGCAGGCTCCACACTGTCCGTGCAGAACCCAGTGTGGGGCTCGAACCCCTGGACCGTGAGATCATCGATGCGGTTTGGGGGTGATGGTGGGGTTCACGGGGTCTGGAGATGATGGCCAAGAAAGAATTCTTGAAGACGTCTTTGGTGCAAAAAGGTGCTTTTATCAAAGCACAGGGACAGGACCCGTGGGTAGTTAGAGCTGCCCAGACCCTGTGGAGAGACTGGTTATATACTTGGGATTCGGGGGAGGTAAAGTCAAGCGGAAGTTTCCAATGGGATTTTCATTGCTAAAGACTCTCAGGGTTCTGGAGGCCTAGCTATCGTCAGAACAAGATTGCTTTTTCCTTTAGCAAGACATTATCATTTTTTCTTTTTTCTTTCTTTCGTTATTTATTTCATATAGTTTATTGTCAAGTTGGTTTCCATATAACACCCAGTGCTCTTCCCCGCAAGTGCCCTCCTCCATGAGCATCACCCCCTTCCCCTCCCCCTTTGGCCCTCAGTTCATTTTCAGTATTCAAGAGTCTCTCATGATTTGCCTCCCTAACTCTCCCTAACTCTTTTTCCCCCTTCCCCTCCCCATGGTCCTCCGTTAGGTTTCTCCTGTTAGATCTATGAGTGACAACATATGGTATCTGTCCTTCTCTGCCTGACTTATTTCGTTTAGCATGACACCCTCTAGGTCCACCCACATTGCTACAAATGGCCAGATTTCATTCTTTCTCATTGCCATGTAATACTCCATTGTATAGATAAACCACATCTTCTTGATCCATTCATCAGGTGATGGACATTTAGGCTCTTTCCATGATTTGGCTATTGTTGACAGTGCTGCTCTGAACACTGGGGTACATGTGTCCCTATGCATCAACACCCCTGTGTCCCTTGGGTAGATCCCCAGCAGTGCTATTGCTGGGTCACAGCGGGGTTCTACTGATAGTTTTTGAGGAACTTCCACACTGTTTTCCAGAGCGGCTGCACCAGTTTACATTCCCACCAACAGTGCAGGAGGGTGCCCGTCTCTCCACACCCTCGCCAGCATCTGTAGTCTCTTGATTTGTTCATTTTAGCCACTCTGACTGGCGTGAGCAAAGCATTATCATCACAATAGTCAGGAGTTCCTGGAGTTGAGGCCGTTGACGGGATTACGTTTTTCTGTAAACTGGTGGAGACTCTTTTCAGTTGAGCCATTTGATTTTTGTCCTTGCTGGTTTAGGGGTAGCCGGGAGTGTCCAAGGAACGTCATTCATGTCTTACCTGGGGGAGGGGGTGCCGTCAGCCTGCACTTGGCCCTCAGCTTGCCCCGCAGTCCCTCGTCAATCCCGAGTGAACTGGTCGCCGTGGGTAACTCTCCCCTCTGACCTCTGTGGGGAGCATAGGACAAGCTGAGGGTCAAGCACAGGCTAACATGCCCCCTCCCCCAACACTGGGATAAGTGTGATGCTCCCCTGGCACCCCAGCTGCCCAAGATCAAAGGAAAGGGGAAAACAGGTGGTGAACTAAGAGAGCACAGCTCTCCCAGACACAGTCTCCATCAGTGTACAAATATCTTAGTACATTGCAAGAAAAAGGCAATCTGATCAGTAGCCCAATCTCCAGAAACCCGTAAACTCACTTTCCTGGGGCCCCGACATCACCCCCCCTCCATAGTGATGTGGGGAAAACGGGCAGGAAGGAAATGCCAGGTGAAATTTCCTTAGCACCTGTAGCCCATTGACAAAAACAGAGCATAAAATTCCTCAGGGAGCTCCCTACTGTCTTAATGCTAATGCTTTGCTAGAGGAAAAATAACCCAAGCTGACAATAGCAGGGCCTCCAGGCTTGTTTACATATGGAAATCTCTGTAAGAAACTTCCTCTTGACTTCAAGTCCCTCCCCCAAGTCCCAAGTATATAACCAGTGTCTCCTCAGGGGCCTGGGGCAGCTCTTCCGGCTCTTGGGTTCTGTCCACGTGCTTTAATAAAATCACCACCTTTTGTGTGGAAGACGGCCCAAGAATTCTTTCTTGGCCATTGACTCCAGAAACCCCATCACTCCAAACCTCATCAACTCTGTTTAAAGAAAAAAAGGGAGTCGATTGTTTTGATGGCTTTGTAACTCAAGTGATGCTTTGAACAAGGCATTTTCAGCCTTGAACACTGAGAATCCCTCCCGTGGAGACCCTCAGGAAGCACGGAGGAGGGGGACAGGAGGTGACCAAGAGTCGCACGGTTGGTTCTTACTGGAAAGAGGAAAAGAAGACATTGGATCCTAGTTGGGTATCTCTGGCCAGGTAGGAAAATCCCACAGAATCAGGTAAGAGAGGGGTGCATAGGTGGCTCAGTTGGTTAAGCGTCCAACTTCAGCTCAGGTCATGATCTCATGGTCAACTCTTTTTTTTTCTATTTTTTATGTTTTTTTAAAAAATTTTATTTATTTTTGAGAGACAGAGACAGTGTGAGCAGGGGAGGGTCAGAGAGAAAAGGGAGACACAGAATCTGAAGCAGGGTCCAGGCTCTGAGCTAGCTGTCAGCACAGACTTGATGCGGGGCTTGAACCCACGAACTGTGAGATCATGACCTGAGCCGAAGCCGGACGCTCAACCGACTGAGCCACCCAGGTGCCCCAAGCGTCGACTCTTGCCTAAGACTCGGGTCATGGTCTCACGGTTTGTGAGCTTGAGTCCTGTGTTGGGCGCTGTTCTGACAGCAAGGAGCCTGCTTGGGATTCTCTCTCTCCCATTCTGTCTCTCTGCTCCTTCCATGCTCACTTGCTCTCTCTCTCAAAAATAAATAAATAAACTTTAAAAAGTCTCTCTTTTTCCACTTGAGCAATAATGTGTACAGAAGTCATTCTCGTCAATGAGATAGTCACTGGTTGTACAGCTTTAAAGTCAAAGACAAGAGTGAACCATCCGTAAGAAAGGAATGTGCTGGGGTGCCTGGGTGACTCAGTCGGTTAAGGGGCCGACTTTGGCTCAGGTCGTGATCTCACAGTTCATGGGTTCGAGCCCCGCATCAGGCTCTGTGCTGACCACTAGCTCAGAGCCTGGAGCCTGTTTCTGATTCTGTGGCTCCCTCTCTCTCTGCCCCTCCCCCACTCATGCTCTGTTTCTCTCTGTCTCAATAATAAATAAAAACATTAGAAAAAAAGAAAGGAATGTGCTATGCTTATGAACCTAGCCTAGAAGACGCTGAGGTCCACACCCCATGACGAGGGCAACACTTCTCCTTGCCTAGAATGTCTACTCTATTTCAGACACATCAGTAAAACAACACAGCTACATCCAAGGAAATTGAGAAAACCTTCTGGGTTCAGGCAGGACCACAAATGCCTCCCTGGAAGGGAGAAATCATTGAAGATACACTTGATGATTGCCAGAGCTGGTTCCTTTAGCTTGCTCGGCTGGAGTTGAGGCTTGCACATTAAAGAAGAACGGGACAGAAGGAAAACAGGTGGAGGACGAGAAGTGATAGACAGGTTGTTATAAGGAGAAGAGGGAGCTGGGAACTCAAATTCCCATAAGACCAAGCCGTGACGACAAAGGTTCTTGGGTCAAAGTTCTCTTCCGTTCTGCGGGATGCCTGCCTCACACTCCATATGCCAACGAAGGTTAGCTTTTAAATAAATCTTGAGGAGAACGGATACCTTGTTGAAAAGGAACGCTGGCGATCCCAATACTTCAAGCCCAGTAGGAGAGACAGAGCACTTTCGGAACTCTTGGAGAGTCAAAATTCTGGGGGGATGAGGTGACTCATTTACTTGGGGGGTTCTGGTTCCAGAGCATCCCCTCAGCTTCTGGATCCTGAGCTTGTTTAGTTAGTTAGTTTGCTTGCTTTCAGGATCCTAAAGAGAAATGCAAACAGTGCCTCTGCCTCCTGCACGTGACCGATGTCTGAAGTCTAACTCCTCGGAGGCTTTTCTCTTCCCCTTAATCACAGCTCCATGAAGAAAAACACCAGCAAAGACATCATCAGTGAGATGAGCGCATTGACCCACGAGAGTATTTATAATTACACAGGTCCCTGGAGACAGGTGGGCACTCAAACAGATTGGCAGGAACTTCTTTGGAAAAAGTCCAACAGTATCTTCAAAGCACACAGCAGTACAGGACTTGCTGAGTCACAGATGGCAAGGCGTCTTCTTGATCAGGAGTCTGGGATAGGGGTTTGAGTTTCACCTTGGCCTCCTTACTTGCCCCCCTGCCCCCTCCCTCACTCAAATCTCTCATTTTGTCTTGCTGCATGGCAGGAGCAATTTGTGATCAGAAATCACCCGGTCTTTAGGTCTGTGTGAGCAGAAGTGACCGTGGATACGCATTTGACGGCATCTGGATCTCAGAGCCGAGTGGGAAAGAACTGAAAGATGGAGGTCTGCTCATTGGCGTTTAGTACAATTGTGGATGTTAAGAAACCCAGAGTAGGTATTCAGGGCATGGTGTTTAATCCTTTTTTTTTTTCTTAAAGTAGCAAAATACAGGGAACCAAATCCACAGGAAGTCTCTGTGGGAGATGAAGGTCAAGTGGAAAGGGGAAAGTGGCCAGTTTATGAGGCAGTGCTCTTGAGAGGCAAAGCAAATTGCATTTCTCCAGGGAGATTTGCTGAACCCTCAACTGGTTCAGCAGGAGAAACCCATTTGCAAATCAAATCCCCAGACGACGGTGGTGAAAGGTCCTTCTCCCTCCCCCACCCAACCAGGAAACACAATACCCTATGCTAGGAGCTCAGAAATAAAAGTACTTTTGTCTAGTACAGAAAGCATACAAAAGGTTTTCTGTAAAAATTTAAATTTCTCAGAAAGGCAGCAAAATAGGACAACAGGACAGATCTCTTTTTCACTGTTCTCTCGTGTTATGAGCTCCTGAGGCTGGAGGGGCCTTTGCGAGCCACCCGGACCCATGTCTTCTCATTTTATGGAGAAGAAATCGAGATCCAATCCTTTTAGGAAGATCGATCGCTAGTGCAAGAATTCTAGGGACTTCAGTGGAGCCAGAATGTTCCAACACTCACATTAGAATCCAACTCTGCACAGACCACTTGGTTGATTTACATCCTGAATTGTGAACAGGGATGATGATTCTGTTATTGTTGTGGTCATACCTACACACCGTGCTGCCATTTCCTGGAACCCGGAGAGTTGTTATGGGCAGAGCTCAGTGGAATAACAGAGATGGGTCTTCAACATCTCAAGGACCGATTGGTTGAGTCTCTCTGTTGTCAGGTCATAGAGCTGTTTTCATGGTCACATCGCAACAGCACAGCGGCCCCGTATTGAGACCCGTCACTCCTGGTTCTGGGAAATCATCACCAACCTCAACAAAACTCTGACGCACCTGCTTTGTTTTATGAGCAGAATTTCTCATGGTGTGTTCTTTAGGACACTGGTTCCTTAACATAAGTATCTCTTGGCCCATGAGGTTTGAAAAGTTTGATGTTAAGTGAATTTAATCTGTGAAAAAGCATTGAAATAAAACTTAATCTGTGAAAAGTCTTCCAGAGCCTCTAGGTTCTTCATAAGCTTAAGCACATTATGAATCTCTCCGAAAGCACGTATGTTACAAAGTGTGTCTCCAAATTTTTGGATGCAGACGCCCTTTTGGCTAAGCATCTTGAGGGAATGACATCCCAAGGAACGGACTTTGGGAAATGGCTGAATTATTTCAACCTGTACCTTATATACTCCTGAAAAAACAAACAAACTACAAACTGAAGTTTTCGTATAAGATTTTGTTAAGCAGTAAATATAGTCCAAAGATCTATCTTATGACAAAATCAGGTACTTATTTGAATGTATGTATAAATATGTTTTCCTATTATGTTCCTTTTTAAAAAAATGTTATTTATTTTTGAGAGGGAGACAGAGAAACAGAGAAAGAGGGAGACAGAATCCAAAGCAGGCTCCAGGCTCTGGGCTGTCAGCACGGAGCCTGATGCGGGGCTCGAACCCACGGAAAAGCGAGCTCATGACCTGAGCGGAAGGCGAACACGTAACCGACTGAGTCACCAGTTGCCCCTCAATTATGCTCCTTTTTCAAGCATCTATAGTGAGATGTTTCATGGAGAATAACTCATTCTTGTGGCTATTTTCCGGAATATTTGTTTTTGCCCCCAAATCTCAGTCATGTTGGGAGGGGCGTGTGCTTCATATCAGCTCTCTACCAGAAGAGCCTGATGGATGGTGATCTTCCAGGGATTTGAAAGACACCGCTTTCCAGCATCAGCGGTAAGTGTGTCTCCCAAGTCCAACCTATTTCAGATTCAGAACGCACTGTGGCTTTTGTCCTGGTGAAAGCTGCTAGTCCCCAGAAGGAATGAAGTCTGTTCAAGCGTCCTTTCCTTCACTCCATCAAGATGAGCACTGGACAGGGAGTCCTGAGGGCAGCCTGGGGTTCCTGAGCCGGTTTGAAGGGGCTCAGGGACAAGCCCAGTGATCGGAGCCCCTCATCTGGTGTCTCAAGACGCAGAGTCTTGGGCTCAACCCCTCAAGGTTCTGGTCTTCCAGGAAGCTCAAGTAACATGGTGGACATAGGCATGTCTCTCTCTGGGCCAATCCTGCTTTCTCCACCTCTGTTCCACCCTGGGAAGGCCGGAACAGATGATTTAATCCAGGCATTTTGAGCTCCAGGAAGAAACCTGGTTATTTTGGGGACCCTTTCACCTGCGTTCATTTTTCCTTGCCTTCTCTCCACACACATTGGCTTAGATTAAGATGTGAGTCCAAGGAGGTCATTCAATCTTCTGACTTTTGGGCTCGGGGCAGAGGCACAAATGGATCTCCTATGGTGTCTATGCAGAAATGGTTTTACAGAGGGGTTTGGACCCAAAGCTGGTGGTGGTAAATGGCGGAGTTTCTTTGGAATGACTCCTTTGCATGTATCTTGGGTCAACCTTCAGTCATAACAGTAATCACAATAAAGTGAGTCAAATGAATATTTTTGTTTCCCGGTGCATATAAAAGTTATGTTTACACTATACTGTAGCCTATTAAGTGTAAATAGCATTATGTCTAAAAAAAAAGCCATGCACTCGTTTATTTATTTTTTTATTTACTTACTTAAGGTTTATTTATTTACTTTTTTATTTTTTTGAGAGAAAGAGGGCATGCATGCAAGCAGGGGAGCACCAGAGAGAGGGAGAGAGAGAATCCCAAGCAGGCTCCATGCTGTCAGCACGGAGCCTGATGACGGGCTCCATCCTGCAAACCGTGAGATCATGACCTGAGCCAAAATCAAGAGTTGGACACATCTGACTGAGGCCCCTAGGTGCCCCTCAGCGTGCATGTTTTAATTAAAGAACACTTTATTGCCAAAAATGCTAACTCCCTAAGCTTTCAGTCAGCTGTAGTCACGGATCACAGATCACCATGACAAATACAATGATGATGAAATAGATTGAGAGACCGCGAGAATTACCAAAACGTGACCCAGAGACATGAAGTGAGCGCACGCTGTTGGAGAAATGTCACCGATAAACTTCTACCGTGCAGGGTTGCCTCACACTTTCAATTTGTAAAAAAATGCCGTATCCACAAAGCGCAATAAACTGAAGTGTAATAAAACGAGGTATGCTTGTCAATAGACAGGGAATTTCAGATCCTGGATCCCGGTTCTCTGTCTCTCCATTAATCTCTCCTTCTCAGAGACACAAAAGTGGTTTGGAGGGTGTTCAGAAAACCAAAACCAAATGGCTTATATATCTGATGACGTTGGCAGGTGAGAGCACCTTAGAAGGGTCTGCATTCAATTTCCTTTCTCAGAGGCTGGACCCACCATGGAGCAAACATTTACTTCCAAATAATAGACACTGCACCTTTTTTTTTTTCTTTTTTTGACACTGAACTTTTGAAACCATCCATGGCTTAATCTGAATGCAGTCCAAGCCGTCATCACCCAGGAGGCCAGAATTAAATTCTAGGGAGATAAGCATTTCCTGCCTGTCTTCCGTTGGATCAAGAAAGGAACGCGCAGCATTGGTTTCTCTATTTGACCAGGAGATGGCGCTATCTGAAAACCTATCTCCACGTCTCCCGTCTCCCTAGAAACAAGGCGTTTCTGTTTTTCACAGGGAGGCCAAAGATCCAAAGCAGAGCTGGAAAAAGACCAAATATTGTAAAAGACCATAATTCATACCGTGAAGATTCTTGCAATCCCTGGGTGTATTTCTTTGGGAGGGCGCGGAAGGGAAAAAAAATAAACAAACAGGCAAAAAGAAATCTCGTAAGGACATTCTGGTAATTGAAGGGATACTTTCCCATGTTCTTTCAGAGAAAGGTACAAGAACAAAGCGCTCTTATGTTGTGGTAAATAGCAGACTGGTGTAGGGAGGCGGAGAAGGACTTTTCATCCCTTTTCTAGAAAGAAACTGCTTCATGATTCCAGTGCCATGACCTTTCCGGCCGCCCTGGAAGAACAGAAACTTCCTGACTTCTACCACCAAACCACTTGACAGCTCTTACTCTCATGGTATTTTGGAATTGGGGAGGGTTTTTGAGAACATTCTGTCCAAGTTTTTCTCCAGCACAGGAATCGACCTCATAAGCAGATAGTAGAAATGCTGTCTGTTTGCAAAGCTCGCTGGGTCAATTCACACATCTGTCAGTTCATCGGAGGACCCCACGGTGAGGCTGTTTTAGTTGGACTATGGCCACTAATACGCCTAATGCTGTTTACTGAGTACTTTATTCATTCACAATCCATCCATTAAATGGATATTCACTTATTTCATTTGTATGTACCCATGGCCAGGAACTGAAAGAAATAGGCTATATGCCTTACCTTACTAATGCTACAACCAACACCTGAGACACGTACCATTATTTCCTATTCCCAGATGAGGAAACGGAGACTCAGGAGGATTAGGTAACCAGTCCAAGGGGACACAGTTAGTACGTGATGGTGGTCAGGGCAGGACGCTTGCTCCGAACTGTCTGATGGACCCAGAGTTCACACACTGATCTACAATGTTCTCATGTCCCAAAGTGCATGTGGGTGGCCCCTTAGGGATCCTGTCAGCTCACCTCGCCACCCAAGCATTTTTATTTGAACCCTGATGGGTGTGTCTGCCTTACAGGGTGCCTGGATCGATCTTCAGCTCCTCAGTCTAGCGTCTGCCCCTTTCATCCACACGATAACCCTTCAAATGCTTGAGCGCATCCTGGGACCCGTTCTTGACAATTTTTTTTTGGGCTGAACAGACCCAGTTTTCTAACTGTTCCCTAAAATACATGACTTGTGTCCTCTTACCACCCTGCTGGCTTTCTCTGAAAGCTCCTCATTTGTCAATGTTTCTTTTTTTAAAAATGCCCCAAATGGGGTGACTGGGCTCGGACACAGGGGATGGGACTGCTTTCTTTGGTCCGCACTGTGTTCTGTCCCGAGTGGGAGGATATGGGCTCTGATTATATTATAAAACCAAACCAGCTACCACTTGACCCTGTGTAAACCGTTCAGTCCCCTTGGGATTCTGTTTCCTTATTTGTAGGTCTCTTTGGATCTGCTTAACCTTCTAGCACTCCATTCCTCATTCATGGGACATCTGCTTTCCCTGTTAGTCTGCTTTCTGTGAGGGCAGAGGCCGGGGCTATTCTGTTCCACCCTTAGAGCCTTGCTCTGTTCCTGGCAACACACAGCTGTTTAACAGGCAAAATAATGCATCTGCCACATGGGAATAATTAAACCATCTCTCCCTCCTTCACGGGATTGTTGTGCAAACAAATGAGAAAATACATGTAAAAGTACCCCAGTAAAAACAATGCTGACACATTGCATATGCTTTGTGTCTAACTCCATTGCATACGCTTTTTAAAAAAGTCCTATTACTGCTTTGCAGGGAATACAAAACTCCCAGCATATTTATTCCTTACTTTATTCAGCTGTTGGTTCTTTCTTTATGTTTTAAGAGACTACTAGGTGCTCAGATAATGTATTTTAGTTCAAAGTACTATTTTTTTAATGTTTATTTATTTTTGAGAGAGAGAGAGAGTGAGCAGGGGAAGGGTAGAGAGAGAGGGAGACACAGAATCCAAAGCAGGTTCCAGGCTCTGAGCTGTCAGCACAGAGCCCAACGTGGGGCTCGAACTCATGAACTGTGAGATCATGACTGAGCCGAAGTCGGATACTTAACCGAATGAGCCACCCAGGCATCCCTCGAAGTACTATTTATCAAGTCAGTCAGAAAAAGATAGATATCATATGTTTTTACTCATATGTGGATCTTGAGAAACTTAACAGAAAATCATGGGGGAAGGGGAAGGGTGAAAAAAGTTACAAACAGAGAGAGAGAGAGGCAAACCATAAGAGACTCTTAAATACAGAGAACAAACTGAAGGTTGATGGGGAGAGGGGAAACGGGTGATGGGCACTGAGGAGGGCACTTGTTGGGATAAGCATTGGGTGATGTATGTAAACGATGAACCACGGGAATCTACCCCAAAACCAAGAGCACACTTTACACACTGTGTGTTAGCCAATTTGACAGTAAACCATACTACAAACAAACAAAAAATCGCCCCAAACAAAGTACTATTTAAAAGCTGAGCAAATTCCTCTCATCCACTCGTGTTGCAGTATTTTCCTCACTTAATCCTGGCAGTCCTTCCAGATACTGAGATTCCTCACATGTGTATAGTCTAAACCTATTACTATTACCGCTCTGTGCAGTGACTTTAAATTCCATGTGTTCGTTTTTGACTTCTTTGCTGGAAAAATCGTATGGGTAGAATGGAGTATAGGGATTGTTTCAAATATAGGAAGGGACTGACGTGTTTTCATTCATTTCTACTGATGGAATAAAAACAGTAAAGCATGGCTTAAAGGGATTTAATTACACCTGGGAAAAACTTATCTTGATCGAAGATTATCAAGTCCTTAGAGTAGGCTGCCCATGTTAGGCTGAAAGGATCCTACAAAGTAAGGAGACCTTAAGAGAAATTGATACGAGGGAAGATGGCGTACTTTTCTTTTCCACTAGAAGTCTTTGAAAGTAACTGAAATTCCTTTCTACTTGGTGAGGTTTCCTACGAATATGTTCCATGGACTTGTCCTCACAAAGGACTTGTCCGTGACATGCCCTTCTGGGAGATTTTATAACGCACAGAGAGAAACCAACATAACTTTGTTTAACCCAATCCCATCCAACCTTGACTTTAGAATCTTTTGTTCGCAGACCGCTGTTTATCATATTGGGAAATGCATGTGTGGAATAACTCTGGAGCGCTCTGGTTCTAGTGGTCTCTGCCTTCTAGACCGTCTCCTTCATTTTTAGCCATACGCTAAATATCGAAGAGTAGAAATCCTCAGCAAATCCTCAGCAAATATCGAAAAGTAGAAAAACGTCTTTCCTTCCTGTAATTTGAGTTTGAGGTGCAAATATCCGATGAGGCCTCGGGATTCTCTTACAATAATTCGTAAAGGTCAGTGTAAGACCTGACCAGACTCCAAAGTCTTCCGGGGTCTCAGATTCTCCAAGCACATCCCCTAGAGCTGTTTTCCAGCCATGAGGGCTCTTTCCATTAAGCTGTGGCCAACACAGTCAAGGGAAAGCCAGTGATGCCGAGAGAAATGTCCCTTCCGTTCCAGACATTGGGCATCGGTCCCCTGGCAGAAGGTAGCGCTAGGTCCCATAATCTCCCAAACCCTGGAGCTCTCACTCTATCCAATGCTCATGACATTGGTAACTAATGCCTCTGGCCCAGAGTCATGCCAATGGAAAAGTGGACTTAACCATTGCAATCTGCACCATCTTTGCTTTGGAAAACTCTACTGCTCTACCCTGCTTCTCCCTTAAGGGATCTTCGCAGCAGGGGCTGGCGGTCCTGTTTTCTGTCTTACAGGGAGAAGAGACGACTCCAGGACCATGATTTGGAGACTCTGTCTACTTTGGGGGGATCTCCGCTTCCCGGGTCTTCATCAATGCCTGTTGTGTCAGAGACCCAAAGTCACAGACTCACTCCTTAAGTCCTCCAGGATCAGAGCCCGGTTTTACCCATCAGCTGGGAAGAAAGGTTTTCTCCTTCTTGAGCGTGCACTGGCGGACCCTGGGTCTCCTGCTCCTGAGCCGGCAGCCATACAGCGTCAGTATGAGCTTGTACTTAATGTTCCATTTGAGGTAGATTTGCTGGGTCATATGGAAACTTCATGTTTCACATTTCGAGGATACACCCAACAGTTTTTTAGAGTGCCGAGCACTTTTGCATTTTGAACTGGAATGTATGAGGGTTCCGATAGCTCCATATTGTCACCAGCAGTTGTAATTTTCTGTGTTTTTATATTACCTTTGTAACTGTAGACATCCCTAGTGGGTGTAAGGTGCCATCTCATTTTGGTTTGCACTTCACTAATGCCTAATAATGTTGGGCATCTTTTTATGTGCCTACTGGCTGTTCGTAGATCTTGTTTAGAGAAACGTTTATTCAAATCTTTGCCTTATTTTAAACTTGGGCATTTTTATCTTTTTATGTTGAGCTGCAAGATTTTTTAAATATATATTTTGGATACTAGACTTTTGTTTGGTTTGCAAAAACTTTCTCCCTTTCTGTGAGTTATCTTTTTACTTTCATTTTTTAGAAAAATTTTTTATGTTTATCTATTTTTGCAAAAGAGTGACAGAATATGAGCAAGAGAGGGGCAGAGAGAGAGGAAGACACAGAATCCAAAGCAGGTTCCAGGCTCTGAGCTGTCATCACAGAGCCCAACACGGGGCTCGAACCCACAAACCACGAGAGCAAGCCCTGAGCTGAAGTCGGATGTTTAACTGACGGACCCACCCAGGAATCCCTCATCAAGAATTTTTATTCCTGCTCAGCAATGGATGAGCTAGGTTTTTTCATCCACCCTTAATGAAAAATTGGGCTTTGTAGCATTTTCATTGCTGCGATTGCAGGTGGGGGAGGTCCTCCTTTTTTGAACCATCTCTCCACTCTCAGATTTGATTAATATTAAATGTCCAAAAATGTAATGACGATCAGTACTTGTGACAAATTTCCTCCATCTCTCCCAACAAAACAATCACACTGGAGAGCAATTAAAATGTGAGACCGCCTTGACCCTGTGTTCAGGCGAAAAGGTCCCTCACAGACAGATCCTTTGACTGGATTCAGGGGTTATTTGTAGCTCTGAGTTGCTGTGTTCCTTATGAAACAAGCATGGATTGTCCTGGTCCGTGTGGAGAGTCTGGAATGGCATCTTGGGTCCCCTCGGGAGTTGGGCTCCCCTATGGTGAAGATCGCCCATCTTTGACCAAGGGCCAGTTCTCAGGATGTAACCTTCCTAGAGAAGGGACTGCTTGTTCCCTTGCCATGAATAAAGCTCATGCTGTGTTTGTGTAGCATATCATGTGCCAGTTCTCAGCAGCGCAGAAGGGACTAGAACATACCACCATAGGACACAATCCAAGACACCAAGGGCACGTGTCATGTGACCATTCTGTGAATGCAATGGCTTTAAACACTGGGTGGAGAGGGGACAACAGAACAAGGAGCCAAGGATTTTTTTTTCCTATGGGGCAAAAGGAAGCCCTCTCTCTCCAAGAACGTGCCCCTGTCATTTCCACTCTGTTTATCTCGCTCACTTGTTTGCTCATTGCAAGTAGTTTAAGCACAGTAACCAGCTGAGTGGAATTGATTCTGATTACAATTTTGAATTTTTGATAGAAAACACAGGAGTATAGCTTTAATAACTCCCTGCTATGAAATACATATTCATGATCTTTATACAAGTGACCAGGTCATGGTGTGCGCAAATGTGAATGCAGGTTGCTCTGCTACTTGCCATTTAAATCAGCAAGAATAATAGTTCTGTTCTCCAACTGACTACGACTAAACTGTACATTCACCACCACCTTCTACCCCAAAAAGTAAGGTGACTTAAGAAATAACCCATGTTCTGCAAAAGCAACACATTCTTTTAGAAATAAGATACTCAGGGCACCTGGGTAGCTCAGTCAGTTAGGCGTCTGACTCGTAGGACTTCAGTTCAGGAATGATCTCATGGTTTGTGGGTTTGAGTCCCGCTTCTGGCTCTGTGCTGACAGCTAGGAGCCTAGAGCCTGCTTCGGATTCTGTGTCTCCCTCGCTCTGCCCCTCCCCCATCATGCTCTGTCTCTGTCTCTCTCTCTCTCAAAAATAAATAAACATTTAAAAAAAGTGAAAAAAAAATAGAAATAAGATACTCATAGATAAAAACGTAGACACAGACCGATACTGTAGCTGAGCTGGAGCAAATCTCCACTGTACCCCCCCGCATTCTTCATGTACCCCTGAACTTACAGCACCAAAATCCCTTTCCAGCCTGCCTGAAAAAGAAAACCCCAATTCTATTCTTTGCTGATCACATTAGATCTTTAATCCCTACTATTATTAATTTTTAACATATAAATCAGAAGTGCTCAGGTTTTTTTTCATTTCTCTTTATGATTAGACTTTTACTTCCAGTGCTACAGCTTGTTGTTTTAAAGCTACACGGAGCGAAGGTTTAAGTTTTATAATTTGCCCTCCTGGGGCGCCTGGGTGGCTCACTCGGTTAAGCCTCCGGCTTCGGCTCAGGTCAGATCTCACGTTCGTGGGTTCGAGCCCCGCGTCAGGCTCTGTGCTGAGCGCTAGCTCAAAGCCTGGAATCTGCTTCCGGTTCTGTGTCTCCTTCTCTCTCTCTCTCCCTCCCCTTCTCATGCTCTGTCTCTGTATCAAAAATCAAACATTAAAAAAATTTATAATTTGCCCACCTTATTATGTACAGTTTGAGAAGCCTGCCTCCCTTTTTTTCTTCCACTTAACTGAAATAGATTTATTAAATTCAATCAAAGAAAATTACAAGTAGCTGACAATGAAAAAATACAGCAGAGGCAGTCAGCAAGTAGGAATGTCTATGAAGATGGTATGTCAGCAGTAGTGATGTTTCCATAGTAAAAGCTTTTAAGTGTCCATGAATTGTCATGAATAGTTCTTTCAAATTTGGGGTGATAATGATAACGGTGATGCTTTTTCTAACATTTACCGAGTTCTTATCAGGATGTAAATATATGTCTGTAATAGACTTTCTGGTCATTTTCTCACTTAATCTTTGCAATTTGATAATAAGATAGGGGCTCTCATCAACCAATTATTCCACATGATGAGACTGAGGCTTTACAGTCACAGGAACGTAACCCAAATAGCAAGTCAAGTCCTTTTTCTGTGAAGGACTATGGCTAGTTACAAGCCCCCACCAAGTACAAAGGTACATGCCAACAGCCAGGGAAGATCTGAGTTCAGACTTGCATTTGAGTTTAAACATTTTATTTATTTATTAAAAAAATTTTTTTTGTGTTCTTTATTTATTTTTGAGAGACAGAGAGAGACAGTGGGAATAGGGGAGGGTCAGAGAGAGAGGGAGACACAATGTGAAGCAGGCTCCAGGCTCTGAGCTAGCTGTCAGCACAGAGCCCGACACGGGGCTTGAACCCACGAACTGTGAGACCATGACCTGAACCAAAGCCAGACGCTTAACCGACTGAGCCACCCACGCACCCCGAGTTTAAACATTTTAAAGCTTATGAACGGAAAGGATAAACGACTGGCAGGGCGCATGCTCAGAGACGGGAATACGTTTGACCCGGATGCAGTGGGAAGTGGGGCTATGACGTCAGACTCAGTGAACCACCAGTTGGTACAGATGGGGAGTGAGTCGGTGTGGTTTCCATTTTTAAAACTTGACGTCCTATTTTTCTGGGAATCCTATGGCTCAAAAGAGACATCACCTTATATAATAACACTACCTGTGAGCCACTGGACTCTACCTGGCAAAGCGGATAATGAAGACATGAGAGGAACTACTTTTTGGCTATTTATCTCCAAAGTCGATAAAAGTATCAAGAGCTGCACGAAATCAGCACCTAATACCAAACATCATACTTACCTGAAATGTGCAGGCTAGAAGTAGGGTCCTAAATACTAAATTCTCAGCTTGAGTTGGAGATCTTTGTGACAAGATTCAAAGAAAGTGGACTGGGGTGCCTGGGCGGCTCAGTCAGTTAAACGTCCAACTTTGGCTCATGATCTCACTCTTCGTGGGTTCGAGCCCCGGGTCAGGCTCTGTGCTGACTGCTAGCTCAGAGCCTGGAGCCTGTCTTCAGATCCTGTGACTCCTCCCTCT
>NC_043716.1:47567238-47586080 GCF_006229205.1 Suricata suricatta
GATTGACCAGAAAACCAGAGCCTTGGGCTCTGCCTGATAAGTACTCTGGCTCCTAGTTGAGATCTTAATGTTGAAAGTCTGGAGTGCTTAGCTAAAAAGGAAGACCCTAACAATGTGCTTGGAAAAGTGTTGGAAGTAAATATCCTCCTTGGCATCCAAAAAAAAAAAAAAAAAAAATTCCGAATGGAAAAAGCAAGAGAAAGCAGAAACATGAATGAGACCATTCTAAGCCACGGGTGTCTGGGTGGATTTGGGTCAGGGTCACACACCCAGGGGCCAGCATTGGGCTGTTTGAGAAGTTTCAGGGCTTTGCACACAAGCCCTTGTAGAAGCGTGACTCAATGCACAATCATTTGAAGCCTTCAGAGCTAGAGCTTAACCAGGAGGAAACTGGCCCATGTTTGCAAGAAGTGACCCAGGCCGTCCAAACAGCACAGATCCCATAGCCCTCACCGCCACCGTGGGACATTCCACTTAATACGGGCTGTCACAACCCCTGGAATGTTCCTGAATTCTTTCCCACAGCTTACATAATTCAGGCTTCCACGGGTGAAGAATTTTATTCTGTATTATTTTGCTATTTAAATTGAGAACTTTCTCTTGGCTATACAGGGTGACCAGAAGACAGAGAGAGCACAGTGCTAAAGGCCAACAGAAGAGGGAGCATTTGTAACTTAGAAATAACAAAGACCGCAGTTTCCCCTTTAAATAGTAGAGCTTTGTTTATTTTTAAAAACAGCTCATTCTACAGCTGTGCAGAGCACCAGATGTTCTCACTGTGAGGTTTGGGCATAGAAAGCCCTTGGAGGCTCCAAGCCCACGTTTGTTTCCAGAACGCCCACCTACTCTCTCCCTTTCCATATTGTTTACAAGAAAAATCCATTATTCTTACCACCAAGCAACTTGGAAGTCTGTTTAATCCCCTAAGGGTAGAAAAAAGAAACATGAGCAAATTGGAAAGAAGATGGTAGAATAAAGTAGAAGCTGACGGATCCTAAAGCAGGAGAAGCGACCTGGGAAGAAGCTGGAACACAAAGTAGAGGAAATGGTTACCTTTTGTGAAGATAATTGGCTGAAAAGTTAATAAAACAAAACAAAGAACCCAACTCTCCCAAACCCTAACTGTTATACCTTTTGTTTTCATTATGCAAAACATTGTTTGATGGGCTTTATTCTTCCATCAAGACAGCTTATTTTCATGCCACAGATGCAAACGCAAAGGGAATATAATAAAATAATGAGGAATTTAAGTGTTAGGGTCACACACATTTACTGCTATGTCCAGCAACACGAAATCGTCCATATTGACTTTTTGATCTACAGAATTGGCAATTTTGCATAGAGTGGTCACATGTGTCACAAACTAATTTTTTTATGTTTCTTTATTTTTGAGAAAGAGAGAGAGAGAGACAGAACATGCTGGGAGGGGTAAAGAGAGAAACAGAGGACCCAAGGGGGGGTTCTGCTCTGACAGCAAAGAGTCCTATGCAGGGCTCGAACTCAGGAACCAGAGCCGTGAAATCATGACCTGAGTTGAAGTGGGACTCCTAACCAACTGAGCTACCCAGGCACCCCGTCACAAACTAATCTTAACCAGTGTGTGGCTACAATGATTAACTTTCTCCTGGTAAATATTACAATGAAGATGCCATCTTGGCCCATGCCAAATCCAGCCGGTTTCTGTATGCCTTTTAAAAGGTTGTAGGAAAAAAGAAAAAAGATGGAACCGAGACCTTATGTGGCCTGCAAAGCCTATAATATTTGTGATCTGATCCTTTACAGAAAGACTGCGTGACCAACAGAGTCCCAGAAACACCTAACACCCATTCTGCTTTTCTTTCCTCGTCTTGTTTTAGTTTTTACTCTTATCCTGATCATCCCCCCTGGTATCTGTTGAGAACAACCATGTACCACCATCCTAAAAATGTACATGCGAATCTATTGAACAGTACCAAAATACTACACGTAGGTACTATTATTATCATGATTTATGCAACTGGGAAGAGCCAGGATGCGTATTTGAGCCGATGTTAAATGTAATAGGATTTCCCTCTGCTCTGATTTCGGACTTTCGTCACCTGTATTCTGACAAATTCCTGAAGGGGCCAAGGGCAGGCTATCCCAAGATGGACCACTTGGGCATGACGATTATTTCAAGTTAAACGTAATCAAAACCCAGCAGATGCAGGAAAAGCGCTCTGCCTCCCCATCAACTGCCAAAATCCGTAGTGGAAAGGAGAGCCTGGACCCGGAAGAGAGCTGTTAACAAGACTCCCCTCTACCTAAGAAACTTATCAATGGCATAATAGAGAAACCCTGTGTTTCAAGCATCTCCTTTCTCCTTCCTGCTCATGGCCTTCCTCTCCCTTGAATCCTTAGAACCTACCCCTCTCCTGAGCTCATGTAAGCTTCACTCATCGTCTTTGGAATTTCCAGTCTGTGTGGATTCAGTGCATACATGCCTATTATATTGGATTTTCTCCTGCTAGTCTGTCTCATGTCAGTTTGAGTCTACATCCAGCTAAAAGGACCACAGGGCGGAGGAAGGTCTTTCTCCCTGATACCACATCCTAGTGGTTTGTAGAGCAGGAGCTGAGGAGGGGTGAGCAATCAATTTTCTTTTCTTTTTTTTTTTTAAATAGTTTATTGTCAAATTGGTTTACATACAACATCCAGTGCTCTTCCCCATCAGTGCCCTCCACCATCACCACCACCTCTTTTCCCCCCTCCCCCTTCAACCCTCGGTTCATTTTCAGCATTCGATAGTCTCTCAAGTTTTGCGTCCCTCTCTCTCCCCAACTCTCTTTCCCTCTTCCCCTCCCCCTGGTCCTCCATTAGGTTTCTCCTGTTTTCCTGTTAGACCTATGAGTGCAAACATATGGTATCTGTCCTTCTCTGCCTGACTTATTTCACTTAGCATGACACCCTCGAGGTCCATCCACTTTCCTACAAATGGCCAGATTTCATTCTTTCTCATTGCCATGTAGTACTCCGTTGTAAGCAATTAATTTTCTAAAGCAAATGAAGTATTTTATTCATTTGCATCTCGGTTGCTCTGCCCGAAGTATCTTACCTAATGATTAAGTCAGCAGTTGAACAGATATTTATTAGGTGATGATTTTGTCTTAGGTTTTGGGAGCTTTTAGGCTGTTCTGATCCTCGCTACCTAGAAAGAAAAAAAAAAGGGAAAAACAAAAAGCAAAACAATCAAGAGCCCAGCACAGTGGTTAGCCGGTCAGCTCTGCCTCCCTGAGCATGAATGGTTGTCTCCTCATTAGTATTCTGGTAATTAATGGTACATTTGATGTATCTAGGTAGCGTGGCCTACACTTAGTCTTCCCTGCGTGGTTTCAAAAAAAAAAAAAAAAGAATAAACTCATGACCTGTCCGAAGAACTACTGGATGAAATCAAGATGCATGAAACACTGATGGTTGGGAGGTCTCTCCTATACTTTTTCCTGAAGCCATAGAGACTTTTAGGTAAGAAGGAATAGCTGAGCTATGCTTGGAACATGATTAAAGTGTTCTATTTTCTATTTTTTTGTGATTTTTTTGTTATGTATTTTGAGAGAGAGAGAGACAGAAAATGGGGGAAGGTCAGAGAGAGAAAGAGAGAGACAGAGAGAGAGAGAGAATCCTAAGCAGGCTCTGTGCTGTCAACTCAGAGGCTGATGCAGGGCTTAAACTCACCAACTGTGAGATCATGACCTGAGCGGATATAGGAGTAGGATGTTTAACCGACTGAGCCACCCAGGTGCCCCAAAACGTTCTATCTTCTAATAGACTTATCATTGGTGGGGATTTTTGGTGTGTCTAGCTTTGTAATGCTTGTGGGGTTTTTAATCTGAAAAATACGAGGTAGGGGTCGGTTTTTCCTTTCTCAACAACGTTTGAAATGAGACTCTGGCTCCAGACCATTCTCCCAGCACCATTTATCAACCATAATATTTTGTTCCTACAAGGAAAATGCTCATGTTTGTTTAGAAATGTATGTGTGAAGAGAAAGTTCATAACAGTTGCATTTGTTGTAATAAAATACAGAACTTAGTTTAATATCCGTCATGACCTTGATGTATTTTAATGGTATGGGTGCTGCGTTGGCTTTACTGAGGGTCTTGAATCTGTGGCTTACCACTGTAGTCACTTTGGAAGAATTCTCTTTGTCTTTGTTCAAATACTGGTTCTGTCCTGTTCGGTCTCTCCTTGCCTTTGGGGCAATGGTATGTTACTCCATTTGACTAGCTCACACGTATTTCTTGCGCTCTGGACCATCTTTCCTTTCTTCTTCTCTTTCTGTGCTTTAGCTCGGATATTTTCCAATGACTTGTCTATGAGTTTCCTAATTCACTAATAGAGGTATTTACAAACCCCTCTAACTTGTCAGACTTTGCAAAGAGAGCATAGATCTATTTCAGGACTATTTCCGTAGAATTTGGGGCTCACGCTTTGTGGGAACTCCTTTCTCTCCAGGATTAATTTCCAGTCACTATTGCAGCCATGAATTCTGAATTCTGTCCCCTAAATTCAATATGACCATTACTTTCTGCTCAGGCTCCATTCCTAGAATTGGAAAGTATTGGAAATTTTCCCTTAGGGGAAAAGCTGGATAAATAATGGAGCTTTGTCTAACGTTCATCCCTTTTTTTAAGGGTCACATCCTATGCAGTTTCTATATGCTTTAATTGTTGCCCATGGCCTTTGGAACTCACCCCCCCCCCCCAAAGTTTCATCAGTATTATTGTCAGGAAAGTTATTTTGATAAGTAACTTGATAAGTTACTTGCCACTGATAAGGATTTACATTATACACCGTACTCAGAAGCCTAAGACAGGACTTTAAAAGTTGACATGATAAATTATTTAGTGATTCAAATAAATGAGTAGAATTATAGGATTTTGTGTTGGCATTGGCTTCAGATTCCAGGGTTGATGCCATTTTATTTTTTTTTTAATTTTTAAAAATGTTTTATTTATTTTTGATACAGAGAGAGACAGAGCATGAGAGGGGGAGGGGCAGAGAGAGAGGGAGACACAGAACCAGAAGCAGGCTGACAGCTCAGAGCCTGACACGGGGCTCGAACCCACGACCGTGAGATCTGACCTGAGCCGAAGTTGGAGGCTTAACCGACTGAGTGACCCAGGCGCCCCGATGCCATTTTGAATATGCACGAGAGTCTGGAAAGCACATGACGGGTGCGTTTCCGGTCCCTTTCGCAGTAAGAAACAATAGAAGGCAGCAAGCTGTCCCCAGCGCAGAGTCTAAGTGCGTTTGTAAAACATATGTTCATGCTTAAAAGCTGCCTTCAAATCTGCAGGCATAACATTCTTACGGTCCTCATCCGGTAGAACGCATTTCCAGCCAGTGCCTGCCAAGAAGTTTGGGTCAGATTCTCGGAAGACAGAGACATTTGATGCCACCCAGGTGTCTGGAAATAGAAAGCAAATATTTCTCTCAGTGCAGGGGCACTGAACGGTCAACTTCTAGAAGAATTCTGGAATGGGGAGCCCGTGAATATTTCAAAATGGTACCAAAAAATGGCACCCTTTGAAAATTTAGCTTGGTAAATGAGAAGAAAAAAAAATACAAGAAGTATTCATGTCAATTTCAGAAACGTAAAGCGGAGAAAAAACCCATTTTATTAATGACCTTAAATAGCATCTTGATGATGGTCTGAGGGAGTTTTGTTGTTGTTAAACCGTTTTCAGTTTTGAAAAACTGGCAAGGGATCGCATGTATTTTTCTGGGAAAGTTGGAGACATTTTACAATGTTCTAAAGAGACTTGCCAACAAAGTCTTTTTTTGTTGTTGATGTAAATAACAGGATGGAGTCTCTTGCTTCCCCCCCCCCATTCTTTCTTTACTAGGTAATCATAGCTACTGGCTAAAGAGGCAGGAAGTCAAAAGGCTCTAAGCCATGAGCCTTTCTGCACCAATCTTACATGTAGGTGTAGTGAACTGACTTTCTAATACGTAGTGTGGTAGGGTCCCCTCCCTAAGGAAAGAAACAGACAAACAAACAAAGCTCAGGGTAACCTGACTATGTGACAACATCTCTCATGAGCTTGTAACATGAGACCACTTAATCAGACTGCATGTTTGTGTGTGTTACCATAGATGGGAGACAAAGAAGTGGAAAATATATAAAACCCAATGTCATGTGGCATTCGGCGCTGAGTTCTTTGGGTATGAACCCAACTGAGCTTGCTGGCAGGAATAAAGTTACTTCCCGGAAGGAAAAGCCTCAGTGTCACAACTCGCTGTGCGCGAATCCTGCTACATGAGCATTAAGATGAATTAATTCTTCCGTGGTAGGAATTTAATGGAACTCTTGCTCTGCTTAGAAGTTGTAATGTGTGGGAATATCTTTCCCTCATTTCTTTTTATATGATGCATTCCCCCAAAGTAGTAATGTTGCACTAAGTAGAAGTGGGTTTAGTCCATTAGATAGAAGAAGAGGAGAAAAAGTGGTAACTCTAGGGAGTTAGCAAGAAAGCCCTGTAGGGAGACACCTGATGGGGAGACACATGGAGGGAAATACTTAGAGGAAGACAGGCAGTTGCCAAGTGATAACATTGCCAACTTGGCAGTTTTTCTTAGGACTGCTTGTGTTTCCTTAATTCCTAGAGATAATGTTTATTCTACTCAATTTTTTAAACTTAATGTATTTTTTAATTTCTTTCCATGTTTATTTATTTTTGAAAGAAAGAGAGACAGAGCATGAGTGGGGGAGGAGCAGAGAGAGAGACACACACACACAGAATCCAAAGCTCTGTTAGTAAAGAGCCTGATGTCAGGGTTGAACTCATGAACTGCGAGATCATGACCCGAGCCGAAGTTGGATGCTTAACAACTGAGCCACCCGGCACCCCTGTTCTACTCCGTTCTTCATGGTAGGAGACACTTTTAGTATCATTTCTTTTCCGTGCCGTATGTACTCACAATGTAAGTGGATGATGTAGATAGATCTTTCTATCCCATATTGAACAATGATCTACTGTTCATTTGATATGTTGTTGGAACACGCCACTGCCCTCTAGGCAAACTATTCCTGCTGTACCAGACCACAAAAGCGCTTGAATTTGCTTTGCAATTTTCTACCTCTGCTCCTTACCTCCTCTGGCCTTATCCAACCATTATTCTGCATGTGGGGATGCAGAGTCAATGAGGATGTGCCAGTTTAATTATTACAAGACCTTATCCTGGCCTCACTTTATTCAATCTTTTCTCCCATAACTACCACAACAAAGAGGAAAGTTTGGGTGTCATTCTTCATGAGTCCCTTCCAATGTTCATAGCTTCCCCCCCTTTTTAATGTTTACTTATTTTTAAGAGAGAGCATGAGGGGGGAGGAGCAGAGAGAGAGGGAGACACAGAATCCGAAGCAGGCTCCAGGCTCCACACTGTCAGTGCAGAGACCAACGCGGAGCTCAAACTCACGATCCACAAGATCATGACCTGAGCCGAAGTCGGACACTTGACCAACTGAGCCATCCAAGCGCCCCTGTTCAGAGCTTTTCCTTAAGAGTTCTAGACCGTGGTGCCCTGTAGCACCTGCCAAGAAGCACTAGTAAGAGTTCTGGTGACACATGTGCATTCCCAGCATCCGAGCACCAAAGCAGTCTCATGCCACACACATCCGACACAGCCTCATAAGTGGTCCAAGTCTGAGTAGAGACACTGGGCTGAGATGATCCGATGGCCAAAACAAGCAACAAGGTGGATGAAATTCAATAAAATAAAAAAAATGAAACCTCTGATGGTTGACTTGCTGAGCTAAATCTTATAAAAAGGGATCTGATTAGAAATATGTACTAATTGGGTGCCTGGGTGGCTCAGTTGGTTAAGCATCCTGCTTTGGCTCATGTCATGATCTCACAGTCTGTGAATTCAAGTCCCCCTTGGGTGAGCTCAAGCCCTGCTTCCAGTGAGCAAGATCCCGGCTTTTCTCTCTTTCTTCATACTCCCCTCCTCTGTCCCTCATGGGATTCTCTCTCTCTCTTTCTTTCATTCTCTCTGCCCCTCACTCATTTGTCCCCTCCCTCTCTCAAGAAAAAAAATGTATTAACTTATAAAACTTGATCAGAATTCTTGATTTGTTTTATAATCAACAAGCCTATTTATACTTGCATATTGATTCCATGGATTTAGAAGTATTTTGTATCTCGGCTGATGGACATCAACCTTTGTAATGAGTTCCAGATATTTTTAATGATTTTTTAGTAAGATTAAACTTCATCTGAGCACTACAAGGCTCAGTTACTATTACAGGGGTGGAAATAGTTTGCAGGCCTGTACATTGATTTTGATGTATCATGTGTTAATTACATGCAGATCACAAGCCCCGATGTTTAACCATTGTTTCAATCCATGAGCCCTGACATACTTTTCACCATCCAGGAATAGATCAAGCTTGGACAAAAAGGTGAATCCAAGAACTCTGAAATGCTGCTTTGAGGGCTAGGGACTTGCCTGATTGTATGTGAGGTGGGGGAGGGTGCTCTTTATACAAGATTTCATGATTTTTATTTTCTTTATTTAAACATTTTTTTAACATTTTAATTTATTTTTGAGAGAGAGAAGGAGACAGATCATGAGCAGGGGAGGGGCGGAGAGAGAGACACACACAGAATCGGAAGCAGGCTCCAGGCCCTGAGCTGTCAGCACAGAGCCTGATGCAGAGCTCGAACCCACAAACTATGAGATCATGACCTGAGCTGAAGCTGGACACTCAACCGACTGAGCCACCCAGGTGCCCCGATTTCGTGACTTTTAGATGCCACTAGTAGCTATATGCTCTGTCTGGGTTGGAGGTGAACTGGGGCTGCAGTGACCTGCAAAGGTAGATAAATGGCGGAGATTGCCAACTTCTCTCTGTTGGTCCTGAACGTCCATGTCTCCCTCCATCTACTGCCCACCACCAGCTAGTATACTAGGAGTTAGATTGAAAGTTGAGGTCAGTAAGTTGAAGGGAATTCAGAGCATTTACAGTGGAGGAGAATCTACTAATGAGGGCATGCCACCTATTATAATACAGATACCCAAACCACATTGATTTCATACTCAAGGATTAAGGCTCCTTCGGTTTAGCACAGAGATACTTAATCAGGGGTCTATGGAACTCAAGGGTTCAGGGATACAATTCAGGGTTCATGGGCTTGAGTGAGGGGGAAAACGGCACCGTTTTTTAAAAAGACATCATTATTTTTATTAATCCCAGTTAAAAATTACCATGATTTCCCCAAATGAATGTGGTTTGTTGCCAGGGAGTCAAGAAACATTTGCTCATGGCCTGAAGTGCATGCAGTTGAGAAGGTACATTGTCTTCTGAAGAGACCAAACAGATAGTCCAACCTAGTTATTGATCTCCAAAGACAAGGATGAGAAGGGAAATGCCGTTATGAGCTAAAAGATGGAGTTCAAAGAATGGGACAGAGCTTGGAGGAATTCTCTGGGCTTTGGAAATGCTTATAGATTGTGTAAGATGCCTGGAGGCTGGCACAGAGGCAGGAACTTCTTAGGGGCTCTTGTCTGGCTCAAGGTGGGAGGCTTAGAGGGTGACCACAAGGTCAGTCCATGTCCATACTTTACCACGGTTTTCTTTCACTTGAACATCAGGCAATTTTCTGAGTCTTTGGTTATTGTCTAATGATTTCAAACTAATTTGACTCAGATCTCAAAGGAATTCAGTCATCCATCCTGAGACTTGAAGTTATTTCCACTCCACAGTGAGAAACGCCGGTCAAAATCTATGCCCGCATGCCGTCCATGGGCGAACCCGCTTCCTGCTCTGGGTGCAAGTCAGAGTGCGTGCAGAGATCTGCCTCCTCCTCTAATTGTCCTGACCTCAGTTCCTAACCTCTGCCTCCACTTCATTTCAGCCCCTCCTGCTGTCTTCTGTTCCTCGCACCTGCTAGGCAGCCTCCTACCCCAGCACCCTGGCTCTGCTCTTGTTTCTTCTGCCGGGAAGGCCTTTCCATTGAGCTTGCCTTCTTCACCTTCTTCAAGTCTTGGCCCAGATCATGCCTGATGAGAGCTATTCAAATCTCTCTAGTTGAAAGAGGGATTGGGGTGCCTGGGTAGCTCCGTTCGTTAAGTATCTGACTCCTGACTCTGGCTCAGGTCATGATCTCACAGTTCATGAGTTCAATCCCCACATTAGGCTCTATGCTGACAACATGAGCCTACTTGGGATTCTCCTCCTCTCTCTCTCTCTCTCAGTCCCCCACTTGTGCCTGCTCTCTCTCTCTCTCTCTCACTAAAATAATAAATAAATAAACATTAAAAAAGAAAGCGATTTGTTTTCTTTTTTTTTTAAATGTTTATTTAATTTTTGAGAGACACAGTGTGAACAAGGGAGGGGTAGAGAGAGGAAGACACAGAATCCATAGCAGATTCCAGTCTCTGAGCTATCAGCACAGATCCTGATGGGGGGCTTGAACTCACAGACTGGAGATCATGACCTGAGCCGAAGTTGGTTGCTTAACCCACTGAGCCACCCAGGCACCCCAAGTGATTTGCTTTCAATTTGTCCATTCTCTCTCCCTCTTATTCCGCTTCACGGTTTACCTGCAGACACATCCCCAGCTAGTTGTTCTTTACTGTGCTTACCGTTCATGGACCGAAATCACTCAACAATGCCAGCAACAATTATTTATTCCACTGGAAAGGACATGTTTAGGCGATGAGACAACCATTTTTGAAGTTCATTCTTCTTGCCTATTTTCAAGATGGTACAAGGATCCCAAGTGTTTTCCACAACAGGAAAGGCGGTTCCTGAGTGGCCAGGATCTCGTTGTTACAAAAAACAGAGCCTAACTGTGGGAGCTGGAGAGAATAGTGCCTCTCAAATTAAGCAAGCAAGTGTATTTTGGCCCAAGATCCAAAATCATCATCTAGTCTTGATCTAAAAATGAACTTAGCGATAATGCGATGATATCTTAATTTTTAAGAATTGAGATCAGTGTGATCCATCCTCTGCAGTCACATGAGGCAAACATCAGGGGCTTTGGGACCTGCCTGCCCTGGGCTGGACTCCTGGCTCTGCTCCTACAAACCGTGTGTAGCAGCTGCTATGGGGACGCACCTCGGTCTCCTTCTCTGAGATGGTACATGCATCTCCCAATGAATTTTGTTTGCTACTGGTTCACAGCTACTCTTTTCTCCCAAGAATTGTGGGTGGCCACATGGGATCCCCTCTCCACTCCCTGGGGTGGTCAGCGATCATTGATGGGCTCTGGGTACCAAAGAGCAGCAGGTTGGCCTCAAATGCACCAACTCTTACATGACTCATTCTCCAGAGCTCCTCATGGAAGAGGCTGACACTCTTCTCCAGCCCAGACCACTCCTTGCTTAGTGGTTTTCTCCTCTTCTCTGTCCTACTTCCCCTGCTTCCTGTTGTGAGTCTGGCCAAACTCCTCCATGGCATTGCTGCCTTGGCATTGGTTTTGTTTGGCCAAACAGCCACACTGGCCCCTCCTGCAAGCCAATGTCCTGGGGAATGGCCCACAGACTCAGAAGCAAATGTGAATTCTTTTAAACAAAATTTAAAAAAATGTTTATTTATTTTTGAGAGAGAGAGCACAAGGAAGGGCAAAGAGAGAGAAGGAGACATAGAATCTGAAGCAGGCTCTGCACTGACAGCAGAGAGCCCACCGTTGGGCTTGAACCCACGAACTGTGACATCATGACCTGAGCCAAAGTCAGTCGCTTAACCAATTGAACTACCCCCATGAGTTTTTTTTTAAATTAATGTTTATTTATTTTGAGAGAAAGAGCATGATCAGGGAGGGAGAGAGAGAGAGAGAGAGAGAGAGAGAGAGAGAGAGAGAGAGAGAGAGAGAGAGAATCCCAACCAGGCTCTGTGCAGCATGGAGCCTGACTCAAGCCCTGAACTCAAGAATCACAGATCATGACCTGAGCTGTTATCAAGAGTTGGACACTTAACCGACTGAGCCATCCAGATGCCCTGCAAATGTGAGTTCTTATCTATCTATCTATCTATCTATCTATCTATCTATCTATCTATCTCAAATGTAAGTTCTTAATATGATTTCCCAATAGATATTGTGATCAAATGTCTCTCCTGCCTCCCAAGGCCTTCTCTTTGTACACCCCTTAGATGATGCACTTGGAGCTTAACAAAATCCCACCCTTTTGGTTTGAATCCACCAATCTGATATCAGGGCAGGATCCCCAAAGCCTTCTACCCATAGACCTGAGTCAAGACATGAGCCCCGAGCCCTGTCCTCTCTGTGCTCAGCCTCGCCCTCCCGGTGTGGCCTACGGGAGCACGTCACGTACACGCTCCAAGCCTTGTGAGTACTACATTTCTCATTTTAGTTTCTCTTGTGGTCTGCCGCTGAACACCAACCAAAAATGGTTAACACACTTACAACAATTGGGGTCATGAACCAGATGGTAGAGTCGTATTTGCGACTGGCTGCAGAGAACGTCTTTTAGCTGGGAACGGCTGGCTCTCCCAAGGGGGTAGGTCCACCTGGAAGGTGGCCACTGCCTGCGGGTGCTCTCTGAACTACCTTGCGCTGTAGCCAACCTTCAGCCTATGCAGACACAGCCCTGGACTCCCACCCCGCAGGGCAAGCACTGAAGGAGACACCAGAGTCCTTAAGAGCCCCAGAGCACTGCTCCTAGGAGCTGGTTCGAGGGGACATAACTGTGTCTTCTGTCTGTTAAGGCCCCGTGGAGGGTGAATGCCCAGCACGGGTGTTAGCTTCCGGATATATTTCCAGACTCTAAGCACTGTCAGGTGGATTGGCTACCATTTTCCTAAGGCCCCCTTGCATCTGAGCTAACGGTTGGGACACGTGATGACAGCTCCTGCCCAAATGCGGACTACCAGAAACGGTGCCGGCTGCTGCGCTTTGAAGGAAGAGAGGGAGACTCCTTTCTCCTGAGCGCTGTGCCTATGGCAACGCCAAGACTCCAAGCCCTACCCTGTAGGACAGGGGCACTCTTGCCGGGGAGTCATGGCTCCTCACAGCGGCAGTGGCGGCCAAGGTGTGCACACCCCCTGTGGCCGCAGGTCTAGCTGCTGTCACACCTGGTCCCCTGACCCTAGGAAATATGTGGGTCTCAGCCTTGGCATATGGTGGCTTATGGTCTAATGGCCTGATATAAAAGCCTGAGCGCCTAGTGCCAATGGTATCTAAAACACCCAGGAAGTTAGCAAGCTCCTCACCAAATGTAAGTGCTATACATATTAAATACATAATATTAATAGTACTAATCTTAAATATTTATATTTAATATATAAACATATATTAAAGTAATAAATGTATTAATATATATATTTCATATATTATATATAATTCTTTTTTTAATGTTTATTTTTGAGAAGGAGAGAGAGAGAGAGTGCACACACACACACACACACACACACACAGACCTGCGAGCTGGGGATGGGCAGAGAGAGAGAGGAGGACAGAGGATCCAAAGCAGGCTCCACGCTGACAGCAGAGAGCCCAATGTAGGGCACGAACTCCTGAACCATAAGATCATGACCTGAGCCAAAGTCAGACGCTTAGCTGACTGAGCCACCCAGGTGCTCAGCATTAGGCAGCTGACTTCGGCTCAGGTCATGGTCTCATAGCTTGTGAGTTCGAGCCCTGCCGTGGACTCTGTGCTGACAGCTCAGAGCCTGGAGCCTGCTTCGGATCTGTGTCTCCCCCTCTCTCTGTCCCTCCCCATCTCATGCTGTGTCTGTCTCTCAAAAATAAATACACATTTAAAAAATTTACAATTCTAAATGATGGTTTATGACTAACAAAGAGAAATGGGCATCTAAGTCCAAAAAATGAAATAGAATTTATATATTACAGATGAATATATAGAGAACCTTAACATGCCTAAACCAAGGATAACCTTTATCTGCTTCTTATAAATTTGATAGAAGTTCTCCCTAGAGCTGTCTGGACTTGCTGCTTTTTGAGTGTCAAGGGCTCAACCTCATTCACGATTATTAGTCTCTCCATCTTGTTTCATTATTTCTTGAGTGTGTCCATTTTGGCATCTCAGACAGTTTTTCTAAAGACTCTGGGGTTTCATTCTCTTTCTTTTGTTAACAGATCAGCGTTAACTCAATATGACCCATCCATGTATTCATGTCTTGCTATCGGCGAAGGTTATCGTTTCTATGTTCTCTCCTACAAAAGATGTGCCTTGATCTAGTCCAGCCTCTGTCGGTCTCGCTCGCTCCCTTTGCTGGCACCCTGAATTTAATTCTGTAACGTGATGTAAGCTGGCTCCGGCGAGGGGTGTTCATGCTCATTTAAACAAAGAAGAAGTACATGATGTCACTAGTTTGTTCTCACTTCTGCTCTCTCCCGCTTCCTCCAGCGTTATTTTCCTCTTCTGCTCTGATACTTCCTTTAACAATGTGTCAAGAAAGTATTTGTTTGGTAGACTTTGAAATGTCTTGGGTGTCTGCAAATATCTTTATCTCAGTGTCACATGTAGATGATAGTTCAGCTGGTATAAAATGTTAGCTTCAAAGTTTTCTTTGTTCAATCCAATGAAATTACCACCCCCCCCTTCTTATTTCATGTCTAGTGTTCCTATGGGGAAGATTTTTAACAATATCATCTTTACATTTCTGTGGTTGATCTGTTTTTCCTCTTAACAGTGCTGTAACATTTTCTTTCTGTGTTTGACGTTCTGAAATGTCATGGCAATGTACTTAAACTTGGGTTCATTTTTCATGTCTCTCCTATTTAGTGCTTTATGCACATTAATTTTGAAGCTTTCATCCTTTGGGGTTTGAACTGATGAACCGTGAGATTATGACCTGAGCTGAAGTCATATGCTTACCCAACTGAGCCACTCAGGCGCAACATCAAGTTTCATTTTATTTCTTGTTTTCTGTTTATTTTTTTCCTGGGGCTTTGTGTGAGGAGCTCTTTCACTTGACTCAACTATTTTTCATTGAAATTCATTCTGGGTTTCTGGAGACTGAGGTCTCAGATCAGTATCCATTAAAGTTGGTTGAGCTTTAATGGGGGTCCTCTTCCTAGTCATCTTCTCTGTGTGTGCCCACGTGGCCTTTTTTTGGGCACCTGCTTGTGCAGCGAGAGACAGAGAGAGAGAGAGAGTGAGAGTGAGGGATCATCTTATAAGGCTACCAGTCCTGTCTGATTAGGACCCCACTCTATGACCTCATTTAAACTTAACTCCTAAAAGGCCTATCTCAAAATACCGGGAGTTACAGCTTCCACTAAGAATTGGGTGAAGGGAGACATAATTCAGCCCACAGCACCATCTTTTACACTACATGCATTTGGAATAATAGAGAGTGCAAATATCTTTAAAAATAACACTAAATAATTTTGTTCACTTCTCTTAAATGGTGGTATAGATCTGCCAAGTGCCATTAGTTTGAAATTTGGCATATTTTGTGCTGAACTGTTTTTTTCCCCCTTAGAGATCACAATGTCAGTTGTTCTTGAGGTCACTTGAAATTTGCAACAGTAAAACTATGTCATTGGCAGAAAGAATAATCCTTATCTTTGTGTTCCTAGAGCAGAAATCACGCTTTACAAGTTGCAACATCTGGCCGATGTCCGCCAATCCCAGGAAATGGGAAGGGATTTGAAATTAAACTATATACAAATGTGGTTCTGTTGCCTCACTTCTGAGCATAGGGAAAGCTTTGATGAAATCTCATTGAGCCAAGCCTCAGTTTACTCATCTTTAAACGAGGAAAATCACTCTTGCTTATTGGGTGCCGTTGGCAAAGTAACATCTGAATGCTCTTAATGTAATAGGAAGCATTGTGCATATCATTTTTAGGAGTAAGAATCTTATTTCCCAGATCAAGAGAAACTAAAGAAAGTCTTCCCCTTGTGTTGAGTTTCCTCACCTTTTTATAAGATTTTTGTCCCTCTCTAAATTCAAACACAGAGTCTACATTCTCCTTGGTTTAAAAGTTTGTCCCTCGGAAGGTTTAAAGGGCAAGTTTCTGGGAACCAGGCCAGTAGCCTTGCCCAACTCCTTGTGTCATTCTAGCTTTTTCAATACTTGCTCAGACTTTTAGAAGTGAAATCTTCTTTTTAAAGTTTCTTCAGATGCAGTCCTTATACATATAATTTACTCAGATATAATCCACGTTATAAAAGTCACCCTTATGAAGTATGTACTTCAGTGTAACTGCCACCACTAGATGATGTTAGCCATTTGCATCACCTAAGAAACAGAGTCTGTACCCATTTGCAGTCAATGTCTACTCCCAGTCTCCATCCCCAGCCCTGGAAAACTGCAAATCCATTTTCAGCCTTTATGGTTTTGCTTATAGTGAACATATCATATAAATGGAATCATGTAGTATGTGAGCCTTTGTGACTCGCTTCATTCACCTAGCCTGATGTTTTCAAGGTTCCTTCCTGTTGTAGCATGTAGAGGTACTTCTTTCTTTTTTATGGATCATTTATGGAATAATAGTCCATTGTGTTTAAGAAACAGGTCTTTTTAGGGATGCCTGGGTGGCTCTGTTGGTTGAGTGTCTGACTTAGACTCAGGTCATGATCTCTTGGTTTGTGGGTTCCAGCCCCGCGTCGGGCTCTGTGCTGACAGCTCAGAGCCTGGAGCCTGCTTCTGATTTTGTGTCTCCCCTTCTCTCTGCTCCCCCCAGACTCCTGCTCTGTCTCTCAATAATAAATAAATGTTAAAAAATAAAAAAAGAAAGAGGTCTTTTTAGGTATAGAACTTAAATGTAATAGTTTATAAAATGAAATATTTCTCCACTGAAGTTGGATCTCACAGAATCTCAGCTTTATAGTAAGATCAGAGGAATGAGTATCAACATGAAGAAAAAGAGGTGGCAAATGGTCACCATACATAGAGCACGTACTATGAGTTTCCAGACATTCTCTATGCACACTTAGATGTTTAAATTGTGGTAAAATACATATAACAAAAATTGCCATCATTTAAAAAATATTTTAAGTGTATTTGTTATTTATTTTTGAGAGAGAGAGTGAGAGGAGGAGGAGCAAAGAGAGAGGGAGAGAGACAATCCCAAATGGGGTTTATGCTCAGTGCAGAGCCTGATGTGGGGCTCGATCTCACAACTGTGAGATCATGACCTGAGCTGGAATCAAGAGTTGGATGCTTAACCAACTGAGTCACCCAGGCGTCCCCTAACATAAAAGTTACCACCGTAACCATTTTTACATATACGGTTCAGAGACACCCATGTGGTCAGGCAGCCATCGTTACCTTCCATGTCCACAACCACTTTTGCATCTTGCAGAAGTGAAGTTCTGTGCCCATGAAACACTCATCTCCCATCTGGCCTCTGCCGGTCTCAGTCGAGGCAGGCACCCGAGAGTGGCTTCTGTCTAGCTCTGTGACCCCACAACCTTGCCAAACCTTGCTTTTCTCCTCTCTCCGTTCACCTGCTGGGTTGCTGCAGAACCCAAAGGGCTACAGCAGGTGCTCTCTGAATCCTGATTTCCTTACAGTCAGTGTTTGCAGAAGCAGAAAGCCATAGACAGCTGTGGGCAATGTTTGAAATGGACCAAACCAAGACCTTGTCTACTAGAAGCTAAATTTCACTGTCAAACAGGTCACATGGCGCTTGCATCTGTTCTATTCCTATTTATGCAGAGATTTCAGACACTGATTGATGGCTGATTAATGATTTTTCCACGACAGTAAATCAATGTTCAGAGAAGATTAATACGTTGACCGAGATCATACAACTACGAATGCCCAGCCAGGATGGGAACCCAGATTGACCTATCATCAGGCTGGTGATCTCCCCCAGCACCCCAAGCTGCCTGAGCACTCACCAAACGCTGAGTGAGGGGAGAGTGGACCTAGAAAACTCAGGCCTTCTATTTGCTCTTTTCACGATTTTATAAAGAAGACAAATTACAGATACTTAATGCAATCCAAGGAAGAGAGCAGAATAATCAGACGTGTCACTCCCCAGTACCAACAGGTGTGCCTTCAAGAGAATTTAAGGAAGAAAAATCCATTGTGTGCTAGGAAGAACTGACAAAGTTTTTTATAGGTCATTACACTGTTGAACTTGACTTTGGAGAGAACGTACAATTTTGAAAAAAAAAAAGACTAAGATGAAGTCAAAGAGCATAAGAGCTGATAATAAATCTGCAGGAATAGTAAGGAATGTTTTTTTGAGTCTGCAACAGAGCTAGAGCAGAACACCTAGTTATTATGGTAATAAAGATTTTAAAATTTTTAAAAATGTTTCTTTATTTTTGAGAGAGATAGACAGAGTGCAAGTGGGGATGGGGCAGAGGGAGATAGAGGGAGACACAGAATCCAAAGCAAGCTCCAGGCTCTGAGCTGTTATCACAGAGCCTGACTCGGGGCTCAAACCCATGGGCTGCAAGATCATGACCTGAGCTGAAGTTGGACACTTCACCGACTGAGCCTGTTGTACCCAAGATTTCTTTATCGCCCCCAGAAACCAGAGACTGCCAGGGAGGCCGAAGCACACATGCAAAAGCAAAGGGCTTTACTACGGGTTTAGGCTCGCCGGGGCCTAAACTCGGGCTCACAGACTTTACCGGCGTGGTGGATCCGTGCTGAGAGCCCCGAACAAAGGTGGGGTAGGACTTTTATGAGTTTGGGAAGGGGGAGTTACAGGAAATTGTGACATAGATACAGAGACCCAATCATAATGGTACAACAGTATTGGCAGCAGCTCTAACCATACACACTGTTCAGAGCGTTTGTTACTTTTGGCGGGACCCAATTACAACATTTAGGGTATCTTTGAAATTAACCAATTACAGAGCGAGTTCAGGGTCTTGTTTGGTGACTATAGGGTTAACTTTAACACTAGGTAACAGGGGCTTATC
>NC_043716.1:47586180-47592355 GCF_006229205.1 Suricata suricatta
TGGGCAAGGTATGACTGTCAAATGGCCAAATGGCCAAATGGTTCCGAAGAGACTGACCTTAGACCTTTTAGCTTAGAGGGGGAAACAAAGCCAGTCATGACGTCTGTTAGGTTCAGACTCCTGTTCTTACAAGCCACCCACATGCCCCAATGATAAGAAGGTTTTAACCCAACTAAGGAAAGAAAAAATGGTCTTTAAGAAACAATTCAGTATCCCATTACATCACTGAATACACTTCTTGGACAAATGAAGCCCATTACTTAGTCGCACCATTCTGAAAAAAAAAAAGTGCTCTGATCCTAAAACAACCTTCTAAACATAACTATAGCCATAGTATGATCTCAAATCCTCCCCAAGATAGATGACACTTTTCTGCCTTTCTTATCTCCATCCTTTGAGCACAGACACTGGGATGACACTTAAGGTTTCAAATAAGAAAAGGCTTCCACAATGCCTCTTGGGTTTGCTAACCTAGGAAGCCCATGCTCTGCAGAAGAAAAGGGCTTGAATGTGATCTGGGGCGGGACCTGAAGCATGAGAGCCATGGCTGTGGCAACAATATGGTGGAACTGGAAATGATTCTGTAAAGTACCATCTCAGTGCCCCTCTTAATGAGTTTTTTTTTTTTTTGCCATCCTTTTCCTTATATGTTTTCCCAGTTGTCCATTTTTCAAGAGAGTTGTGATGGTCATGTCTGCTCAGTCAAGTGTCTTCTCCAGTAGTATTTACATTTGCTTGAGACACAAAGACAAACGAGCCACATCCACAACTTCAATTGGGTTACATTCAAGCTGCACACGTTTCAAAGAGTCAATGAAGTTCATTACTGAAAAAAATTCATGATCGCCTCATATGGAAGAACATTAAACTATCAAAGGTAGGTTGGTGGCAGGAGGCGCAGAGGATGCTGATACCAGGAATGTTGGTTGTAGATGCTTTAGAAGAAAGAGTAGCAAGCAGCAAAGGAAATACTTTACCTTAAGGGCTGCTCCAATGAGCCTTGAGTGCATAACCCGAGGGCTTGAATAAGACCTAATTGTATTACTTCCTTCTTACCTTTTAGTTTGTTCTTACATTCCTCGATAGTCGGATGGCCCGATAGGCCGTATTTTCTCATTGGCAAAGAGATACTTTATTAATTTTGAGGCAAAACGGGATGACTGTTTTGTTCAGCGGCCCCATATAAATTTGGATTTGCAAACTTTCAAGTTGCCCACATCAGCTGGAGATGTGGATTTACTTATCTCTTCCATGCGGCACCGTGAAGCAAAATATTAACAAGAAGGCCAGACCTCTGATGTTGCTAGCTGATGTTAATTAGACATTTTTCAATAGCTGCAGGGAGTCAACAATTTAATAAGAAACATCAAAAATATTTCATCTTTCTAGGGTGCCCACAACAGTAAATTGCCATGTCAGCAGAGAGGGATGAACAGGATGATTTCTGATTCAAGCAACAGGAGTCAAAGCAAATGCCAGTCTCTTCCTTTCAAAGCAATTTGGAAATTGAGGGTCGCCTGTCATTTTAGTCAGGTGTCAGAGGCCATGTGGTTCATAATACTAGAGATAATATTAAAACCATAATTGATTTTGGGACCCAATAAGACAGCCATGGAATCTTGCTCTCTTGTTCCTTCTTCCCCTGAGCAAGCAGTTAATCATGCTCCAAATCTCAACTATAACTGGATTCAGATTCTGAGAGAGAATCTTAACCATGGATTGAGTGAGTGGTAGCTATTTCCTGTACATCAGAGTATCAGGTAGTATTAACTAAGAGACACAGGGAGAAAGAATGGATGTAGAAGAAAGAAGAAGAAGAAAATAAATAAGGTTCATATTTTAACTCCTTTATAATAATTGAAATAACTATGTTTTATGGTAACTTATCAGGCAAAATCTAGAGATAAACTTTAAGGCTGATTATATCTGGTAGTAAAATTATTTTACTTGATCTACCCCTAAATGTTTTGGAGATTTTTTTTTAATGCTAGGCTATGAGTTCTCACACATATTTGTAAAAGTAAAACATAACTTTTAAGTGCAATTTTTTCCTTGAATTTAGGTTGAGCATTCAAGAATTGTATTTAATAAGATAGCATGTAATAAGATCTATACTCACCTTCAGTATTATGGGCAGTAAGGAGAGAGGTAGTGGAGGGTGGAGGGGGGCGGGGGGCAGAGGCTCCCAGGAAGAAGTGTTGGCTCCATCTTTTTCACTTCTGCAACATGCTAGACAAAATAATTATAGGAGCTACTGCATTTTATCAGAGTCCTCTAGTTTTTCCCATCTACCCCATTCAGCTGAGCATCTTGAGATGCAGATGTCTTATTCATCTTTGTATCTCCAGAATCTAGCAGGTTAGTGGCTGACAATACAAGTTAATTAAATAAATGGAGTGAATGGTTGAAATATGGAAGGAGTAGAAGGGATGGTCTATGTACATATAAGCATAAATAGAGCCACAATTTCAGTGAATAAAAACTCCTGAAAATTCCTTGATATATTATGAAGGCTTTTATTTATTTTTTATTTTTAGAGAGCATGTACACACACACACACACACACACACACACACACACACACACACACACACAGATTGGGAAGGGTGAGGGAGGGAGAGAGAGAATCCCAAGCAGGCTCCGTTCTCAGCAAGGTGACTGATAAGGGGCTTGATCTCACAACCATGAGATCATAACCTGAGCCGAAATCAAGAATTGGATGCTAACCGTCTGATTTACCTCGGCGGTCCATCATTAAGACTTTTAAAATCGTGTTGTGATTTTGCAAAAATAGCCATAGTTGAATTTGTACATTGTATAAAGACTAAGTCTACTTCATATGATGTGGTTTTCCATTCCCAGATTTGTTAAGAACCTCCTGAAATTTATTTATTTATTTATTGTTTGTTTATTTTTGAGAGAGACACAGAAAGCACCAGCAAGGGAGGGACAGAGAGAGAGAGAGAATCCCAAGCAGGCTTCATGCTGTCAGCGCAGAGCCAAACTTACTTGGCTGAGCCACCCAGGGACCCCAACCTCTAATTCCAATCTATTTTTATTTTATTTTTTAAATTTTTTATGTTTATTTATTATTGAGACAGAGAAAAACAGAGCATACGTGGGGGAGGGACAGAGAGAGAAGGAGACACAGAATCCGAAGCAAGCGCCAGGCTCTGAGCTGTCAGCACAGAGCCCGATGCAGGGCTTGAACCTACAAACCGTGAGATCATGACCTGAACCGAAGATGGTCACTTAACCAACTGAGCCACCCAGGCGCCCCTCCAATCTATTTTTAAATTGTGATAATTGACATACTAACCAAAGTGACTATATTTGATGAAAATGCTATGTCTGGTATACGGTGTTTTTGTTTTGTTTTGTTAGTACAAACAGCTTTTACACCTATTGCTATAGTTAACAGGAAACACTCATTACTGGTCTTCCTTGCTCATCTCTCTCCTGTCTGTATGTCCCAATAGAGGCTACATTTAAATCCATGCCTTTGTGTGTTAGTTGTGCCCCTGAGGCATGAAGAATTCCAATAACAGGAAATTCCCTGAGCATTTGTGCTTTAGGAGTAAAAGGCAGCGGTAGGCACATGGCGGATAGTGGGAGCCCCTGGGGATGCCAGAGCCAGAGATCCTCACAAGCGAAGATGGGCCATGTGCCACGTCAATATACCCAGCTCAGGAGGTGATGAGTCGTGAGTTGCTTCCTCAGAGAAATCAAGGCTGGATCATCCCTGAGAGACCAAACCACCCTTGATGAAACAGGCTTGGTTTTGCTAACAGGAAAGAGAATCGAGCTGGGGAAAGAATTAATGCTTAATGACTTCAATGGGGAAGAATTCATCTCTAATGTAGCGTAAACAACCCGCTCATGTGGAGAACAGATGTGACTTCATTTAAGTACCAAATGAGGCATAAGGCTTGCAGGAAAATGGAGTCAGGACCAGCCTGTTGGAAATGCAGCACTGATCCGAATCCATTCCTGACCCTCTGTCTTGTTTTGTCTCCCATTGCCCTGTTCTCTCTGATGTTCTGCAGGCACATGACAGACCCAAAAAGAGGTTGTGCAGGGCTGTTCCAAAAAAGCATCCGCTCTTGGCCTCAGGCTCCTGTTACTCTTGGTATCCACCTCTGCTAAGTGTGAGCACCACCTCGCTCTGATCTGCATTTTGGGGTATATGGCCTTTTTTCAATGTGCTTTTGGTAGCTTTTATTTTTTTCAGGATTTCTTCACAGTTCCTGGTTTCCAGATGTCTCTCTTTTTCTATACTCACCATACATTTGTCCTTTGCACCTTTTTCATGATCTCTGAGGATTCTGAGTGGGAGGGAAAGAAGTAGTCATTTATCTTGAAACAGAAATCTTCCGTTTAAGATTGAGAGAGCAAGTAACAAGGTCACCAAGTATCAGCCTCCTCCCATACTCCCTTCCCCTCAAAACAGACTCCCCACTTTCTAAGACATTTCAGAAAGAATGGGATATTGCTCTACATAAAGGCTTCACTGAGCAATTGGAGGAGCTGATTGCTGAAAGTAGTTTGAGGGGCATCTGAGTGGCTCAGTAGGTTAAGCGTCTGACTTTGGCTCAGGTCATGATCTTACAGTTCATGGGTTTGAGTCCCACGTCGGGCTCTGTGCTCAGAGCCTGGAACCTGCTTCAGATTCTGTCTCCATCTCTCTCTCTCTGCCCCTTGCCCATTTGTGTTCTGTCTCTCTGTGTCTCAAAAATAAATAAAACATTAAAAAAAAGGAAGTAGTGTGAGGCTATGCTATCTTTCTGTTTAAGCAAAACCTTGGTTGTGTGTGTGTGAGGAGTGAGTTCTTCAAGTTCTCACAAGATGGGATATTGAAAACTGGACTGACTCTGCACCAAGTCTCAGGAAAAGGGATAAAACGCACTTGATTTTATTGAGTTTCTGAAAGCTAATTTATACAAGAGCTCCAATGGGCTGTTTTCATTCCAGCCTATTTTTCTGATTGTAAAAGGCACAAAAGTCAGACTCCGTGTTTAATGATATGACTACAGAGTTTCTCAGTTAGTTTAAAATAAAAACAGTATCATAAGGATTTTCCTTTATTGCTCTTAATTACCCTAAAGTGTGTGAAATTTTGGATTTCTCTATTGACCTTGAATAGCTCTCTCTTGGCAAACTATCCAAATTGTAGAATATCCCTTGTTTGAAGGAAAATCTTGATGTTTGGCTCAAAAATATACAGACACTGCAAGTTTGGACTTGAGAAAAGAAGGCGGGAAAGCCCCAGAGTATGATTTAAGTAGAAAGTTGGAATCCAATACAATTTTTGGTGATTCTGGAAAGTCTCATCTCTGCTGTCACTGTGTCATTGAAGAGTGAATCAGAACTAGAACAAAGCAGTCATCAATCTTGTCAACATGCAGGAAATGATTTGAAATTCTGAGCATGCTTCAAAAGCAGCCAGCATAGTGGTTCACAACTACCACAAAGCCGATAGAACCGACCGACTGTTCACTGAGGTCCTTTGATCATGATGTTGGGAATTATCAGTTTACCTGAGGAACCAACCACTGACATATTTTTATTGTTCTTCTCTCCTTCATACAAAGATACACATAAATGTATTGGCCTTCTAAATTTGCTGAGATTATGGGCCTGTGTATGGTGAATTTCTTTTGGTCCAGGATATTTTATCTGGGTATGGAAGAAAATCTCATATGAAGCCCAAATATTTAAAATATTTAAATTAAAGATGGATAATAATTGATGAGTATCTAGAAAGGTATGGAGATCCTGGAGTAGTTGACAAACAACAACAACAATGACAACAAAATCACAATAAAGAATAGATCAAGAAAGTTCTGTAATAAATCTAATTTTTCTGTGTGTCATTGAGTGATCTTTCTCTCCTTGGGTGTTCTCAGCTACAGATCTCCCAGATGTTCTCACCCATGAAGCTTTGTCTTTTAGGGGGTACATGTTCCTTCCATGAAAAGTCAGTCTTTTCCCTTCCTTCAAGCATTGCTTGCTCAAAGAAAGCCATTTTTCTAATCCTAATGCAACCTTTCTTAAATTTAAGACATCTCTTTCAAATACTAAATTTAGGACATCTCTTTCAAATGCTAAGACTGATAAAGGTTAAGCCTTGGTGGAAGGCAGAATTTGGCTGTCTACTATGTATACCAAATGGAGC
>NC_043716.1:47592455-47604951 GCF_006229205.1 Suricata suricatta
TTCCTTGGGCATTGGCCAAAGGGATGGGAACACCTCCAAGCAAGAATGCCACGTTCACCATTGTTCTACCATGTACAGGAGCACTTCTCCAGGAGGGAGATCTTCATAATTTGTTGCCATCCACTGGACATTTTCACTTAAAATCATTGTTTTAAACAATTTTATCCAGTTTTATACTTGTTTTCTATGAAAGAGAATTATCTGATTCATGAAGCTTTTACTGGAAATAGTCTTAAGTTGCCCTTTGGCTTATGTAACAAGACAAATGAATTTCCACAGGACTTCAAGTTCTCATATACCAGTGTTGATGCTTTTGACAGAAAAAATAAAGTTTCTTAATAGAATGTTGCCATTGTGGAAGTATTTTCTTACCTACTTGGGAAATTCTCTTGCCTAGGAGGGCAATTTATTTTCCCCTTTGTTTTATGGAATGTTCCAGGCTGATACAGCTCACTCTCCCAGAGGTCTTCTGCAGCTGCAGTATTTTCACATGTTCATTTGTTGTGAAATCTGGCTGGCCAGATTAGATTAATTCCTTTGAGATACAGCTCGTTTTTAATGATGAAAAATTATTCCATTCCCTTGTAAGCCCATTTACAAAACTGATGCACCATTTTACATGTGCCTCAATTTTTATCCATCCATTTCCTCCTCCTACTGTGTATTTTATTGGTATTCTGTGTTTTCTACGTGGTTGTTTTAGTTTTTCTGTTCTTTTACCGTTGTCCTAATAGTCTGATTGTATTTTGTTTAGTGTAAGAAATCTCAACTACCTTTATCAATGCGAGATGGCATGAATAACAAGTAATAATACTTGAGAATATTATATTCAACAATTCAATCATTTTCTTCTAAAACTTTTGGACGTTTAAGAGGCACATTTATTATATGGGTAACTAAAAATCTGTTGAATAATGAACATTATGCTTCCTGCATCTGATACAAACCAGTCTCAAGAGCACAAGTAACTGACAAGGAACAAGTAAATCCCTCAACCTGTCTTTCAGCGTCTTTTAAAACCAAGTTCCCTTTATTTTTTTAATGTTTATTTCTTTATTGAGAAAGAGAGAGAGAGAGAGAGAGAGAGAGAGAGAATCCCAAGCAGGCTCCATGCTATCAGTACAGAGCCCTACGCAAGGCTCAATCCTAAGACCTGGGATCATGACTTGAGCCAAAAGCAAGAGCTGGACACTTAACCAACTGAACTATGCAAGCACCCACCCCCACCCCCTGCAAGTTCCCTTTAAATTAACAAAATACTCTCACTGTGTTATTGAGGTGAAGTGGAAAACAAAAAATATAATAATCTTGTCTAATTTGGGGCACCTGGTTGGCTCAGTCAGTTGGACATCCGACTCCAGCTCAGGTCACAATCTCATGGTTTATGAGTTCGAGCCCCACACTGGGCTCTGTGCTAACAGCTCGGAGTCTGGATCCTGCTTTGGATTCTGTGTCTCCTTCTCTCTCTGCTCCTTCTCCACTCTCACTCTGTCTTTCTCTGTCTCAAAAATAAATAAACATTACAAAAAAAATTTTTTTTAAATAATCTTGTCTAATTTGAAGTTACCTCCATCTATCAGATTAATATATTTGAACCCCAGTGGAGGAAATAGAGTTCTAATATCCTGTTTGAAAACTTCTCAACTTCTATATTAATTCACCACTGTAATTAGATGCTCTGAGAAAAAAACTTAGCTAATTGACTTCATAGCATCAAAGGCCTAAATGTAACATGAATCCATGGGGAAGGGCAGACAGTCCAGATCCCCACCTGCTCAAGTGACCTGTGACATTACTATTAACTCTGTAGTTACCTGTTACTGTAACCAGAAGGGAAAGGAACAGTATCTGACCAAGTCCTTATAAAATTCTTGCCCGGAAGTTTAGAACATACAATTGAGCAGTGTGGTTTAATAAAAATAAAAACAAAGGTAGCATTGTTTTTGAAGTCCTGGTAATTAGAGGTAACTTGCAAGGTGGTTTTGAGTATGAAAATAATGAATGCTAACATAGTTTTGTCTTGAATGGAGATATTTGTGCTAATTGCTCTTTCTCACTAGTCTTTTTTTTTATTTAAAAAATGTTTATTTATTTTTGAGAACCAGAGAGATATAGAGCACAAGCAAGGGAAGAGCAGAGAGAAAGAGAGGGAGACAGAACCCGAAGCAGGCTCCAGGCTCTGAGCTGTCAGCACAGAACCTGATGCGGGGCTCGAACCCATAAACTGTGAGATCATGATCTGAGCCGAAGTCGGATGCTCAACCGATTGAGCCTCCCAGACGTCCTTCTCATTAGTCTTAAACGCTTCAGCTTGACAGACCTTCCTTGACTCCTTGTATTCAAACGTTCCCGGCATTCATCCTCCTAGAACTCTAGCAAAGTCTTCATTAGTTCACAAAGTGACAGATCAGTGTTTTCTCTCTTCAGCGCAGGATCCCCTGAGCTCATTTCCCTCCTTTTCTGTGTTCTTTATGAACATCTTTCTGCTCTGCTGGGATTTCTTCTTCTTCTTCTTTTTTAAATATTTATTTATTTTTGAGAGACAGACAGAGCATGAGCAGGAGAGGGCACAGGGAGAGGGAAACAAAGAATTTGAAGCAGGCTCCAGGGTGCGAGCTGTCATCCCAAAGCCTGACGCAGGGCTCGAATTCATGAACCTCGAACTCATGAACCTCAAGATCATGACCTGAGTCAAAATCTGATGCCCAACCGACTGAGCCACCCAGGCACTCCTGGAATTTCTTAAAGGAGCCAAGCTCTTCAATTTTCTGAAGCACAGAAAACAGGTTCTTCATAACATTCTATTTTTTTTGAGTAGCAGACATACAGCATTCAGTATTAGAAGTCTGTGTTCACAAATAAATAGCAATCTCCTTGTATTTTTTAAATGTTTATTTATTGTTAAGAGAGAGAGACACACACCCACACAGAGTGCAAGTTGGGGGAGAGGCAGAGAGTGAAAGGAAGACACAGAATCCAAAGCCGGCTCCAGGCTCTGAGCTGTCCACACAGCCTGACGTGGGGCTTCAACAAGCCACTGTGAGCTCTGACCTGAATTACAGATGGATACTTAATCGACTGAGCCACCCAGTGCCCAATCTTGTACTTGAGAATCTTTGGAAAAAATAAAAGAAATGGCCATTTATCAGAAGATCTACAGGGTCTCCAACAAGCACAGACTCAATGCATCGCTGCTTAGACAGAAATCACAGAATGACCAACTGCTGCAGTTCACAGGCAGCAAATACACTGAATGGCCACAGACCCTGGGCATGGCCAGGATATAAAAAATGGTCAAAAGGACCTTGGGTTCAGGGCTCAGGTCTGAAAAAAGTGGCTCTCAGAACTTTTTTTGGTTTCCCCGTCCTGATTGCCCTCCTTCAATTCTCTAGGCACCAAAACAACTATCTCACAGTTTATTGGGCTTGGTCTTCCCCATATTGGAATGGCACCTGGATTAGTCGGTTTCATGACTCCCTACCACCCCACCTGCTTTTTATGCCCCGCCCTCCCCCAAACTTGCCATACCTCCTCATCCATTAGGACCTTACTTCAAGGAAACCTTGAAGTTTCCTTTGTTTTCGACTTTATATTCACTATTAGGAAGACCCAAGAGTCATTACCCTCCTCTACTACCACTTTGGTTTTAGGTAATTATGTTTGCATGACACTTATCATATTCTGTTTGCATTCTAGATACATTGAAATGGGAGCTTTGGAACCAGATAATTTGAGTCCAAATTCCAGCTCCACCAATCGTGTGATTATAGGTGATTTACTCCAACTGCCAATCAGTTCCTTTACTGTAAAATGGTAATCAGCTTCTTAAGATTGTAGCCTGAAACAAACAAACAAAACAAAAACAAAAGAAAGAAAAGGTTGTAGCCTGAATGTCTGGTTTAGAGAAGATGGTTAATTAATATTAGTCCTTCCCCTTCCTGATGGTATTTTACTTATTTTGCTATTCCTGGAAGTGTGTCATTGTTTGGCACAACGGAGCTCATAAGTATCCAGTTATTGGAGACATGAATCAGACCTCTCCATGAGAATATACATCATGTGTTTTTCATCTTGACAGGAGCAAACCACTCATATCAGCTTTGATCTAGTTTCCTAGCCATTAATGTTGTAATTTTTATTTGTAATTCAATCTTCAAGTGGTTTTGGGTCTCCGAAGCACACAGGTCATAAATAACCAGAAGGAATCAGTCACTATTGCTTAAATACCCACAGCTCTTTGGTCCAGCAATGTTCAGGGTATTTTCCGTCGCACATCTTATTCTGAAGTAAGAAAAGTTTGTCTTAAATAATCTTTCCCTTACTCTCTCAGATATTCTCTGCTCTTGGAGTACTCATCTGACATTGGCTGAGTCTTTACTATGAATCGGGAACTGGGGATACAAAGACAAATGAGACGTGGCCCTTCCCCTTTGTAGGAGAGCAAAATAAACCACCCCCAAATATGCCTCTGTGGCATAGGGATTATTTTGAGCTGCTTGGTTTTTTTTTTTTAATAGTTTATTGTCAAATTGGTTTCCATACAACACCCAGTGCTCTTCCCCACAAGTGCCCTCCTCCATCACCACCACCTCCCTTCCCCCTCCCCTCCCACTACAACCTCAGTTCCTTTTCAGTATTCAATAGTCTCTCAGGTTTTGCGTCCCTCTCTCTCCCCAATTCTCTCTACCCCTTCCCTTCCCTATGGTCCTCCATTAGGTTTCTCCTGTTCTCCTGTTAGACCTATGAGTGCAAATGTATGGTATCTGTCCTTTTTCGCCTGACTTATTTCTCTTAGCATGACACCCTCCAGGTCCATCCACTTTGCTACAAGTGGTCATATTTCATTCTTTCTCATTGCCATGTAGTACTCCATTGTATATATATATATATACCACATATTCTTGATCCATTCATCAGGTGATGGACATTTAGGCTCTTTCCATGATTTGGCTATTGTTGACAGTGCCACTAAGAACATTGAGCTGCTTGTTTTTAAGAAACAGCAGACACAGGAAAACCTCTGAAAACCAAGTAGAAGTCAGCCTTTGGTCAGGGAAATTTACATTTGTAAGGGGCATTTCCCAGTGTTAGTGTGTTTCCCTGAAAGGCAGGATGACTTTAAATCTCTAGAAACTGTTATCAGTGGAGGACTTGAGCTTAAATCTACACAACCACCCTACTCTTCTTGATGCTGCTTTTCCTGAAAACCTCCCATACCTGGCTCTTTCTCACCACCCAACATCTTTTGTTTTTAGCTGGAAATGGAGCTTAGTCTAATGACTTGGGCCATTTCAGGGAGTTACTCAGGTTTCCTGGATATGTATCTCTCTCTTTCTGTCAATGTAGGAAATGCAAATGTTATCTGTTTATTTTTCTCCTATTAATCTGTTTTTTTTTTAATTACAGAGGGATCTCAGCCAAGAACCTAGAAAGATAGAGGGAAAATTATTTTTCTTCCCCCACATTTCAAAAGTGATAGTTTGGGGTGCCTGGGTGGCTCAGTCAGTTGGGTGTCCAACTTCGGCCCAGGTCATGATCTCATGGTTTGTGAGTTCAAGCCTTGCATCGGTCTCTGTGCTGACAGCTCAGAGCCTGGAGCCTGCTTCAGATTCTGTGTCTCTTTCTCTCTCTATTCCTCCCCTGCTCGTGCTCTATCTATCTCTCAAATATAAATAAACTTTAAAAATTAAAATAAGTGATAGCTTGATGGGAAAAAATTTAGTGACCAATGATTTCACAGTAATAAGTGCTAGAACTGAGAAACAGGACCTGTATTTAGTTAATGAACTCAATAATTGTTTAGTGGTTTGCTTATTATGGTGTGAGAACTGTTCCAGTCCACGGAAAAACAGGGATAACAAGATAGATGAGGTGCCTATACTTACACAGATTGCCTTTAACTGGTGGGAGGAGTGTGGGGAGGAGGGCTGACAGGCCTTCTACAAATAAATAAATAAAATACACAATTTCTCAAGAATAAAGCCAGGCAAATAGTGAGAGTGACTGGGAGCTGCTTTAGATTGGGTGGTCCGGGTGATATTTCAGAAGAGGAGACATTTGAGCTGGGGCCTTAAGGACAGTCATGAGCCAAGCATGTGAATGTCCGGGGGAAGGAAGTTTTGGCAGAGGGCAAAGTAGATGTAAAGGTCCTGAAGTAGGAACAATTGTTGGGGGAGCAAGAATTCTTGTCCCTTCTTGTCCTTATAGCTAGACTAAGAATCAAACTGACATGAGACAGAGTAACAGGAGAAAATGAAATTTAATAGGCATAGGTACAGGAAATCCATATAGACATGGAGATTTCAAAGACAGGTATATATGCTGTAATGCCCAAGATTTCAATATCACCCCAAAACCAGAAACCACCAGGGAGACCAAGTCATGCATGTAAAAGCAAAGGGCATTTATTATTACGGCTTAGGCTCGCCAGTCCTAAGTTCGGGCTCACAGACTTCACCAGCGCAGTGGATCCGTACTGAGAGCCCCGAACAAGGGCTGAGTAGGGTTTTTATGGGGTTTGGGAAGGGGGAGTTACAAGAAATTGTGACATAGGTACAGTGACCCAATCATAATGGTACAACAGTATTGGCAGCAGCTTTAACCATACACATTGTTCAGAGTGTTCGTTACTTTTGGCAGGACCCAATTACAACATTTAGGGTATCTTTGAAATTAACCAATTACAGAGCGAATTCAGGGTCTTGTTCTGTGACTATCAGGTTACCTTTAACATTAGGTAGCAGGGTCCTATCTAAAGTTCCTATCTGTAGGCCTCACCTTTAGGAATGTGGGGAGAGGTAGCTGGCCTTCCCTGATTGGATACCGCAAAGTGGTCTCTTCTGCTCTAGACAATGTGTAACTGCCTGATAGTTTTGGGGAAACTGAAACTTAGGCCTTCTAGTTCAGAGGGGAAACTTAAAGCCTGTCCTGGTATCTGTTTGGTTCAGACTCGTGTTCTTACAATGCCATTTCTGAACTAAGGAGAAGGGGCGATGGGTCTGGGATTTCTGAGGAGAGGAGGACACTAAACAGGGCAATAAGAAGAGCAGATGTTTGGCAATTAGATTGAGTCCCTGCCATATAAGTGGGTCACTCAGATAAAACTTATCTCTGTTAATGACCCTTGTGTTTGGAAAGACCCCCAATTTAGATTCTTCTGTGTGGGTAAGGGAAGACAAAATTTTCTCTTGAGCCCACAGGCACTCAAATGCCTTCAGCTCAAAATAATCCACATGCCAAAGTGGCCCATTCAGGAAAAGGGCGGGTCTGTCCTGAGCCCCACTATAATCTTGATGTATTTATGCAACAGAAAGACTCCATGTGGCTGGAGTCACAGAGTGGTGGGCAAAGGCCACATCATATGACAATCTGTAAGTCTGAACAGGGAGTTTGAATTTTATTTTAGTGCAGGGGTGGATTATAAAAGATGGGTGATGTGATAGGATTTGTAGCCACTGTGTAGAGAATGAAAAATGGGATGCAAGACCAGATGCAGGAACAACAGTGTGGAGGCGGATGCAGAACTCTGGATGAGAGACAATGGCAGCTTGGGCAGTGGTTGTGACAGCTCAAGAAAAGAAGAGGATGGACTGAGGTGCAGTTTGGGGGTAGAGTCCATAGTACCATCCAATCAGCTGACCGGAAGGAGGAAAGAGAGAAGTCAACGGTGGCCTCTAGGTTGGCAACTGGGATATTGCTACTAATGAGATGGAGAAGTCCAAGGAAAATACTCGGAGTTCTATTTTGGACACGTTTTGAGTTTCCAACTGGACACTCAACTGGAGTAATCACACAAGTGGTTCTTACATTTATAGGTTATCAAAGGAAAGGTGTGGGTGGAGATAATAGAGGGTTTCATTGCATTTGATAGATTGGACTCCAACATTGATTCCACCGTCCTTCCTGGGCACATTCCAGTGTCGCAGAGGCTGGAAATCTAAACTGCTAGATCTCCTTCTTCGCTTCAGGTCCATCCTGAGCAGTGCAGGGAGTCTGATGTCAACTAATTAGGATAATAAGAACTTTGGGCCCTTTTAATGCTCTGTCCTCATGAGTTCTCTGAGAGCACAGCAGTATTGCCGTATTTAGAACCCAGGTACAAGCTACCTCTCAATCTCCAAAGCGAGACTGAGGTCAAGCTTTAATTTTGATATCATGTATTTCTTTTCTTGAACATGAAGAGTAGGATGAAGATACAAATTGTAAATCACTGGAAAACCAAGGAAAATTTGGAATTTATAAAAAGAATATTTAGGCTCCCGCCTTCAAAATGTTGCCATTTCCGGTATGTGACATGACAGTACTGCGTTAGTCTAGCCCTCCAACTCTTCCACAGCTGTGTGTGTTCTCTGTGAGTCAAGTAGACAAAGGATGTCTCCTGAGACACTTAGTTCCCCCCATCTTCAAGTCATCGCCTATTTTTCCTGATGCCTTTATCATTTGTTGCTCAACATTATGTATTACTTGACCTCTCTGGGATCTTGGAAGACTTTACTTTTTTTTTTTCAATAGTGGGAAAAATTTTCCCCCACAGTTTTACTTCAACTTCTTAGGAAAGGATTTGAAGATGGCATAGATCTGGGGTGCCTGGGTGGCTCAGTCAGTAAAGTGTCTGACTTTGGGTCAGGTCAGGATCTCACAGTTTGTGAGTTTGAACCCCACACTGGGCCATCTGCTATTGGCACGGAGCCTGTTTCAGATCCTGTCCTCCTCTCTCTGACCCTCTCTTGCTTGCGTTCTTTTTCTGTCTCTCTCAAAATAAATAAACTTAAAGGAAAACGGACATGGAAAACACCACAGATCACTAAAGGAGGCTTTGATGCAGGAAAATATGGTAAGTAAGTAAGTAAGGTAGTAAATAAATAGGCATAGGTCTGGATAGAAGAAGAAACCAACAAGTAGCAGGAAAGCAATCAAGCATGGGAACTGGACTAGTACAGAGCTTGGGGCAGGGAGCTATGTCCCCTCAATGTCATACACCGGATCGGAAAATAACGATATTGGCCCATCAGGAGTATTGTTTCTGCCATGCCAATCAATTTACTTTAACTGAAGGTTTCCCTTGCATATATCGTAGGATCTTTACACAACCAAAGGAGAGGCAAAAAACCCAAAACCCAAAACCATAGAAGGTTAGAACATTATAGGATATAAACGAGATTAGAACAAGGATGCGTAGAGTAAGATTGACCATAAGAAGCAAAAAGGATTATTTTTAGCACGGCAATGCTCCACGTCCTCTGTGGCCTGTGGCTGTGAGGGACTGTTGTAGGCTGGGAGTAAATGTGCAGAGCTAGTCTGTGACTTTAGGTTCCCTCAGTGGCCTCTGAAATGTCAACATCTGCCACGTGGTCGTCAGACATTGCGTAGGTCACCCGGCGCTGGTAGCACTGTGCCTGCCATATGGCTGGACTTCTCTGCAGCTGTCAGGTGAAGCCAAGACCACACACTGGTCCCATGTGAAGCCATGTGAAGAGTCGGCAGGCTTTTCCTTGCAGAAGAGAAAGTACAAACCTTGAGCTCAGGCTGGACACCGGGCTCAGTTTCATTTTTTTCCCAAGGACCTGGCTGGCTGTCATATCAAGGCTTGTTCCATCCACAGGTCGAGTAAAAGAATTACTTGGTGCTAAAATTCTTCTTGCTTCAGGATGTCTTTCCCGCTGACCTGCCATATAACTTCAGATGAGAACACAGACCTAGTTTGTATTTTCTTTTTTAATGTTCATTTTCATTTTTTGGGGGGGGGAGGGGAGAGCAAGGGAGACACAGAATCCCAAGCATGCTTCAGGCTCTGAGCGGTCAGCACTGAGCCTGAAGTGGGGCTTGAACCCACGAACCATGAGATCATGACCTGAGCTGAAGTCAAACGCTTTATCAACAGAGCCACGCAGGCGTCCCTGGATTATTTCTCTGAACTGCAGTGTGAAGTCCTCCATGCAAAGATGGCTATTTGGGTTTTATTTATTTACAAGTCTCAGCTGGCCTTTTGGAAATGAGGTGAAACAGGTACATGTTGAGATGGAGGGGGTAAGGACAAGAGGGAGCCATCCAGGGCATGGAGTGCCCCTGGGGTTCAGTGGATGTTGCTAAGGGCCAGGCAGCAGCGTGGTACTGTTATTGACTTTGTGGCTTCTGGTTGTCACAGCAACCCTCGGAGGTGGGTTCAGTGATCTCTGTGCTGCTAAGAAACGAGGTGTGCACAGATAGTAAATGGCAGACCCCAAATTGAATTGACGCCAAGCTCTAAACTGCTGTGCTGCACTGCAACAGAAAACTGAGCTTCATTCATCCTTTGGCTCCCAGGGCGATGGCCCAGGGGGACTGAAGAAATGCCCGGAGGTGGAGGGTTATTGGGGGAACGTATGTGCCAGGCGTCCGGGAGCTGCCTGCGTGTGGGGCTCCACACCAGCTGCTGTTCAAAACCAGCCTAGCGACTATCTGTAGCCTCTCCCTTTCCTGCGCGGCCAGCCATCCAAGGACATCAAGGCCTGTCATCTGCACCTTTATGGTTACAAAGGACACGCTCCAGGTTGGCCACCCCAGAGCCTCTGACCTTAAACGCTGAGCAACATGTTTTGGTTTTACATATTTTCCTTGATGGGAATACAGAGAGGGGAGGGGATCCCTACCTTCTCAGACACGGATTAGCAGGGGATTTAGGGACTTAGGGTGTGCTCACATCAACCAGCCTTCTAGCACATTCCACACACCAGAATGAGATGAACAAATGGACCTCAGGAAGGGAGAGGTGGGGTGCTGCCCAGAATAGAATTTTCTGGGCTGCTAACAAGGATCTGAGTCTGAGTGATGGGTTCCGGAAGGAAGAAAAGATAATGCAAAGAGAACTGGCAGAGAAATCTGCTCAGAGAATCGTCTCCACAGCTCAGGAAAATCTTGTTTAACTACATTTTATGCATGGTAACCATACCCAGGATTAAAAAAAAAAAGATTGTTCTAGGAAATGTTTGCCACCACTATTTACTTCCTTAACCACGATGTGTTTTTTCTTTCTTTGCATTTGGCAACATGTTGATTAGAGCAGCAGGCTAGCCCTTACATTAGAATCTTTTTGAACTTGATTTCAACGAATTTGTAAATAGGGAGGCTCCTTAGTCGAGAAGAAGACATGCAAAAATTCTTAAAGTAGAAAACATATTTTGGGGCACCCAGGTGGCTCAGTCAGTTGGGCAACAACTTCAGCTCAGGTCATGATCTCATGGTTCGTGAGTTCGAGCCCTGTGTCGGGCTCTGTGCTGACAGCACAGAGCTTGCTTTGGATCCTCTGTCCCCCTCTCTCTCTGCCCCTCCCATGCTCGTTCTCTCTCTCTCTCAAAAAATAATAAATTTAAAAATATTTCAAAATGGCACATATGAGATTTATATTTTCCACCAACTTGGTCATTTAACTTATTGCTACATTTGTCAACTTTCTTAGGCCAACTGGCAAATATCCATGAATGATTCATGACAAAACAGGCAACTCTGAAGCCTCAATTTTAAAATACAATGAAAACGGGACTTCATTGGTTTACTGGAATTTAAGAAGAACAGTAAACCCCTAATCTCAAGTATGTGGGTATGCCACTGATAGTGTTACCAGTGGATATGTTTTCAAATATCTTGATACCAGATAGTAGAACCAATGATGCTGTAATATTTTTAGCCATAAGAATATACACAAAAATCTATTTCAAAAAGTATGATACTTTTGACACTTGTCACTTAAATTCTCATTACTGTATCAGCTTCACAAAGTATCAAACTTCTAGAAGAATGTATGTGTGGACTTGCTGGTCTACGTGAGAAAGAAGTATTTTTTTGGCTTTGATAAAAAAAGAAACTTGAACCAAATGCATCTATCGTCCTCAGAAAAATGAAACAGTCTCATAAAAGCGAGTTTGTTTATTCAGTATTATGCAGAAATATGGAATTGAGGTGACCTGTAGAGACAGAGGCTGCAGTCGGGAGGCGGGCTTAGCTACGTGTCCCTGTCCAAGAGGTCACTGCCATGGTCCAGCCCTTGCTCCTTCTCTTCACCACAGGAAGAACCACATTGTGTTTACAATATAGTTTCTAGAAATCTGATACTGATGCTATAAAAATAAATGTCTCAAAAAACAACCGTAGGCTTGAAAGGAAACATAGGGTATTTGGCACGTCAAGGGTCTTCCTGTGGGAGGAGTTTCCATCTCACTGAGGGGTCAAGTTCTTCATCAAAGTCATCCAGCTCCTGCTCCTTGGAGAGTTCCAGGAAAACCTGAGAGGGGCAAGACATAGAGAGGGATTCACACTGCCTCTTGCAGCTCCAAGGGAGTGCAAAGCAGCGGTGCGGGCTGTCCATTTCTATCCCACGCATGAAATAAAGTCCCCAAGACTGACCCACCTGCTCCAAGGTGGACTGTGAGAGGCTGTATTCCTCCAGGCCAAAGTTCTGTTTCACTGTGGAAGGACGGGTGTACGTTACGAGGTCATATATATATATATATATATATATATA
>NC_043716.1:47605051-47646764 GCF_006229205.1 Suricata suricatta
ATATATATATATATTTAATTTGGAAAGAGACAGAGTGCAAGTGCAGCGGGGAGCAGAGACACAGGGAGACACAAAATCCAAAGCAGGCTCCAGGCTCTGAGCTGTCAGCACAGAGTCCGACATGGGGCTCAAACCCATGGACCATGAGATCATGACCTGAGCTGAAGTTGGATGCTTAAACAACTGAGCCACGCAGGCGCCCCAGAAGTTCATATATTTTTATATCCAGTCTTAGAGTTCAGCATCCAGTACAAACAACAACTTCTAAAAACCGATTAAATAAAAAATGTTCATGGTTTAAGTGTTGGATTCAGTTAAAAATATACCCATGTTGGGACAGCTGGGTGGCTCAGTCAATTAAGCGTCCAACTTCGGCTCAGGTCATGATCTCACACAGTTCCTGGGTTCGAGGCCCGTGTTGGGCTCTGTGCTGATAGCTCAGAGCCTGGAGCCTGCTTCAGATTCTGTGTCTCCCTCTCTCTGCTCCCCCCTCTCCCTCATACTCACACTGTCTGTCTGTCTGTCTCTCTCTCTCTCAAAAAAACATTTAAAAACTATTTTTTAAATGTACCAATGCATTCACTTGGGTCGGGGGAGAAAAGTGCTGATGCAACGCTCATTTAGTGCAGTGTTCGTCTACTTAAAGGAGGAAACAGTATTGAAAAGGTTTCCTTCCCTATGTGTGAGCCAGCGATTTTGCACATTCAGCACAGAAAGAAGTGCAAGAAAAACACATTTTATAAAGGGAAGCATCAGAAGATGATATGGAAAGATGTCTGAAGATTTCTGGGGAGAAGATATCCTTTGTGGGCCTCTTTCTACTGTCACAGCTTGCTCCTAATTGAATTAAAAACCCTTCTCCTTAACCAAAATAGATGAGTCACAGCCCTGCTGGGAGGGCAGGTGACTGGAAGTAGGTCACCAGCAGCACCTCCAGGCCAGCACTGGCCATGGGGTCAATCTGGAAGTGGCTGCACAAACACATGGTCCAGGAAGCTGGGGTGCTCGGCTCAGAGAATGGACAGGGGGAGTTGCTGTGACCGTGCATGTTATCGGTAGGAGTTAAAAAAAAAGTCTTCTTGAACCAGGAGACTTAAATCTCTTCCTAGGGAAGGGGGCAAGCCAGCAAAAAGATCACTGAGCCGTGACAATGGAAGCACATAGGGAGGGAGTTGACGTGAGCACAGAGAAGCAGGGTTAATGAGCTCTGGTGGCAAGGAAAACATGGGGTGGTGATGACAGACATAGAGGGGTCAGTTTCATAGTGCAGCAGACACAGGAAGATTGTTCTGATGACCAGACAGGAGGCCGGTTTCTTTATACCCAGCCTAAAGCAAGAAAATAACATGCAAGTCCATATAAACATTGAACTGTAAACACGCATGCATCAATGTTCCCCAAGAGAGTATCTTCCATGAATGCATACACAACGGAATTCTGACTTAGGTTATTCCCGTGTGTGTGTGTGTGTGTGTGTGTGTGTGTGTGTGTGTATAAATACATGGGAAACCCTCACAAAACAAGGGTAAAAGCACTCGCGTTAACCCCTGGCCCCTCCCCCAACAACCCAACACACACAGAATCTCTCCACCTCTTTGATTTCATGCCCCTAAAATTCAACTGGAGATTTCAACTTTGAAAATGAACATCTTACGTCACATTCTGTTTCTGTCATGCGATGGATTAATCTATGATTTGGAATTACCTGCTTTCCGGGGATCTTACTGCAAAGTGTGTCACTCTTACCTTTCTCCAACATGAAGAAGGCTTGCGCTAAAGGTCTTACGTCTTCCACTGGGACCTTATAGACCATCACCCAAGAGTACCTGGGGGGAGAGGGGCGGGGTTGAGGCTGGACATCACCAACTCAGGTGGGGCCTCTGGGTCTTTCCTCCAGAGAAGTCATCTCTCTCTGACCTTGTCCCAGGGCTTTCCTCATTTGGGATAATATAATTAAGTCTTGAATATAAAATTGAAAGTGTAATTGAAATTGAATTGAATTAAAACAATCATTTGGTTCTCAGATTAGCGCTTGTCTTTGTACCATTTGAAAATCAGGAGGATTTAGATTTCGTTTCGGTAAGATACTATTTGCTCCATTTATGGGGCAACCTTTCCCATCTATTCCCATTCTCTGTGACTTTATGACCTATTTCGATTCAGTCTTGGGCTGCACACGGAGGTAACAGCATTGCTTTGATACTTATGCTCCACTGTAGAAATAGTATTTTCCCACCGAATTGTTACTTGTAAATGATCACTCTTCCCTATTGGTTTTCTCCCCTAACTCCTTAAAAATTTTTTTTAACATTTATTCATTTTTGAGAGAACAGAGTGAGTAGGAGAGGGGCAGAAAGTGGGAGACACAGAATCTGAAGCAGGCTCCAGGCTCTGAGCTGTCAGCACAGAGCCTGACGTGGGGTTTGTACTCACGAACCGTGAGATCATGGCCTGAGCCGAAGTCAGATGCTTAACCAACTGAGTCACCCAGGTGCTTCTCCCCTACCTCCTAAACCATCTGTCTTCTGTCAAATTCTAGCTGTTAAAAATGACCCTAAAATTAATCTTTGATTTTTACTGTATTACATTCCTGAGAACTGTATTACTGGTGTTAATAGATTTGAGATGAAATAATTAACTTTAAATTCTTATGCCACTCATTAGCTCTGTCATATGACCTAACTTGTCAGTTTCCTATTCTTTTTTAAAATGTGTATTTACTTATTTCTGAGAGAGAGAGAGAGAGAAAGAGAGAGAGAGGAAAGGGGGGAGGGGCAGAGACACAGGAAGACACAGGATCTGAAGAAGACTCCAGGCTCTGAGCTGTCAGCACAGAGCCTGACACGGGGCTCAGACCCATGGACCATGAGATCATGACCTGAGCTGAAGTCGGACGCTTAATCTTGAGCCACCCAGGTGCCCCTCAGGTTCCTATCCTTAAAGGTAACAATCAACTCCATTCATTCAGGTCTTTGTAGTGGCCAGACTCTCCCAATGCTCCTTTGAAATCATCCCACGAAAAATGGAACACCCATGTCTTCCTTGGAAGGTCTCAGTGAAGATTAAAGAAAATAACACAAGACAGGACAGTACCGGGCACATCATAAGGCCACAACCATACTCCTCTGATTTTACACCAGCTCTTTTCTTCTCTGATTTAGGTTCTTCAGTGTCCACTGTACAATTTCTTTAAGATTTCCTTTTGGGCTAACTATGGACTCCAAGGGCTATAAATCAGATTTCGGTATCAGATCAACACCCACGCCCAGCTTTACCTTTCCTGCCGGGCGGCCTGGGGGAAAATCCTCAGAATTTCCTGGTGGAGGCTCTCCCTTTGCTCGAGGGTCTTCACCTTCATCTCCAGCAGGTAATTCTTGCCAAATTTGCTCTTCAGGTGTTGGATGGACCCGATACATCTGGAGGGCAGAGGAGGATGAGGTCGTAACAGAAAGGGGGATGAGACAGAAGACACCACGTCTGGGACTCTTGCTATCTAAAGGACCTCAGAGATCTTCCTGTCCACAGACTCCTCCAGCCGTGCACCTGGGGGCACCCACCTCAGCCTTCCGGACACCATGATGGCCACGCGGTCACACACAGCCTCCGCCTCCGCCATGTAGTGGGTGGTCAGGAGGGCGCCTCTCTCCGTGTTTTTAAATGTAGTCCGGATTGCCTGCCTAAATCGTCAAAAGACTATTTGCAATTATGAAAGACTTCTCATGAATCAAATGGGCAGAGAAAAGAACTGGGAACTGGCATGAAGGTGAGGATTTGCAACAAAACCTTAAACAAGGGAGGGACCCATGAGGGGCAGGTGGGAGGAGGGAGGGGAGCCAAGTGGAGGCGGGGGACCAGGAGGCGGGCGTCGGAAGGGCGAGGGTCCAGAACACAGTATTGATCATGAGGTTGTACTGGAAGAGAAATGACTAGCAAGAGATTGTTTACGAAAAGGCTGTGCAAGGGAACAGAGAGACAGAATTCAACCAACAGAGGGGTCACAGCCTCGGAGGAGAAAATAAATTCATAATAAATATACAAGGTAACATTGAGAACCCAACCCCCCTGTACAACCTAACAACGGGCACTCCCGTTCCTGCGCGGGCACTGGACGCTCTCACTAGAGCACAGAGAGCCACCACCACTGCCTGGAACAGCAGCACGGTGACTGTTGCACCTGCCATGACAATGCTGCTTACTCTTTCTTCAATGATGAAATATTATCAGGAAGAGGTTTCGTTTTTGTTTTGCAAAATATGGGTGTTACTAGTGATCCTGAGAGGTGTCCCCATTAAGAAAGAGTTGAAGGGGCCATTTTTACAGATGTTAAAACAATTCACGTATTTCCGACAGAGGCACTGGAGCTGGCCCTGACGGGGTCATGCCCCCTCACCACATGTGCTGCTGCCCCTCGGGGTCCATCCCTGTGGATGGCTCATCCAGAAGCACCACCGATGGGTTTCCCAGGATGCTCAGCGCGAAGCACAGCTGGAACAAGAGGAACAATGTGTCTGGCACGGACCTGTGGGGTGTGCAGAGTAACACCAAGACCTGTTCTTACCTTCCTCTTTATTCCTTCGGATAAGGTTTTCACGGGCAGCTTCAGCTGGTCCTGCAGCTTGAGCGCATCCACCAACCTGAAGGAAAGAAACACGAGAGGGCATTTCAGGGAGGAAGTTGGAAGGAGGGTGGACCCGCAGCCCAAGGATGCAGAAATGCAGTTCTGAACATAGATGCCAGGCAATCTTTTTTTTTTTAATTTTTAAAAAATGTTTTATCTTTGAGAGAGAGAGAGAGGCAGAGAATGTGAGTGGGAGAGGGGCAGAGAGAGGGAGACACAGAATCTGAAGCAGCTCCAGGCTCTGAGCTGTTAGCACAGAGCCTGATGCGGGTCTTGAACTCATGAACGGTAAGATCATAACTTGAGCTGAAGTTGGATGCCCAACCCATTGACCCACCCAGGTGCCCCTAGATGCCAGACAATTTTAAACTGGTTGGTCTTATCTCCTCAGATAGATAGTGTTCTCCTTTAAGAGAATATAAGCACATTTCATGTTTGTATTAGTTGTTCCATAATAAATACTTTGTACTCAATTTTATTTATATTTTATTTAAAAAAATGTTTATTTATTTTTGAGAGAGAGAGAGAGAGAGAGAGAGAGAGAGAGAGAGAGAGAGAGAGAGAGAGAGAGATTCCCAAGCAGGCTCCATGCTGTCAGCACAGGGTCCGGTGTGGACCTGGAACTCACGAACCGTGAGATCATGACCTGAGCCAAAGTTGGGCGCTTTTAACCGACTGAGCCACCTAGCACCCTGTATTTAAATTTTAGTATTTTTGATAACTTTCACCTTTCATTAATGAATATTTTTTAATTTTCATATTTAATATGAGAGGGAAATTAACACTTTTGAACTACAGGAAACCGGTTTCTGGTTGGGCGTCTATGCAGTGTGGTCTGGGTCAGGGGTCAGAGTCTTCTCTCCAGAACTGTCCGTGAAGCTCCTCCCTCCCGACGGTCTCCCGGTGCCCTCAGGCGTAGAACACCCGTGGCTCCCACCTACCTGGTGATGGCGGCGGCTGCGTCCGCTTTCCTGAGCCCTTTCACAGCAGCGAACACCTCCAGGTGCTCCTTCACGGTCAGGCTGGGCCACAGTCCATTCTCCTGTGGACAGTACCCCAGGAAACCCAGGGGGTCCCCCTCTCTGCTCCCTTTCAGTAGCACCTGCAGGGAAAAGTTCAGGCTCAGAGCCTGCGCTCAGTTGTCTGTTTGTTTCTCCTGCATATTTCAATGGCATCTTTCTCCTTTCAAACCTAGAAAAACTAGAGAGACTCTCTTAGTCCTAACTGGGTTGAATTATCTGTCATCAGTCTGCACTGGAGAAAGGTCGTCAGGGAGTAAGCACCTGAAAACAAGTGTGTGCCCCTCCCCCAAGCGAAGCTGAAAAATCAAAAAATCTCACAAACGGGGTGTCTTGCCATCATGGCCAACAGTTTGTATCCGCTTTTCTCATCGCAGAAAAAAAGTATATGAATTGGTGAATGTAATTACTCACTACTGGATTGCTGATCCAGTGTTTTTTGAGAGCTCCCCGTGTGACAGCCAGAACCCCTCTTACTTGGGGGTTTTCCTTCCTAAGTGAATCGAGAAATAAGCAAGTAGAAAAATAAATGAGTGGAATACAGACAGCTCATAAGGGGTGTAATGGAAGCCGTCTGGAGGCTCAGCAGCGGAATGACGTGCAGGTGAGCAGGTAGGGAGATCAGAGAAAGCCTGTCTGCTGAGGGACCATTGTGGGGGGAGGGCATGGGGGCACCTGCTATTGAAAAGCCCAGAGGAAAGGAGTCTGGAGAAGAGGAAAGAGCCGGAGAAAAGCTCTGGGCCATAATGAAGCTTGATGCGGTCTTCGACCTGAGACAAAGCGGGGGGCCTGGGGCAGAGTGAGAAAGGGAAGAAACACGGACACATGGAGAAGGAACATGGAGATCGGCCCCTGTAGCTGCCAGCAAGCTGGGGGTGGGGGTCCTTCAGCCTTAGTGAGGTAAGAGGGTGTTGAAAGTAATTAAGTAGGACAATGACATTGTTCATAAAGATCACACTGGCTGATCTGATTACAGCCAATTTCATGACTCAAATTTCATGGCTTTGTAACTCAGATCCTACTGCAAAAAAAAAATGCTTAGTATGTTTTTTTCTCAGAATTTAATTTTATTATTTTTTTTAAAGTTTATTTATTTATTTTGAGAGAGTGACAGCAGGGAAGGGGAAGAGAGAGAAGGAAGGAGGAAGAAATTGTCAGGACAGAGCGTGATGTGGAGCTCGAACCCACGAACTGCGAGATCATGACCTGAGCTGAAATTAAGAGTCAGATGCTTAACTGACTGAGCCACCCAGGTGCCCCCATCCTTTTTAATCTCTACACCCAGCGTGGGGCTCGAACTCACCACCTGATTTCAAGAGTTGCATGCTCTACCAACTGAGCCAGCCAGGCGGCCCAGAACTTAACACCTTTGAAAATATTTGATTACCAAAGAATCTATGAAAAGTTACTACCTCCTTTTGTGCTCATGTTTGATGAGAAATAAAATAGTGATTTAGGGTCCAGGTGGTGACTGAATTGGAGCATAGTCTCAAGTGAACTTGGGAGGCCAGTCAGAGTTGAGCAAGCCACCAACATCCCTGAGCAGCCCCCTCCACAGACACCTGCTTCCAGCTCGGCTTCAGAGCGACTGTGAATATTTGTTTTCTCCGTCTTTAGTGGGTTGTCAGTCACATTCCGGGAGGGCTTGACCACCAACCCCTTTCCCCTGGCGTGAGGCCCCAGACCTCTGCCTTATATTCCATTCTCCACAATCCTGGACATCCTTTCCAAAGGACCTCTTAAAGTTTTCTTTTTTCTGCCAAAGAGTTTGGGGGAAATGTTTTCTCTGTACGTCATTTCTCTTCAATAGATCTGAGCTCCCTTTCTTTTTTCAGACCACCTTAAATGGTTCACCTGCATGTACAATTCAAGTTGACTTCATATTCCTCAATTTTGAGCCATTCCTTACAGGTATTCCCAGGAAATAGTGGATTTGTACAAAAATATGTGTTCCACTATCCAAGCAATTTGTGCAGGATAATGAGTATAATTACTTAATAAAGGTTTTTTGTTTTTAAACATTCTAATTCAAGGTTAAAGCATTACATGCTGGGAAGACAATTCTCATTGTACAAATTGAAAGTACAAATCCTATATGTCTACTATACTTCAATTTTAAAAAGTCTGAAACTGGGTGGCTCAGTCAGTTGGGCATCTGACTTCGGCTCAGGTCACGATCTCGCTGTTCATGGGTTCAAGCCCCACATCGGGCTCACTGCTGTCAGCACAGAGCCTGCTTGGGATCCTCTGTCCCCCTCTCTCTGCCCCTCCCCTGCTCGTACTCTCTCAAAAATAAATAAAACTTTAAAAATAAATAAAAAATTAAAAAAATATAAAATGAAAAAGTAATGTGTCACACTGCACTCACTGTTAATAAATGGAAGCAAATAGTTTGCCAAGAAAAAAAGTGCAAATGCGTGTTTTATGATATTGTAAAGATATATTATAATCATATAAACTATATTATATTATAATTATGTGATATGTAATTATATACTGGATTATATTAAGAGATGACATATTAAAATATATTATGGTTATAAATATACTTAATATAAATTATTAGCATAATTCACTTACCTGTCCAGCACTTGGTTTTGTGTCTCCAGTTATCACCTTAATGGATGTACTTTTACCAGCTCCGTTGTGTCCTAATAATCCTAAAACCTCACCTGAAAAAAAAAATGGTTACACTTAATATTGACTTTATCCCTCAAAATCAATAAATAAACTTAAAAAATTAAAAAAAGAATAAAACACAGTCTGAAGTCTCGCGATGTGATGAGTATCATGCTATGTGCTTTATACACAGTATCTCATTTATTTGTCAACCCTGAGAAGTTGTTACCATAGTCCCTTCTTACCCATCTGGGGAGAACTTTCAGAGATTAGGTTAGTTGCCCGTGGTCACACTGATAGGCAGGGGTAAAGCCACTCGTGGAAAGCAGGGTGTCAGACTCTGTCTCCTGTGACCCTAAACACTCCAGGATAAGGACACAAAATGAGGCCATCTAACAGCTGCTGGGCTAGTCTTCTGACGGTAAGGTACAACCCCAGTTAGTTCTCTTGGGAAATGTAACAAACATGGGGAAATCAATCCTGTTCGTTGCATAGAAATGTCCTGGCTTCTGTGGGTCATTTTAATAGACTGCTTATAGTTTCCGTGTAGATGGAACTATGCCCCAGCCATTAATTTCACTTAGAAATGTGACAGGCCAAAGGCGCTGTCAAAGTCATCTGCTGAGGAGTCTGTGTGTGAAACCAAGAGGTGATGCTTCAGAACGATTCTCATCCCGGACCACGAAGCTAACAAGGGCCCCACGCCAACAGGGGAAGGGCCATTGGGGTCAGACCTTTTCTAACACAGAAAGAGACATTTCTTGTGGCTATTTTCTTCTTCCTCTCGGAAAAGCAGCGCTTCCTCTTCTCCACATACTCTTTGCGTAGACAGCTGGCAATAATGACTGGTTTCTGTAAATAACAAATAAATCACATCAGACCTTATTTCTCTCCGTAGCTTTGAAGAAACTCTGTCTTCCCACCGGGTTGGTGCCTCACGCACAGGCCCTGCACAGAACACCGGCTCCTAGGTGACATGTTTACGGGCCGTTCTCCAAACCTTGTCCTTATTTTTGGTCATTTTAACCTCTGACAAAGGCCGTTACTCAGGAGCACATTCTTTTGTGCAGAACAGGAGCAAAGAAACTTGGAGAAATACTGAGTCATTCTTAAACATTCAGAACATGCTGTGAACAGACTTTGCCCTGACATCTCTACAGTGCACGTCCTCCAAGAAGCAAGGCCACCGTGTTGCTTTATTCCGGTTTGAAAGTTCACAAGGTCTTTCTTGGTTTTTGCAATTTTAACCGTACTCCGCTTCTTGTCCTTTATCCCAAGAATGACAAACTGAGGTGACAGGACTCTTAATCTGCTTCTTTAGATGTAACAATATGGCCGCTTCCTAAACTGGAGCTGTGGTCCTCGCTTGTATATATCAGAGAAACTCAAAACTCTTTGAGAATTAGACTTGTCGACTGACTACTTTAACAGACAAATGTTTGGGTTACTCGATGAAATAATTACTACGTATGTTTTACCTCATCAAAGTTGGTGGAATTCAGGGCATCTGCTGTTCTCAGTCTTTCCATTTGGACGTCTTCATCCTCCCCTTCTGGATCTTCTGGATTTTGATACACAGTGTGGCTTCTTGGAGAAATTCTAGAGTCAAAAGCCACCCATTAATCACTGATTTGGAATTCATCCTTGTATTTAGAATACTGCATTCTTTAAACCTTATGCTTTGAGTAGTAGGCTGAATAATTAATAAATTGTCATAATCTCCTTTCAGTACGGTGACTCCTCCTCCCTTCCCAACCTTCTTCTGCTCAGTGGTACTGCTATACTTAGTGACCATTGCTTCTTACCTATCTTTTGCTCTACTTACCTATGGATCATGATTTTTTCCATTATCACTGTGCAAATCAGTATCTATTATCTAACACAGGACTTTAATATCATGGTTTTATGTTGCAGTTTTTCTGGAAACCCTATCTTTAATACCACCACCATGTTGGCATTATTGGGTTTTCATGGGGAGAAGGAGTCGGCATATCTGGAGTCAGGATGGTCTCAGAAAATACAAGTTAGATGCTTGGTCACCTATTGAGCCTGACCATTTCTTGGGAATATGTACCAGTTTCACTTTTTCCTCTATTTTAAGTCTGGTCCTTCATATCTATCTATCTATCTATCTATCTATCTATCTATCTATCTATCATCTATCTATGTTATTTTAGTCTCTCTTACCTCTGCTCTAATCCCACATACTGATCTTAGATTTCTTTTATTAAAGTATATTTATTAATTATTTATTTTGAGAGAGAGTGTGAATGGGGGAGGGGCAGAGAGAGGGGGGAGAGACAGAATCCCAAGCAGGCTCCTTGTTATCTGTGCAGAGCCTGACTCAGGGCTCAGACTCATGAACCATGAGATCATGATCTGAGCCCAAATCAAGAGTTGATTAATCAAGTGAGCTTAATCAGGTGAGCCATCCAGGCACTTTGACCTTAGGTTTTTAAAGGTCATCTTTTACCCTGCAAATCACCCACTCAACTCTCTGTCATAGTTAAAGATGACACCAATGTGGCATGAAGACAGGGAATAAGATGCCAATGGACGTGTCCTTGTGTGCTGCAAAAAGTCTCAGCTTCTACGTTCCATTGTAACTGGACCAGTCTGCGATCTACCAGTCGGGCTTCGCAGCACCATAGGAAAAGAGCATAATTATTGTGGTCTTTGGCCTATTCATCATTCTATTCTTCCCTCCTGGATTTGTAGCATTCCTTCAACTGCCAATCTATTTAATTGATTGCCATTTAAACTGAACTAGCGGTGGAGTGCCGGGGTGGCTCAGTCAGTTAAGCACATGGCTTCTGATTTCAGCTCAGGTCATGATCTCACTGGTTTGTGAGTTTGAGCCCCACATCAAGCTTTGCGCTGACAGTGCAGATCCTGCTTGGAATTCTCTCTCCTTCTCTCTCTCTCTCTGCCCTTTCCCTGCTCATTCTCTGTCTGTCTGTCTGTCTGTCTCTCTCAAAATAAATAAATAAACATTAAAAAACAAACAAATGGGGGTGTCTGGGTGGCTCAGTTGGTTGAGTGTCTGACTTCAGCTTAGGTCATGATCTTGCAGGTTGTGGGTTCAAGCCCCGTGTCAGGTTCTGTGCTGACAGCTCAGAGCCTGGAGCCTGCTTCAGATTCTGTGTCTCCCTCTCTGTCTGTCTTGCCCCACCCCCTTCCCCTGCTCACAGTCTGTCTCTCTCTCTCAAAAATAAACATTAATATTTAAACAAACAAACAAACAAGCAAACAAACAAACAAAACTGAACTAGTGGCAGGTAACTTTTCCCACTCTCCCACTGCACACCATGTCAGAGCCCTTAACAATGAATGTTTTGGGTCTGTTTCCTCTTCTGCTTGTAATCCTCTGATTTAGGTACTTAGATCTCTAGATTTTGTATTGGCCTGCGGTTGCAACCCCAGCCTATTCCAAGACTTGGCAGTTCTTTGCTAAATCATCAATTTTTTGCATGAAAAAAATTAAACATTGATAACTGAAGTAAAAGAATCCAATTTGATTTCTCCCAACCTAAAGAAGGGGTCCTTTCTCATTGGTGTCTTTCCAAACTTCCATTCCAGACATCGAAGAATAAAAAGGAAGATGATAAAATGTACGAAAGGCTAGGAATAAAGAGAGAGATGCACCATTAGAAGTACTCAACGAAAAATGTCTCACATCAGAAGTGAATTAGAAATGGTTGTACTTCTCCAAAGACATGGTTGGAAAAACCATTACAAATTTCCAATAATCTATTTGTCATATCGTGCAACTATCAAATTCGTTTTCAATCTTGTTTATGGAGACATCAGAAACATACAATTATGTAACACCATTACCTTATGTCATTTCCTCTAATACTAGTAAGGTGTTCTCAAATTTTGGGAAGCATATTATCTAGTCAGTTCATCTTTATAGAAAAATTTGTTCCATGTTTTATGAGTATCTTATCTCCTTGGGCTACATATATCTGTATATCTACCTTAATAAAAAGCTTCCCCCTGTATACAGGAATTAAAATAATTCTGTGTAGGAAAAGACAGCAATTTTTAAAGACAAGGGTGTTCTTACAATTAAGAATACGAAATACGGCGCTATGCCTGTTGGTTCATCATTCCAAAGATAAAACGCGATTTGCTGTGAGAAGAAAAACAATTGTTAAATGGGAAGTTTTTTGGTTTCATGAATTTTATCCATACAAATGTGAATTGGCCCGCCGAACAGCCCTACTGATATGTCCCCTGATTTCACCATGAGTTTTGGGTAGGTGTCCATTCCAAAATATCAAAGGGTTGTATTCCTTCTTCCCAAGGTCTAGGAGGTACTGTGTTTTTATTTGAAGCAATAGGATTTAGCAAGTCCTCATCACCTGGTGAGATGACCTTGGCCATCTGTGTCAGCCTCCCCAAATAAGGAGAGAGAGGACCAGCGTTTATTCTTATCTCACAGAGCTTCGTGCACCTTCCTGTGCCCCTTGATCCTTCATAAGCGCCTGCCCTTCCCTTCCCTTGCCCTTCCCCATCTTCACTCATGCACTGTATCTTTCTTCATTTTCAGGAAGTCTGCTTCTACATCTATATATTTGCAGAAGTTGCTACTTCTCTATCAGTTAGCTAGAAAAAAAAAAAGGATTTTATTCCCATTGAGTGCATCTTGAGAATCTCAAGATCCCAAAGATTAGGGGTATTTCATTTGCCCAGGAGTATGTAAAGACTGCTCTATTTCCCACCACTTATTACCCTTTCTCCCCATGCACAGACTGGGGGCAGGCTTTCTAACAGTTTAGCCGGAGCACATTGGCCTATCTGGGAGAAATATTTCAAGGTCATGTATATTCAACATATTGTAGAGTCTCCAACCCCAAACATAGCTTTCACAATTGGTAAAGGGTTTCAGGACATTGGGGCAGATTGGTGGCACTACTTACGTTAAAAAATAGGAACACACAGCCAATTAATGTGGCTTGTGGTATTAAAAAGGTGATATAACATAGCATATGATGTCGAAAGTACTCCAACAGCATGATTAAAAACAAAGAGAAGGTGGTGATCTAAAAGAAGATAACAGACATGCATATTAACACTCCGAATTTCAACATGTGTTCCAAACTGAGATGGCTTATCTTGAAGATATTCCTAATTTCAGCTCCAACCTCAGAAACCCAACTGAAATCAGCATTATTGCCATTGATCTGTTCTCTTAGTGACTTAGCCGGATTCCTTTCACCTGGAGTATCATGAATGAGACATGACTGGATAAATAGGATCTAACATACAGAATATTTCCATTACAGAAAAGGAGCAAAGTTGGCATTATGTTGTGTTCAGAGGTAAAACTGGTAGAGAAGCAATGATTATAGAGACCACAAATTGATATCTAGTAGCAATGACATAACAGAGAGAGAAGACTTCTGTCAGCTATACCGAGGGAGAAACTGAGGCACAGAAAAAGCCAGGGGGCTTCAGTTGTAGTACTCGAGTTCAGAATTCAGGGATAAGAGATAGTGAGAGGTACAACAGACACACTCAGACTTTTTCTCCTAAAACACTGCAATGCTAAAAGTTTCCTAAGAGGTTTTGTACTTCCGACTTCTTACAAGCTACCATTTTTACGGCATTCAGCGTTTTCTTCCCAAATGTATATTTCTGATCTTATTTCCTGTCTACACTATAAGCTTCCACAGCTTTCCACACTGACTTCTGGAGAGCATCATCAAAGGCCAGTGTGTTTCCAATCAACATTTTTACCATAACTAAGGCCATGCCCATGCTGTGTGGTGTTTTCTTGCTTTCTCTAAGCCAGATTATTACCAGTTCCTAGGATAAGCCTGGACTTCTTCCCCACTGAGTCATTCTTCTCTAGCTCCTAAAATCTTATTCTCCAGGTTTCAACGCCTCATGGAAATTTCTGCTCTCATTTTCATGAGTTAATCTTTCCCTTCTCTGGTGTTCATAGAGACAATCTTTTAAAAGAGATAATCTTTTCTTTATCACTTTGTTCTTCTAAGTGGCTGTTTACTTCTCTTTCAGCCTCTGAGTGCTCATTCAGGGTTGAAACTGTCTATTTTTTATGCATTATTGGTCTCAGTTTTTTGACACATTGTTGGAAGGCAACTCATATACAGTTTTTTAAGTTTATTTTTTTATTTTGAGATAGATAGAATGAGCAGGGGAGGGTCAGAGAGAGAGAGGGAGAGACAGAATCCTAAGCAGGCTCTGTACTGTTAGGCAGAGCCTGACGTGGGGCTCAAATTTAAGAACTGTGAGATCATGACCTGAACCAAAATCAAGAGTAGGACTCTTAACCAAGTGAGCTAACCAGACACCCTGGAAACCAACTAATATTTGTTGAATTAATAATTTACTTTTTGGCAGCTGGATTGACAGGATAGCAACATTTGTAACCCACTATAACTTTGTGAAGATCTGTGGGCTTATTTCTTTTTCAGTAAAAAGAAGATACAAATGGTTTCTGGGTTTCCTTCTAGCAAATACTTTCTGATTCTAGAAACAGTTTACCTACTTTTAAAAGAGACGAGGGTAGGGAAGCCTGGGTGGCTCAGTTGGTTAAGTGTCTGACTTCAGCTCAGGTTCTGATCTCACAGTATGTGAGTTTGAGCCCCATGTGGGGCTCTGTGCTGACAGCTCAGAGCCTGGAGGCTGCTTCAGATTCTGTGTCTCCCTCTCTCTCTCTGACCCTCCTCTGCTCGTGCTCTGTCTCTTTGTCAAAAATTAATAAACATTAAAAAAAGAAAAAGGAGACAAGGGTAGAAATTAGGAAGAGAAAAACATGAAGATTTTGAAAAGAATCATGCATAAGGAAAACAAAATATTTGAGCCTGTAATATTAATTTATCATTCTATTGAGGGCAAATTTAAAGTACCGGCTCAGAATTGTACACAAGAAATATACTTACAATGAAGAAGCAAAAAGACCAAATGCCACTATTTTTCCTTCCCTTGCGAAAAATGAACGAAATCACATATGTCAAGAAGATGAGTGAGAAGGCGTAGCCGAGAGCACAAGGGATCTGAAATTAACAGGAATGTTATGTTTAGTTAAAGGCAAATGCAGTCTGAGAAACACATTAGGAGCCAACAGATTGTGGTAGTCAAGTTTTACAGTGACTTAATTTATGACGATACAAATATCATTTGCATCTTCAATTTTTTTTCATGAAATCATTCAATGGTATTTGTTCTATGAATACTGTTACTTACGTTTATGGTCTGATATATAATTGCAAATGAAGTCTCTTGGAAGCTCAAACTGTAGTCTAATAAATACATAAGAAGGAGGATCAAGAAGTAGAGTGAAATATCCACCAGTGCCTGGCCAAACCAGTAAGCAGACGGGAAGAGGCCTGAAATCCAGAGCTGGGACTGAGTTTTGTGCTGATTGAAAAACAGCAAAGACACAAAGTGTTAGTTCCATTTGAGGTTTAAGAAAGTGTGGATTAGGTAAGAAAACATCTAACCACAATTTTCATTTGTAATAAATTCTGCATCATGGCCATAAGCATGATGTGGACCAAGCAAGATGGCTAGTTCCAAACATAGGTGATCATGTTGCCGCTTTACTTAAAATACTGAAGTTCTTCAAATACCCGGTGAAAATATGTGAAAGAAGATCTCAGTGTAATCAAGGTATTAACACAGCAATAAATAGTGATTAACAATCTATGATCAGGGTGGTTTATTTAAGCAGCTAACTTTCCATCAGGGTGATTCTGCTTTGACTCACTGTGAAGCCTCATGCTTTCTCTCTCTCTCTCTCTCTCCATGTCTATATACATTAAAAATTATATATTTTATATATAAAATATTAGATTTTATTTACTATTATATTATACACAAATATATAACATCATATGTATTTTTGTATATATAACACGGCTTTATTCCTTTAATTCTAACTGAATGATGCATTAGGGTAGTTTTGGCATAGCACATATTCAAATACTTATTGCTCATCCAAATATTGATGCACATCAACATTATTCCATTCATAAATACTACGTATCTTGTATTTCTGTCCTTCTCTGAATAAACATACTAAATTACACATCTTAAAACTACTTACCAAGTGATGAGCAGTTTGGCACCAATTAAGCAATTGCAATAAACAATGAAACAATTTTGAATATAAGTTTTTCTTTCAAAAATAGTTTAATTCATTTGCTGATGGTCTCTGGTTGGCCAAAAGAGGCCCCTGTCAGAGACAAAAGTTGACGTAAGGATGCTCATCAAAATCTCTGAGCACAGTTGTTCAATTTGCACAACTGAAAAAGATTTGGTGGGGATGGACTGATCTGTGGGGAAGCCAGGAGATGGTGTTAGGGTACTGTATAAAAGCCTTGTGGAAAAAGCCTTATGGAAGGACTTTCACCTTCACCTTCTAGTCATACAAAGTAACGAAGTTTTCAGTATTACCTTATAATCATCGAAGCTGCTCATGGCAATATAAGGAGTACAAGAGGATACCAAAATCATCCATAACATGGTTTGTTCCCAAAATTCAAATGGATTTCTCTCTGACATCTGAAAATGCAAATATAATGAGCTGAATAACAAATTCAAAATTTGTTTTCTGGAGCATATTTAAATTTTTTTTTAATGTTTTTTATTTACTTTTGAGAGACAGAGAGAGACAGCATGAGCAGGGGAGGGGCAGAGAGAGAGGGAGACACAGAATCCGAAGCAGGCTCCAGGCTCTGAGCTGTCAGCCCAGAGCCCGACGTGGGGCTCGAACCCACGGACTGTGAGATCATGACACGAGCCAAAGCTGGACGCTTAACCGACTGAGCCACCCAGGCACCCCTGGAGCATATTAAAAAAAAAAATTAAGCTGATTACATATACTCTTTCCTTAGGTCCCCACTGAGGTTTCCAAACTGTTTCATTATCCGTCCAATTATGAAGCATGTCTCATGGCTTTATACCCAATTTCATGGATAAATGAGTGACTCAAAGCATGTGAAAGAACTGACACCTATTATCACAGTTGTAAAATAAAAAAGGAGTACGAGTTGGCATTTTCTTATTTTATGATTCTAAAATGTATTCTGATGCTAAAATAGTAACTAATGACAATTCACTGTTGAAACATTCCATTTTTCATGGGTATTTAATTATTTCAAAGGCGATACAGCCTGACTCAAAAATCGTATCAAATGTTTTGCGGGCACAGTGATGATAAGTATCTTTCTAGGTACACCAGGAGACCAGAAAGATATTGGTGGAAGCTTTCAAAGTAGAGATCAAGGGTAGTACTAGAAAGGGAAGTGAAATCACCGCGAAAAACCTTGACACTTGGTTACACATATTTTGCTTTTTTCGGGACAGAAGATTCACTGAGTGCCCTGGAAACTGTTCTCGGGTTACTTTTGTGATCCACAAACGGGTTTAATTATGCTCACTGCTAAGAAAAGTTACAACCAGAGTCTGGTTATGTTCAGCCTGGCTGCAGAGACCCCCTTTCTAGCTACCGAAAGGTGAGATTTAAGCTCATTGACAGCATCTTTTCAGAACACCCTGCATGCTGGGCAGGTTCAGTACCCAGGGGTAAATGCTTTGACTTGAGCAGGACAGAAGCAAGGTCTGAAACTCCAGAAAACTCTTACTGGAGCAATGCACAGGTAAGTTCAAACAGAGTATAAAACGAGTTGCTGGAGATATTGAAGTTCAGATGTTGGGCACATAAATACAAGGTCAAGTAAGTACTTGGTATCAAGCTCATCACAGCTCAAAGAGAACGTTTCTATTGATGGAAAAAAACTCAAGGCAATTTGCTCAACTCTTGTATCCCCCTTGAGAAACCAGAAAACTGAGAGGAAGTTAGTGAATGAACCATAGCATAGTGTCTAAAATTAGTTAGCACTTGATGAATGATTAAAACTTTTTGCTTTAATGAGTAAGCTTCTTGTGCACCCTGACTGAGAGGAATTTTTATTTTCTGAATGTACGATGACATAGGTTGTGAGAAGTGAACTCAAAATCTTGCAGGAATGTATGAAAATAATGATGGATACATGGTCCATTTTAACACGGAGAAATGGTCTTTAGTCATATGTATTATCACAAAACCCTCGATTTGAATGGAATACAGATAATTTGCTGACCTCTCACATTTATTTATACATTTAACAAATAAATTATTTGGTGCTTATTATGTTCTAAGCCCTACCTCAAGTTACGAACTATTATGTAGGGTTAAAAATACATGGTCTCTGTGTTCAAAGAACTCTCTAAGTGGACGCAGTATATTTAGGAAATAATCAAAAAGGAATAATTACAAACTCTAATATGTAGTCTGGCTTCCCAACTTACAAGGCTGTACACAATCCAATCATGTGGGCCTTTTTTTTTTTTTTTTTTTTTTTTTTTTAGAAATAGGGAATTTTCCTTCCTGGCTACAAAGAAGCTGGTTTGGTCGGTCTAGGGTAGGCCCAAATAATGAATATTTGTTCCAAGGAACTGGAGTAATTCTAATGTAACCAGTCTGCAATTTTGGCCTGAACTTTGTCTTAAAATTTTTCCTTTGTAGCATTTCTAAAAGTAATAATAAGACCTCAATTTCCTCCTTTCCCTCCCCTTCCCTGCACTGCCCTGTCCTTCCCTCCCGTCTCCTTCCCTTCCCTTTTCTTCTTTCTGTCTCTCTTCCCCTCCTTCCTTCTTTCTTTTGCTATTTTTGTGTTAGTCTCCATGCTTCTTGACTTCACTTTCATTACCTCACATTCCCTATAAAAAAAGAGTTCTATTTTGCTTTTAAAAAATTGAAGTTCTGGGTCCCTGGGTGGCTCAGGCTGTTAAGCAACCGACCTTGGCTCAGGTCATGATTTCATGGTTCACGAGTTGGAGCCCTGTATTGGGCTCTGAGCTGTCAGAGCCTGGGGCCTGTTTCAGATTCTGTGTCTCCCTCTTTCTCTGCTGCTCCTCTGCTCATTCTCTGTCTTTCTCCCTCTCTCGAAAGTAAGTAAGACAGTAAAAAAAAATTTTTTTTTAAGTTGAAGCTCTAGGGGCACCTGGCTGGCTCAGTTGGTAGAGCATGTGACTCTCATCTTGGGGTTGTGAGTTCGAGCCCCATGTTGGGTATAGATAATTCTTAAAACATTGAGGCTCTGAAGAATGTATTTGTTTCTCAAAACCAGAGAGCTAGCATGAACCAACTTGTAATTTATTATGCAGCCATTGACTCAACAAGAACGAGATTGCAGCACTTAAAAGAATGACCTGGAATATTCTTGGCGCAGAAAAGACAAGATTCATGATAGAGGAGAGTCAACATACTTACCTTTGAAAATGTACTTCTGTCAGTTTGGATATGTGCTTCTGGCTTAACCATTCCAAGGAGTGCATTACTAATAATATCCATGAGCACTGGGAAGCAGTTTAGTCTTTTGGTATTGCATACTAATGAAAAACTGTAATTCTAAAATGTAAAAAGCGAGATTATAAATTCTCAAAGATCCTCATTTTTTTGCTAAGGAGGTCAAAATTCGGTATCTTAAATTAAAAAGTCATGTTTTTAAAATGGTGTCAACAGCAGTCAGAGTGGCTAAAATGAACAAATCAAGAGACTACAGATGCTGGTGAGGATGTGGAGAAACAGGCACCCTCCTACACTGTTGGTGGGAATGTAAAGTGGTGCAGCCGCTCTGGAAAACAGTGTGGAGATTCCTCAAAAAATTAACAATAGAACTCCCCTATGAGCCAGCAATAGCACAGCTAGGGATTTACCCCAGGGATACAGAAGTGCTGATGCACAGGGGCACATGTACCCCAGTGTTCATAGTGGCACTTTCAACAATAGCCAAATCATGGAAAGAGACTAAATGTCTATCAGCTGACAAATGGATCAAGAAGACGTGGTATAAATATACAATGGAGTATTACATGGCAATGAGAAAGAATGAAATCCGGTCATTTGAAGCTACGTGGATGGACCTTGAAGGTGTCATGCTAAGTGAAATAAGTCAGGCAGAGAAGGACAGATACCATATGTTTTCACTCATAGGTCTAACAGGAGAAACAGCGGACCATGGGGAGGGGAAGGGGGAAAAAGAGTCAGGGAAAGGAAGGAAGGCAAACCATGAGAGACTCTTAAATATTGAGAACAAACTGAGGGCTGATGGGGGAGGGGGAGAGGAGAAGGGGGTTGCTGGGCATGGAGGAGGGCACTTGTTGGGATGAGCACTGGGCGTTATATGGAAACCAACTTGACAATAAACTGTAAAAGAAAAAATAAATAATATGGTGTCAAATAATCAAAGCAAAAAGCAAATACTGTGTAAGTAAAACAGAGCAAGTATATAGGCTGTATCTAATTTTCAGGACACCAGACATCTGGCTGAAGGCTAATATCAAGTATTATTGTTTAAAAATAAAACAGAAAGTATGCATTATAAAATCCTTGAGAGGAAATTTGAGTTCATTGAACTTAATTATGCATCTGACAGTGGGTATTGTATGGTATTTATTTTGCTAATACACAGTTTGTGTTGGCAGATAATGATTAAAATATGAATTATTATGAAAGCATTATTTGTTTTTCATTTCATTTCCTAGAGAGGAAAGCTGAGTACATTGATATAGTGGTTTTCCACATCTTTAGGAAAAACTATGAAACCGAGACCAACATACCTTTTCATGATCAGACACTATGATGGCTCCATTATAAGACGGGTCTTCTTCGGCATTTTTCATTCCAAGTGTATCCACTTCCAAAGCTATGTTCTGATGCTCCATAGAGTGTATAAAGTCATCAATGCTTGCCCCTACATTGCAGTTAAATATATTAGGTGTGTCATAAAACTAAGAAAATCACTATTAAGTTGTACAGTAAATTTTAAATTAATGGTAATTAATTAACTAATTAAAATAATTTAATGTTGGTTAGTTAAGTGGTCCTTACCATCATAGGCACTGTCAGGATATTTTTCCACATGAGAACATCCTTGTTACTGTGAATTAAAAACCTATTCACTTGTCATGGAGTTAACTTCGTAATATATTTATTTCCTTCTGATTACTGCTAACACAAAAGATGAAAGTCTTTTTTTTAGCACCGTATGGTACCTGGAATGATGTTTCCCTAGAACATTGCAATCAGTGGCCATAGCAATTAAGGTTTTAATGACATATAATCTCTACTAATCAACTACCAAAATTGCTAAATCTCACTTCACTACTGCTAGATTATTAATTGACTTTCAAAATGTGTCTTGATAACAGCTTTTTGAATGACGGTATGAAGAGCTTCATGGACCAGAAAAGCAACCATAACTTGTGGAAATTACTAAAAATCCAACAAGTTAAAAATCTCTTGATATCCTTAATGGCACACACAAAAAAATGAAAAAAATATTTAAGAAAATCTAATAAATTTGGGTAAGAACACTAAAAAACTCACATCTGAGTTAAAAATCTATAGCTTTAGTCCCTGTCCTCTATTAGCTTGACAGAAATCTCATTCTGACTGGATATAGCCAAGAACTCAAGAATCCATCAAGCCATGTCTAAGGCTACAATATCTTCCTGGGAAGAACTGGGACAAGGATGATCTGGCCTCCCTATTCTTGGCCTCTTGTGCCTCTGACAGAGTTTTCATTTCATGAGTAGGGAGTGGATGGAATAGGACTCCAGTTCTCTCACTACCTGAGGGGATGGTGTTTATGCAACATGGGACTGGAAAGAATAAGCAAGGCTGGTGGCCAGCCAGTCCCCTGAAGATAACTGAATAGCCACTGAAGTTGCCTCCCTTCCTCACACCGTACACAAAAATTACTCACAATGGATCACAGACCTACATGGAAGAACTAAGAGTAAAAAAACTTTAGAAGAAAATATAGAAGTAAATCCTTGTGATCTTGGGGTAGGTAAAGCTTACCTAGCTATGACACCAAAAGCACAAGCAAGGGGGGAAAAAAGCTAGACCTTGTAAGAATTAAAACATGGTGGGGCACCTGGGTGGCTCAGTTTGTTGAGCATCCAACTCCTGATTTTGGCTCAGGTCATGATCTCAGTGGTTTGTGAATTTGAGCCCCACATCAGGCTCTACTCTGACAGTGAGAAGTCTGCTTGGGATTCTCTCTCTCCCTCTCTCTCTGTCCCTGCCCCACTCATGCTGTCTTTGTCTCAAAATAAAATAAGCAAAAAAATTTTTAATTAAGAATTAAAACATCATGTTTCTAAGGACACTAATGAGAAAATGAAAAGGCAATCGACAGAATGAGGTGAAATATTCACAAGAAATTTACAGATGATTCTTATTACTCATGGTACATATATTCTATAAAGTTACCACAAACACTGAATTATTAAATTCTTAATTATTGCTTTTAGGTTCCTGTGAGCCTCTGGTTGCAACAATTTTTTTGACCATCAATAGATCACCATATTTTATATTTGTTTATATATATATATATATATATATATATATATATATATATATATAGTTAAAGTGATCTCAGAGCCAACAAAACTATAATTTACACCTGAATGAAGCTTATTTAATACACATATTTTCTCTGGAAAATACCACATGGCCTTCTTGACTCAGGGACACTAGAAAGCACTTTAGTACTATACTCAGGGACCATTTCAAACTGCAAAATCAATAACAAAAAGCATGAATGTGTTGAAAATGTAGCACAGATAGACTACAGAAAGGACATTTTGTACAATATGAGAGCTGAACAAGAAAACAGAGCATCATCTCAGCGGGAAATCAGTGTGACTCAAATTGTTCCCTTCTCTGAGCATGTCTGTGAATGATTACTGAAGAGCCATGAGTATTGGTTTTGGGGTCACAAATAAGTTTTACCAACTAGAGAAGTTTGCAAGTCCATACTCTGTGAATGATGAGCGTTGGTTGCATCTGATAAGAAACTTACATCTACAGTATATAAAGAGCACATAGGATTCAATAAAAAGGACATATAAATCATTTTTTAAATAGGAAGAAAAAAGCCACTTCTGCAAAGACAGCTAGACACCCGGCCAGCAAGAACATGAACAGATGCCTAATGTCATTAGCTATTAGCAAAATGCAAATCAAACCATAAGATACTACTTGATTCATACCGAAAGGAGTATGACCAAAAAAGTCAGAAAATAACAAGTTTGGGTAAAATGCATAGACGTTGGAACCCTCATGAATTGCCGGCATAAACATAAATGGGGGCAGTCAGTTCAAAAAAGTTTGGCTGTTCCTCAAAAGGTTAAAGATAGTCATTGTATGACCCAATAATTCCATTTCTGGGTTTTATACGCCAAAGAAATGAAAAAAAATGTTCATACAAAAACCTGTACATGGATATTTATAGCAGCCTTATTCACAATAGCCAATAATTTGGAGAAAATGCCCATCATCTAATGAAAAATAAAATGTAGCATATTCCCACAATGGAATTCTTCCACAATTAAAAAAAATACCAAAACATGCTACATCATAGATGAACCTGGAAAACATCATGTTAAGTGAAAGAAGTCAGTCATAAAAGATCATATATTGTATAATTCTACTTATATTAAGTGTCCAGAGTATCAGAGATCTATAGAAACAGAAAATTTGTGGTTTCTCAGAGTTAGGGACTCACAAGTATGGGGTTTCTTTTTGAGATAAAAATATTCTTTTAAACATTTTTTTATGTTTTTGAGATAAAAATATTCCAAAAAAAAAAAAAGATTTTTAGTGAGGGTTACACAATTCTGTGAAGTAAAACCACTGGATTGTATCCTTGGCATAAATGGAACAGCACATGAATTCTATCTCAAGTTGTGTCTTTTTAAAGGTTTATTTATTCTGAGAGAGAAAGATAGAGGGTGAGCAGGGGAGGGAGGGAGAGAGAGAGAGAGAGAGAGAGACTCCCACGCAGGCTCCGTGCTATCAGCATGGAGCCCAACACGGGCTGGAACTCATGAACTGGGAGATCATGACCTGAGCTGAAATCAAGAGTTGGAGGCTTAACCGACTGAGCCTCCCAGGCGTGCCGCAAATGTGGTTTTTTGATACGGATGCTTTCATTTTGCATACAGCCACCAGAACATTTATTTCTCCTTGGCAAATACTTTCCTAGTCCCTTTACCATCCTGGCCTCGTACGCACCCCCCTCAAGCCTCATCAACAGTTTTTGACGGAGGAAGTCAAACGTTCATTTTTCTCTCGTGTGTTTTATGTTTCTCTGAGTGAATGCATTTGGGAATGAAGCATTCGCCACATTATTACCTGTTTTGTTGATGATCAGTAATCGAGTGAGAGGATCACGTGGTCGTTGTCCGGGAGCCAGGAAGTATAAATGAGGAGAAAGTTCCCAAGTGTAGCTCTGTTGATAAATTTTCATGGTGATGATCTCCATGAGAAGAGGACAAATTCCAATTCCTACGATCAAGAGCCTGCCCAGAAGAAAGTGCCACGATGAATACACAATCAGTCCTTAACCTTCAAGGCCGCCTGAGCCGGTTATAATGTGACGAGACCAAGACATTATGGAAATCCAACACAGAGCTCTCGGACTCTTTTCTTGAGGATTTTGCCCTTTTCCTACCCCTAAAATTAAAGGTGAGAAAAGGAGACCTATCATTGGTTGACTTCTTTTGCTATTCTCTGGCCATTGCATGTCACACACAAGTTCAAGGGGTGGGGCCCCTTTAACAGTGTGTGCAGATTCTGCTCCTCTCCTGAGGCTCCACTAATCTGCTCTCCCTTCCTGCGGGGTCATTCGTCGACACTGTGTCCCTTTCCTTCACATCCACTCGTCTTCATGTGGTCCCTGTACCTGCTGGTGACAGCAGGATTTCTGAACTCACCAGGCTCAAAGTTTCTTTTATTTTCTTTTTCTTGTTGTTGTTGTTAAGTTTATTTATTTATCTTGAGAGAGAAAGAGAGAGAGAGAGACAGAAAGACAGAAAGCACGCGAGCTGGGGAGTGGCAGAGATCCCAAGCCAGCTCCTCACAGTCCGTGCAGAGCCCCAGTGCGGGGCTCGAACCCATGAACTGTGGGATCATGACCTGAGCCCAAATCAAGAGTCAATTGCTTAACCGACTGAGCCAACCAGCCGCCCCTCCAGGCTCAAATTTTCCATTATTTACTCTTTATTCTCCCGTGTTCTCCATTTCAAATGAAGTTGAAAGTTTTTATTATTCATTCATTAATGTTGCTTCAAAAACTTCTTGATTCCCAATTTCTAATTTTATAATACTACCTCTTGTCTCAATTCTTGCTCAGTGAATGGCATTTCTTAAGGCTCTGTTATATACTGTTGTGAGATTAATAGATAATAGATTAATATTAATAGATTAATATTAATCTCTTGTTGCTAGATTAATGCTTTTTCTAAAATTATGCTCTCTCCTTGTCAAAGATTCTTAATGAATTCTCAATACTTGTTTATTTAGAAAGTATTTATTATGTGCCAGCAAGCTATTATGTGCTAACAACCTTCCTACCTTTTCTTTAAGATTGAAAAAAAATTTTTAAGTAATCTCTACACCCAGCGTGGGGCTCAAACTCACAGTTCCCAAGAGTTGCATGTTCTTTCAAATGAACCAGCCAGGCGCCCCAGCCTCCCATCTTTTTGATACTTAATCGAAGTATTCACAGATTAGGTACTGACTGACAGGCACCATAGACAGAGGGTGCCAATGACAGGGACGTGACTCTGCCCGTTGGGCACAGAGAAGGTATGGGGAGTGGGCTATCATCACTGAAGAGGGCTGGTGGGAAGTCTTGACCTGTAGCTAAGAGCAAGGAGAATGCAGTGAGAGTCAGGAAATCCAGGGGAGAGGGAAGAGCATTCCGATACAGCACTGACTATAAAGCACGGGCATGTGGATGCGCTGCGGGAAAAAATTCACAGCCCGTTTCAGTCACCGACCAGAGTGGAAATTTGAAAGATAGGGAATAACGCAGAAAAAATTACATGACTTCACCTTGTTCCCCCAAAACTGGCTCTGAAATTTTATAAATTTCCCCCACTAGTCAGCCAGTAGAGAGCTACTAAAACCTTAGCTAGACTGGGTATTATACTTTATCCAGTTTTGTGGGTGCAGAAATGCATTTTTGTCATTTTCTTTTATTTTTTAAAGTTTATTTATTTTGAGAGAGAGAGAGAGAGAGAGTGAGAGAGAGACAGACCCAGTGTGAATAGGGGGAGGGGCAGAGAGAGAGAGAGAGGGAGACACGGAATCTGAAGCAGGCTCCGGGCTCTGAGCTGTCAGCACAGAGCCCCATGTGGGGCTCGAACTCATGAACCGCGAGGTCATGTCCTGAGCTGACATCAAGTCGATGCCTAACTGACAGAGCCACCCAGGAGCCCCGTATATTAATTTTTGATTGTCATTTCTTGCTTTTACATCTCAGATTTGTTTTTCAATGTATCGACTGAAAAGCGGACACCTGCGGCACTCCGACACTCACAGTGATAAAAGAGCTTTTTTTTCATGCTTTAATTTCAAGAAGCGAACTCTTGCGATCGTGCAGATCTGCTGTCTCCAAAGAGCCATTCCACCTAACGTCTTCCTTATCTCATTCAGTGAACTGAGAGTCTGTTGTGTCTCCACAAGCCTCTCTGTGTCTCCGCCTCTTTCTGCCCCGCCTTCGCCCCATGGGGCGATATCTGCAAAATGCAAAAAAATCAATTCATAAAATTGGGCTCCAGTTGGACCTTCTGGAGCCTACTGTAGGAGCTTTGCTATCCACAATTCTAGAGTCTTCTGCCTAACGGTAGGTATCATGCGGTGCATTGGCTGCTGCCTTGAACTAGAAACGTAAAGGAAAGTTCCATTCCTTGAACAAAAGGAGTAGAGCGGAGATCTTAGATCATTTGGATACAGACAATACATTCAAGAGGTCAAGACAGATATGCAAGATCATGTAGTGCCTACGTGTCACTTGGAAAGGAAAAATAATCTAAGCTGTTTGCCTAGAGAAACAGGCTACGAATTGACAGGCTACCAACAGGGGGTTAACTGTTAATTGTTATTGGCAGGATTTCAAATCTGTTCACACCACTGGAGGCTGTGCTCTTGTATATTCTTGGAAATCTCTGGATACTCAGGATGCTGTTATTATATGGTGCTAAAATAATCAAACCTCAAAAGCACACAACCATAAATGTACAACTGCAAACACAAAACCACACCATTCCAGTTACTAATAAAGATGGAAAGATCTTATACAAGATAATGGTCAACAGTATATTCAAAGAATACTTCAGGGATCTCCTGCTTCCAAGAGAATGTCACCTCTCTTACCAAGAGAATATACCAGCTGTTTTAAACCCATCAGATAGATAAGAGAACAAAGAGAGTATAAGAAAAAAAAATTTTTTTTTCATAAAGGGAAGAGCCTGGGGCACCTGGGTGGCTCAGTCTGTTAAGCGTCTGACTTCAGCTCAGGTCATGATCTTACAGTTCATGGGTTCGAGCCTGCGTTGGGCTCTGTGCTGACAGCTAGCTCAGAGCCTGGAGCGTATCTTTGGATTCTGTGTCTCCCTCTCTCTCTGACCCTCCCCTGCTCACACACACTCTCTCTCTCTCAAAAATAAATTTTAAAAAGTTTTAAAAAAAACAAAGGGAAGAGCCATTCCTAGGGGAGATGATACCTATGGCTGCCTTCATCTTGGGGTATGGCAGAAGGAAAGAACAATGTTAGATTTGAATAAGGAAAGAGCATTGAAACTCTTCCAGTCACATATGGGCTATGAGGACAGACTAGAGTCACATGGTACCCAAGTCACAAAATGAATTTACATCATTTACCAATTCTTTTCCATGAGAATTTCACCAAATACATGGGAACAGTACACCAAAGGCTGGAGATGAGAAGGAAAAGCTGAGAAAGATCCATGCTAAAGTACGTAGAGTCTTTACTTGTGGAAGACATCATCAAGGTACATGGGGCCTTCTTCTGTGAAGGAAATCCAGCAGGGGCTGGCTACTGGACAAATGAGCAGAAAGAGATATACTGAGGTAGAATGGATCCTGGCTGAGAGCAGTACGCTGACATGCTAACATCTGGGTGTAGGATGGTAAGGTGGAGAGATCGCCCAAGGCATGGTAAGCCATGGTCAAGGGTGGAGAGTCAGGTTAACTTCCCAGTAGTAGAAAAACTGAAAATCCCCAAAAACAAATAAACAAAAAGTGATAGCAAGCTGAAAATCAGGTAGAAATCCCATCTTGTTGAGAAATTTGGGGCTGTATCACAGAGGGAGGTCTAGAATTTTGCCTGTGCTGGAATATGATTTGTGTGTCAATAAAAATAATATTTAGGAAATCCACAAATATTTGTACATTAAATGACACATTTGTAAATCACCAAGTACAGTAAAACCTTGGATTGCAAGTAACTTATTCTGTGAGACCAGAAAACATTTTCAATAATTTTTAACTTGATAAATGAGTGATGTCTTACAATATGAGTCGTACGTGATGCCGAATGTCACATGATCACAACTGAGCCAATGGTTCTTAAAATTCGCTTTGATACACAAGCGCTTTGGATTATAAGCATGTTTCCCGAACAAATTATGCTCGCAAACCAAGGTTTTACTGTATTACAATAATGTCTCTTCAAATAGGGGTATCATTTGAGATGTAAAAATTATTGAAAATAACCAAATAGAGATTTGAGTTGAAAAGTATACTAACTGGTTTTAAAAGTTCACTGAAAAAATAAAAGCTCAACAGATTTCTTCCAGCAGAAGAAAGAAATCAGTGAACACGACCAACAAGGAATGAGGTAATAACGTTCCAAGAACTGAAAGAAAAAATGAGAAAAAATAAAGTCTCAGAGAAATGTGAGATGCTCTTATCATACTAACATGCACTACCACATATCCTGGGTTAATGGGAGTTCCAGGAAGAGTTTAGAGAAAAAGGGTAAGAACTTAGAGTTGAAAAAATAATGGCTAACATCTTCCCATATTGGATGAAAAACATTCACTACACATATAAGAAGCTCACTAAACTCCTAGCGAGACACATGTGAGATCAACACCTAAAGACATCAAGTCAAACTGTGAAAAAGCCAAGGACAGGAAAAAAAAAAAAAAAGAATCTTGAAAGCAGCAAGGGAAAAAACAAGTCATCGCCTACAAGAGATTCTAGATAAGATCTAAAGCTGATGTCGCATCAGAAACCAGGGAGGCCATATTCAAAATGTTTGAAGAAAGGGATTTAAAATAAAGGTTTTGGGGGCACCTGGGTGGCTCTGTTGGTTAAGTGGCCGACTTCAGCTCAGATCATGATCTTAACAGTTCGTGAGTTCAAGCCCTGCGTCAGGCTCTGTGCTGACAGCTCAGAGCCTAGAGCCTGCTTTGGATCTGTGTCTCCCTCTCTCTCTGCCCCTCCCCTGCTCATGCTCTGCCTCTCTGTCTCTGTCTCTCAAAAATAAATAAACATTAAAAAAAGTTAAAAAATAATAAATGTTTTGTCTGAAATTGCTCTTGGGAAATAGGATGAAGGCAGCGAGCCTTGGATAGCAGAAAATGGGCCAGCTTTAATAAACAAGGCAACATTGACAGTCAAGGTACCAGATGTGACAGGGATGCAGTTGGCTGTATTTATCCTTGTCTAAGAGTAGTCTTGATCATCATGGACCCCCACATTTTGTAATCACATCTATGTAATGGTGTCTTATGGAAATAGATACTGCACTAGGTGTTGTGAATACCGTGGCATTTTATTTACCTGATTCATCAACAACTGGTTTTCCTTCTAGTTTCAGGAATACCTCACTCAAGGTTGTCATGGAAACACCGTAATTCTCAATTCCAAGGCCAGAACATCTATCTAGATCCTCATATAGTGCTAAAAAACAGGTAGAGTAGCAAATCAAAACAATGAAAATCACAAGTGAATGGAAGACAACTCCTCAAACAAAAAAGCACAAAGATATGAAATTATATTTGTGCCACGTCAGATAATTTCCCCCTATTTTTACAATTATTTATTTATTTATTTATTTATTTATTTATTTATTTATTTTTGAGACAGAGAATGAGGAAGAAGGGGCAGAGAGGGAGGGAGACACAGAATCCAAAGCAGGCTCCAGACTCTGAGCTGTCAGCACAGAGCCCGATGTGGGGCTCGAACCCACGAATATGAGATCATGACCTGAGCCGAAGTCGGAGGCCCAACTGAGCCACCCAGGTGCCCTATGTCAGACATTTTAAAAGCTAACATTTCATAATAAGTACTTACTCTTCAAATACTGTATTTTAAAATTAATATTGTTCAGCCCATATATTAACTTCTTTTGATCAAATATTAATTTATATTCATTTATATTTATGTTAAAATTTCATTTTAGGGGTGCCTGAGTTGTTCAGTCGAGTGTCTGACTTTGGCTCAGGTAATGATCTTGCAGTTCATGAGTTTGAGTCTTGCGTCGGGCTTGCTGCTGTCTGAGCAGAGCCTGCTTTGAATCATCTCTCTCCTCCTCTCTCTGCCCCTTCCCTGCTCACACACTCTCTCTCTCTCCTTCAAAGCTCAGGTCATGATCTTACAGTTTGTGGGTTGGAGTCCTGCACTGGGCTCTGTGCTGACAGCTCCAAGCCTGGATGGAGCCTGCTTTGAATTGTGTCATCCTTTCTCTCTGCCCTTCCCCTGCTCATACTCTGTCTTTGTCTCTCTCTCTCTCAAAAATAAATAAACCTTAAAATTTTTTAAATTAAATTAAATTAAATTAAAATTTTAATCGTTTATTATCAAATTGGTTTCCATATAACACCCAGTGCTCTTCCCCACAAGTGCCCTCCTCCATTTTCACCTCCCCTCTCCCTCCCCCTCCTCCTTCAACCCTCGAGTTTATTTTTAACTTAATTATGTTAACTTTTAACATTGATGAAAGGGGAACTTTGGATTTTTTCAACTCTAATTAATTGAAGACTCATTTCCAGAACCATTTGTGCTTTAGCCGGCAAAATGGAGAGAACTAATTTTTTGAGAAATGGTAGGATTGTGCAGAACTTTCTTCAGTTCCAAAAAAACATATTAAAGGAAGGACATAAATTATAAATCATTTTTAAAGTATTTGGTTCTGACTGTGGAAGAAACAATTCACAAGATGTCATCGAGAATGCAGAAGTAACTCAGGGCACCTTGTTGGAATAGTGGGACCCCGGCAGGTTGGTGCCCCGTCTAGTGATTCTGTATCCATAACCCTTCATTTGCTGAACAAAACCACTTTTGCATCAGCCACTGTTCTTAATACAATGAACACGGTCTCTGCCTGTCTAGATCTGAATACTGACGGCTAATTAAATGAAACTTGAATAAACACCTAATTTTAAATCCTAGTGGGGTTGTAGAAGTCCTGAGCCTTTCCCCTGTAGCTCCTCCTTGGGCAAAAGGAGAAGTTGAAAGCTTTCTGTCTTGATCAGAGTCCCATATATGGAAAGGCAGGAAAGAGGTAAGATTCAAACTGCTAATGAGCAGTATGTGTCATTCATTTTACGGAAAATTGGACAGATCTCCCCCGAATTATAACTACTATGAAAACACATTAATCAGGATTCGATGAACATTCTGCCTGATGGCTCTAAGGGATACTTGCATTGTCACCATAAAATGTATATTTGAGTGACTTCGTGGGGTTAATTTATGTGTCTGTTAACCACACATATGGCCCAGTGCATTGCTTCCACCACCCAGTGGTGCCTCTTTACCAGGGAGCAGATTTTCTGAATCATGTATATAATAAGTACACATTTTCTTTCTCTTTTAATTAAACTTATCATTTTGAGATAATTTTAGATTCCCATGCATTTGTAAAGAAATAATACCGAGCGATCTGTATACTTCACTCAGTTTCCCCCAATGGTAATATCTTAAAAAGTCAGAGTACAATGATCACAACCATATGAGTGAAAATACAATCAAGATATGAAACATTTTCAAGGCACCTGGGTGGCTCCTTTGGTTACATGTCTGACTCTTGGTTTTGGCTCAGGTCATGATCTCACGGTTCATGGGTTTGAGCCCCACATCGGGCTCTGCACTAACAGAGCCTGCTTGGTACTCTCTCCCTCTCTCTCTGCCCCTCCCCTGCTCATGCTTGATATCTTTCCCTCTCAAAATAAATAAATAAACATAAAAAAAAGATACAGAAAATTCCCATTGCCACAAAGATCACGTTACCCATGTTTAGCTCCAACCATCTCTCCTGATTCCATCTTGTCCCAGCCCATGGCAACTACTAATCTCTTCTCCATGTTTATAATTCTGCCATTTCAAGAATGTTCTGTAAATTGAGTCATATAGTATGTATTCTTTTGGGATTGGCTCTTTCCACTGAGGGTAGTTCTCTGAATATTCATCCAGGTTGTTGCATATGCCAGTTGGTAGCCCATTCCTTTTTTATTGCTGAGTGGCACTGCATGTCATGAATGTTCTAGAACTTAGCCATTTACTTGATAAAGGGCATCTAGGGGGCTTTGGCTGTGGTCTGTTCCCAATAAAGCTGCTGTCAACATCCGTGGGCAGGGTTTTGTGTGAATATGGTTTCATATCTTGAAGATTTTTCTCATTGATTTTTAAAACACTTTATGGTTTTACATTTTATTTTTTAGTCCATGATTTATATAAAGTTCATTTCTATATGAGGTGGAAAATTTAGGTAAAGGGTCACGTTTATGCCTGTGGATCTACTCGCTCAGTTTGTTGAAAAGGTTACTTTTCCTCCATTGACTTGCTTTCCCATTTTTGTTAAAAATTGGCCTGGTGTATCTCTGTGGGTCTATTTCTGGATTCTCTATTCCGTTCTGTCTGTGTGTCTGTCACTCCGCCAATACCACACAAACATGATTATCATAGTGTACATCACGTTGTTACTCACTCTTCTGGCTCATCACAGAGCAGCCTGAGAAAACCCACGGCCCTCAGAATCCCTGACCAGGCTGATCTGGTGTCTTTTCCTGCAGAAAGCCCATCTATGATGACTGGAAGAGGGCTCTGCTTTATATAATGCACAGACATCAATATAGAGTGTCAAAGAAAATGAAAAATCCATGGAACATGCTCCCAACAAAGGAACAAGATAAACTTCCAGAAACAGACCTTCATAAATGAAGCTTTATGATGTACCTGACAAAGAATTCAAAATCGCGGTCATAAAGCCCTCAAAGTTGTCATGAAAATCATATCAAGAAAGAAGAGGACCAATCATGGGGCTGTTTAACTTAATGGCTAAGGTAGAGGCTTTCAACCACTTGTGTTCATTCACAGTTATGAATACTAGAAGATTCTGTCGTACACTACAAAGGGAATGAAAGACTTAAAAAGTTCCCTAAAATGCCCAGACATTGTAATGCAATTACTAGAATATATTTCCCACAATAGATAAAACCATCCATTGGGGCACCTGGGTGGCTCAGTCTGTTGGGTGTCTGACTTTGGCTCAGGTCATGATCTCACGGTTCATGGGTTCAAGCTCAGAGCCTGGAGTCTGCTTTGTATTATGTGTCTCCCTCTTTCTCTGCTCCTCCCTTACTCATGCTCTGTTTCTCTGTGTCTCAATAATAAACAAACATAAAAAAAACCCCATCCAATTACTGTCTTACTGTTTGCATCATGTTTCAAATACCTGAACACATTGTAAGTTCTCAATGTATGCTGTAAGAATTATCATTATTATCATAAATATTATTTACATATTTCATTTCATAGTGTTCTTACGCATTACCTGGAAATTTATTTGTTTTTTCCAAGGGCAATGTGTAGACAAGTTTTCCTTCACTTTCTGCTGATAATTTGGCATCAGGGATGTGCTGTTTAACAAGTGATGTTATTTTTTCCTGAACACACGTTTCATTCAACTGCAAACTGGAGTTTGAAAAATAAAAAAGAAAGACATATGTTATTTGGCACAGTCTTCATTAGCATGAAGACAATGACTACCTTATATGCAAGAGATGGGCCATTCAAACATGAAATAAGGGGACAAAAAAATCCGATCATAGGAGAAGGCAGACGGAACTAATCAGAACTACGGATCAGGTGATTTAGAGATGAAGTCCAGAGAAAGTTAATATTGACTCAAGTCTTTAAAAGGAGAACAGTGGCAGAGTAGAGATATCGGGGACACCATGCCAGGACTACACAAAGTAGAAAATGGTGAAGATTTTTCAAAGGGGATTTAATTTGGCTGAACAGGATTACTGTCTTGGGCAAGAAGAAGGGAATTTTGATAGGCAGGCACAAAACAGGTTCAGTTACTCAATTTACTCTTCCAGACAAATGTATTAAGTTCTTAGTACGTGACAAAAATTTTCCTAAATGCTAAGGGTACAGTCGTAAACAAAAAAGCACTGCCCTGTTCTCGTGAAGTGGTCTGTCTAGTGGGGAGGCAGGGAGAAAACAAGTAAACAAACAGACAAATGATTAGCAATAGTAGTAAATGCTATGAAGGAAATGAGTTAGATAGAAATTAACTGTGGATGAATGTGGGTAGGAGTTGTTGAAATCACTATTTTTGCTTTCTTTGTAGTGCTAACCCCACAACTTTGACTAAGAACAAAGTATCATAGAGAAAAATAGTCTACTCATTAAAAAATACCATGGATATTTCCCTAATGTAGAAAAACAAACAAACAAAAATGTATTAATCAAGGTTATAAAGTACATAATAGACAAAGGATCAGTAGTGACTTGGCTTCTAAACTTGGTTTTGCCATTTGAAATGTGTTACTTGTCCTATCTGGACAGTTTGCACATTAGCAAGATGGAATGATAGTTCCTAACATTTAAGGTCATCGAAGAACTGAATAATAGTGATGTCTACCCTTAGTCCTTTCAAAAAGACATTTTTAGGGGCACCTTGATGGCTCGGCCAGTTGAGCATCCAACTCTTGATTTTGGTTCAGGTCACAATCTCATGGTTTGTGGGTTTGAGCCTGGCATCAGGCTGTGTGTTGATTGTGTGCAGAGCATTCTTGGGATTCTGTTTCTCCTCTCTGCCCCTCACCTGCCTGTATCCTCTCTATCTCAAAATAAATAACCTGTTTTAAAAAATGGTCATTTTATTTAATCACATGCTTATATTGAAATTATGCTATTTACTCATACATATGAAAACCAAATGAGAATATATGCCATTTTTAGAAGTAGTGAAACTCAGTGAAGGAATGAAGCAAAAAAAAAAATAAAACCAAAACAAAAAAATCATGATTGTTCTCCATGGTGCTGCTGCCCCCTGAAATAAAAACAATTTAAGAAATACTTCTTGGTGACTTACAGCAACTTGTGCTGGGCACCAGAGAGGACTGAGGAAGCAGTATTATGTGCCTTTCTTAGGGAGCGTAAAGAAATGGAGTGCAGCAAGCTTTTTCTGAAAACGGCTAGATAGTCAATATTTTAGCCTTTGCAGCCAGTAGGTCTCTACTGCAACTCTTCAACACTGCTCTTGCAACGTGGAAACGGCCATAGGCAACACCTGGCTATGTGGGTATGCAGGGGTCCCGACCAGCATTTTTTAGTTTGAGAACATATTCTGTTGTGATGCTCTGTGCCATGCGCCATGTCATTTGCTTTTCTAAAACCTTTCCTTGCAGCTGGGAATTGTTATTCTCACTTTATAAGTGAGAAAACAGAGTTTCAGTGAGCTTAATTCATTTCCAAGAAGCAATGCAAACAATGTGCCTTGGGAAATGAAATACCGGAATAGTACACAGAGCTCGAAGATTAATAAAGGCTACATGCGACAGCAGTCAAATAACTCTTTAGGACACAAACAGGTGGGAAGGGGTCCAAGAAAACTGCCAGCCTCTGGAAATAACCTCGGACAAGGGGAAATGTAGGTCATGGCTGGCATATGCAATGAACTATGTGTATTTTTTTTTCTTCTTGAGAGAGAGGGAGACAACAGGAGCAGCAGAGAAACAGAGGGAGGCAGAGAGAAAATCTTAAGCAGGCTCCACCCTCAGTGTGGTGACCGACATGGGGCTCGATCCCATGACCGTGAGATTGACTTGAGCCAAAATAAAGAGTTAGACACTAAGCCAACAGAGCCACCTGGGTGCCTTGCATATTTCATTTTTTAACTAAAGGCAAGTAATGTGGAAGTCATGATAGGAGGGGCCACACCACTATCATACGACAACAAAATCAGGATTCTGATAGAGAAAATGAAGCCATAAATTTTTTTTGTTTCTTGTGTCTTGTTATCAAATATATATATCATATACATATTTCTTTTTAAGTGTGCCTTATATATATCATCTATATATATCATATATATGTATTTCTCTTTAAGTATATCTTGTGTCTTGTTATCATATATATATCAGATATATATATATTTCTTTTTAAGTTATAGAAGGCCTAAGTTAGAGCTATACTTTTGACCAACTGATCAATTCATGAATAAATTAAACATAATTTAAAACACAGATTTGGCAAAATCAATAAAAAATTTATCAAACTCAACACCCAACAACAAATAATCCAGTAAAGAAATGGGCAAAAGACACGAATGGACACTTCTTCAAAGAAGACATCCAGATGGCCAACTGACATATGAAAAAATGCTCATCATCACTCATCATCAGGGAAACGCAAATCAAAACCACAATGAGATACCACCTCACATCTGTCAGAATGGCTAACATTAACAACTCAGGCGACAACAGATGTCGGTGAGGATGTAGAGGAAAAGGATCTCTTTTGCACTGCTGGGGGAAATGCAAACTGGTGCAACCACTCTGGAGAACAGTATGAAGGTTCCTCAAAAAATTAAAAATAGAACTACCCTATGACCCCGCAATTGCACTACTAGGTATTTAAGCAAGGGATATAGATGTGCTGTTTCAAAGGGGCACATGCACCCCAATGTTTATAGCAGCACTCTCAACAATAGCCAAAGTATGGAAAGAGCCTGAATGTCCATCGATGGATGAATAAGTAAAGAAGATATGGTATATATGTTTTCCTTATAGGTCTAACAGAAGAAACCTAACAGGGGACCATGGGAAGGGGAAGGGGGGGAAAGAGTTAGGGAGAGGGAGGGAGGCAAATCATGAGAGCCTCTTGAATACTGAAAACAAACTGAGGGCTGAAGAGGGAGGGGAAAAGGGAAGGGGATGATAGACGAGGAGGGCACTTGTGAGGAAGAGCACTGGGTGTTATATGGAAACCGACTTGGCAATAAACTATTAAGAAAAGAGAAAAATATATTGTAGCAATAAAATAAAATACCTGGTGAAAAAAAGATGTGGTATACATATATATATGTAATTATATATATATATACACACAGACACACAGACACACACACACACTCACACACACACACAATGGAGTATTAGTTGGCAATCAAAAAGAATGAAATCTTGCCATTTGTAACTATGTGGATGGAACTGGAGGGTATTATGCTAAGCGAAATTAGTCAGAGAAAGACAAATATATGATTCACTCATATGAGGATTTTAAGATACAAAACAGATGAACAAAAGGGAAGGGAAGCAAAAATAATGTAAAATCAGGGAGGGGGACAAAACATAAGAGACTTTTAAATATGGAGAACAAACAGAGGGTTACTGGAGGAGTTGTAGGAGGGGGGATGGGCTAAATGGGTAAGGGGCTTTAAGAAATCTACTCCTGAAATCACTGTTGCACTATATGCTAACTAACTTGGATACAAATTTTTTAAAAATAAATTAAATGGTAAAAAAATAATAAAATACAATACAGATTTGGATATTAGCCTTCAAAGTTAAAAATATCCAGATTCAATTCCTGGCTCTCTCACTTACGAAACTAGGACACTGTATGTTAATCTGTAGAGTAAAAATAACAATAGTTTCTATCTCAAAGGACTCAAGATTTAAATAAAATGATGGTAAGTATCTTCTCTCTGAATGACTCAATCAACAACGGTTGATTCAAAATAATGATACAAATAAAAAGAAGAGGATGGAGACCTCTTAACACGTGGGGGAGAGAGAAGGGTGGATAACACCTTTCACAGTTGTGAAAGTCCCGTCAATACAAACCTTCCTTAACAGTGTGTTGTGGATGGATTTTCTATCACATTTATCTCAGCTTTTTTCTTAAGTTATCTTATATTTAAGTTATCTTATATTTTCAGTCTCTAAAATCTACCAACCAATCCTTCTCATATATACACACCAATTCCATATATGTATGTGTCTCCACATAGGTACATGCAAATATCTGTGGAACAAACAGTTTCTCCTGTGTTGTAATGTATTGCAACAAACATCATGCTTATATCATGTTCATTTCTCAGTTTCCCAGTCTCCTCATGTGGCTCTACCTTAAGTGGTATCCAATGCCCCATTTCTTCTTGAGGAATAGAGAAGAACCTGCACACTTCAGCTTCCCGCTGGAGAGAAACACTTTCCTATCTGGAATGGAAGAAGCAAAGAAGAAAGTTTGGTAAGAAGTTGCCCACTCTTTCCCAAGAGAAGACAGCTCTAATTTCGGAGCGTCTACATTTTCTTTTGTGTGTGTGTGTGTGTGTTTAAAGTTCATTTACTTATTTAGAGGGAAAGAGAGAGAGTGAACAGGGGAGGAACAGCGAGAGAGGGACAGAGAGAATCCCAAACAGGTTCCGCGCTGTCAGCACAGAGCCTGACACAGGGTTTGAACTCATGAACTGTGAGATCATGACCTGAGCTGAAATCAAAAATCTGATGCTTAACAGACTGAGCCACCCAGGTGCCCCTACATTTTCAAATACAGCCCTTAATAAAAACTCATTGAAACCTTTTAATCTTATTTATAGACTTTAGCCTATTGTTCTGCCATCTAACCTCTCAGGGAGGTTAGGTGGATGCGTCTTCTAATTTAGACTATTGTTGTACTATATATTTTAATGGACCAACCCCCCAAATGATTTGAAGATTTCAAGCTGATGTACCTTAATTTTGAGTAAAAGGATTAATGTGTTAGAATACACACTCTCATTTCATGATTATTGAGTTTCTTGGCATATTATGCCATTGGATAACCAAATGATAGAAAATTCTGGAAGATGCATGGAAATAGTTGGGCGTGAGACTTGTTGGGCCCAGTTCATACTGTTACCAGCTGTTCAGATTTCTAGGTACCGTTAGATGACCAGATTAGAAAATATAGCTTCTCAGGATACCAATCCATATTTCTCAAGTCTTATAAAGACCTCATCATGACACTTAAAGGAAATCAGCAGTTACCAGCCAAGATGTCAGCCTCATCCATGAACTGGGTACTGAAGAGAATCACACGGTCTGCCTTCCGCTCTTTCAGATGGTTCCACACAAGGTGCCTTGAAAAGGGATCCAGTCCAGCGGTTGGTTCGTCCAATAGGAAAACCTACCGAGGAGGGATGTATATAAAGTGTTTCCAGTAAAGCACAGTTCTTCCAGAAAACATGCAGAAACCATATTACTTACATGTTTAAAAGGTTACTGTAGTTAGGATTTTGTTCTTATACTTCACATTCTATCATCAATCTTTTGTCACAGATGTCCTTTGCAAATAAAAGGTTTGATCCACTACCAAAAGTTTCATTTTTAAAATTTTGACTTCATCTCTAAATTTAGTCTGACTTACCTGAGGATCTCCTAAAATGGCGATCGCAAAGGTGAGTTTTCTTTTCTGTCCACCACTTAAGTTTTTGGCAAGGACGTTCTGGATATTTTTCATCTCCAATTCCAGCAAAACTCTTCGTATCTAACCAAATAACAATATTTACATCACAAATCAAGATTTCTTTTCTTTTCTTTTTAAATTGGAAAATACAAGGCTGTAAGGTGTAACAGTTAAAAGCATAGATCCTGAGGCAGATTTGAATACCACTCCCCTTTAACTAGCTGCACAATCTTGATCTTGAACCTCAGTTTCCACATGTATAAAATGGGGGTGACTATAGTACTTATTTCTTAGGGCTGTTGTGAGGAATCAATTGTTCTATTTGACGTTAAGGATACTGCTTGGCACACGGTAAGTTATACATAAATACGTGATTTGCACAAATATAATTTAATTAAAGCATAAAGAACTCAGTACAAATAGAGTTCAGAATCTCTTTTTGACCAGTACAGTAATTCTTACATATTTATATACCTCTTTGTCCAGTTCATGGGGCCGAATTCCTTTTATTTTAGCAAACAGCCTGAGATTTTCTTTCACAGTGAGGAAATCAAAATGCACATTGGACTGTGGACAAATTCCAGTGATCTTGCTGATATTATCTAGGTCAGCCATTTCTGAAAGTTTATTATTATAAATGGTGACTGAACCTATAATAAAGGTTAAGAATTAATATCAGGGTGATGCTTGAATTGAGATTTTTCTAGACAGACTCTTAATTATAGAGAACAATGGGTATCAGGGGTGGGGAGGGGGTGGGTACAGCAGGTGATGGGGATTAGGGAGTACAGTTGTAATGGGCACTGGGTGTTGCATGGAAGTGTTGAATCACTATATCGTACACCGAAAGTCACTTTACACTATATGTTAACTAACCAGAAGTGAAATAAAAACTTCAAAAAAGAAAGGTCCTTCTAGATGAAAAATCACCATATGTTTATTAATTACATATTAGATACATGATTTTCTCTTCATTTATATAATGTAGGCATCATGAGTTTCCGTTTTAGTTGTGTGGTATACTGGAAGAATAAAGAAAGTCCCATCGACCGCTTTATCATTAAGATGTTATCTGTTTATCCACCCTTCACCTTTAGGCTTGGCTATATGATAAACAATCTTAGCAAATGTGATTCAGGCAGAGGCTGTGAATTGCCTCCACACTGGGATGTATTTGCCCTCCCTTTGCTTCTGGGATCATGAACCCCTTGCTGAAGAATCCTGACCAGACTCCTGGAAGATGGAAGTTCATGTAAACAGAGAGGAGCAGCAGTCTTAACCGAAGCCCCACATATGTGAGTGAGGCTATGCCAAAACACCCAGCACCTGCCACTCAAGTCCAGGCAGAAACACTCACTGGACAACCCACTGAATCGTGAGAAATAATAAAACATTAAAAAAATTTTTATGTTTATTTATTATTGAGACAGACATAGAGCATGAAGGGGGGAGGGGCAGAGAGAGAGGGAGACAGAATCTGAAGCAGGATCCAGGCTCTGAGCTGTCAGCACAGAGTCCGACATGGGGCTCAAACCCACGAACTGTGAGATCATGACCTGAGGCGAAGTCAGACACTTAACGGACTGAGCCACCCAGACGACCCAATAAAACATTTTATATGAAGCCATTAATTCTGAGGATGCTTGTTATGCAGCAAAAGCTAACAGGTATGAGTTCGAATGACACAGAGTAACTTATAATCAAGAAAATAGTTCTCAATGAAAGACTCAAATTTCATATATATATATATAAACTAAATATTACATACCTCTCTAGACTAACACTATAAACTAACTTCCATTTCCCCATAGTTATTTGTGTTTGTTATTAATGAAGGACTTTATAGTAACAGCTGATATATATATA
>NC_043716.1:47646864-47676060 GCF_006229205.1 Suricata suricatta
TATAGACCTGACTTTGGGAAAACCTCTTACCTTTGGTGGGAACAGATAGCCCACTAAGAATGTTTAACAGTGTTGATTTTCCAGCTCCACTGTGACCAAGTATTGCAGTGATTTGGCCTTCATATATGTCAAATACCAGGTCTAGGAAGAAAAAAGAAAGGAAAAAAGGATGGGAGAAAGAAAGGAAGGGAAAAAAGTAGGGCGGTAAGAAGAAAAATAAAATTACAAATAAAATTATCTTCTGGAGCTAATGGATTGTCTTTTTATGTCCTTGAATGGCCATGGTAGATGGGACTTTTCTAAATATGAATGCTCTGGGTTGTTACACTCAAAATAAAAATAATAAAATACACATTAATAAGTTTACATATCGATCCTGTTCTGAAATTTTGAAATTACTTGGTTTCACAGCAGGAAACATGTCTTATACTCCTAAGTTCATTGACATCACCTGGTATCTAGTAGGTGGATGTGAATATTTATGGACTAAAAAATAATCATTCAGTAAATCACTATGTGGCTAAAATTCCTTTGAGAGAAATTGCTTTTTTGTTTGCGCAAAAGAAAAATATACAAAATCTGCAACAGCTTTGGAATTACAGAAGAAAAATTTGAATTTGTAGGAAAAAAAAAACCCAGAATTTCCTTAGAGTACCTCAATATTACATAATACATCTTTCAGGTACATATAATTCTAACATATCATCAATGTTTTTCTAACTTTTATGCAAAGTAATGTGTTAGACGGGAAATTTTATCACGTGGCTCAAATGACTTGTTTCAAATCTAAAATACCACCGGTAATTGCTCATCAAAAAAAAAAAAAAAAAAAAAAAAAATGTGACCAGCAGAGGCCTTATGTTTTGACTCCTGTTCCCAGTAATCTTTTGAGTCAGAGAAGGTGGAAACAATGTTTAATATTTCTAAAACCGTGGGTAAAGAGAGCTAGGTTCTGATTTCGGGACCTAAATCACAAGCGCTTTGCATTTAATTGTGGCGAATGTGAAAGGTTTTCGTTAGGTAGGTGTTTGTAAAGAAAAATTTAAATAAGCATGAGGGGATTTTAAACCCCTGATGAGGTAGTCACCTGCTGCACTATTTAAAACACTTGGGACTCAAACCGCTGCCCTTTTGTGTACCGCACTGTCGCTGACTGATGTAAGGGCCTCAGGATTTCTCCCTTAGGAGGTAGAATCAATGGAAGTCCTTTACCAACACTAGTCCCTGCTAGACATGTAAGGGACAAATTGTCACAAATCATATTAACTCGCTAGCACAATAGCAGTGGTGCTCATTGCAAGTTGCTAACTTTTGCAAATTAATAAGTGACAAGATGATGACATAGGTCAGTAATACGTATTATGCTTAATTTTCATTGTTTGATTTGTGTATTACATCTCTGCCTGTCTGAGGAAACAGGTGATGAGTATAAGTCACCAAACATCACTAGCCCTCCGTGATTATATTACATTTTTGGGTAAAATGAAATGAAACTTTCTGATGTTTTATAATTACTGCAGTGTATTAGCAAAATTTTATGATGCAATTAAAACATTAGCTACAACAAATAACAACAACAACAAAATTGAATTAAAAGCAGGAAATCGATATCAATACAATAACAAAATGTTCTTTTTTCTTACCCTTTAAAGCCTCTATTTTACCAGGCTTTCCTTTATATTCTTTTGTAACATTTCTGATTCTGGAAAAGAAAGAAAAGAAAAGAAAAGGTACTTCAAGGTGTGACCATTTTCTTCAGCTTGTCATTCTTGGTTTGGTTGTCAGGACTGGATGAATCTGATCTTTGGGGTACAGGAAAAGTCTGAGATTTCACCCTCACGAAGTCATGCTTGTGTGGGAGAATCTGCTAGAATACTGGTTCCCAGTCCTGGCTGTCCATAAGCCTCACCTGAGCAGTTTTATAAATGTACCTATGTTTGGATCCCATTACCAAGATCTTCTGACTCCAAAGATTAGGGTGTGACCTGACATTAGTCCTGAAAACAGAGACCATCTCTAAACTGCAAAGCCAAAGAAGCTAGACCAATGGGTAACATGGACGTCTGATATTAAAAAATTTATTATGAAATATTGGCACAGGTTACAGGTATCTTTGGTTATCTTGGGTCGAGGTCTCCAGGAGTAGGTTAAGAGGGACAGAGGGTGGAGTCAGGAAGAGAAGCAAAGATTATAACAGTGACAGCATGGGTTTTACAGTCTGACCTAATTGAACTCCTATAATCTACAGAATTTAGTAGCTGTTGCCTTAGTCAATGTACTTATTCCAGGTAAATTTCAGCTGTTGCAACCTGAAACTTTTGAGTATTTTAGGGTTGCATTGAAGGTTGAGTAATATAGTTCATCTTGCATACATAGTGTTTGGTTCATGGTAAATATTCAATAAACATTAAATGATATTGGTTAGATTGTGTTGATTATGATAATAGAAAGGAATAGAATTAACATACACTGGGTGCTGTTACAGATCTGGAATCCTAGGCACTGTATCTGTTTTATTCTATTGGGTAAATATATAATCCATCAACTAAATCAAATTTATGTTTCTCATTTTGTCATCTACTATTCATCAAGTGATTCAGATTTCATTCATATTGAATTGTTTGATTGGGTTCTTCATCTCTATTTTCACCCCTTCTACTATCACTCCATAGCACAAGAAATAGAAAAATACCAAAACCAATAAAGATTAAACAAATAGAAAACAGAGTAAATAAGCAGATTAAATAAAGCCATTAATCTGTTCTCTCCCAGATGCTCTGCTGGAAGTTAAACCTAGCTTAAATCATAGGACAGACTTAAGTATAGAAGATAAAAATGGAACAGGCTGAAATAAACAGGTTCTAGAAGCTCTGTAGGCTGGGGTCATCTGAGACCATTCACAGAAGACTGACAGGTGGGGACACTGATGGATGCATAAGATGTGAACAGTCAGGGATCTGGAGGACTTTCTTCCTATCTTCTTATTTGGGAAGAAAAGTTGCTAGTATCAAACAAAACACACATTTAGAATGAAGATGTGCATGACACTCTAAGGCACTTGGGTCTATTTCTGGATCCTTTCTCCCTACCTCTCCCCTACACTTTCATTCTCTTTGAAAAGGCAATACGTAGAAGAGGAAAGAAGTTTAAAAACAGAGAGAGAGAAACATAAGGAGTATAATAAATGAGGTGGGGGCAAAGTATGAATAAAGGAGACTGGGCAAAGAAATGAGAGATGCTAATGACGGAAAAAAGGGAAACCACAGATAAAAGACAGAGAGTATAGGCAAGGTTTTTGTTGGAATATCTTTGTGGGTGAAATCTAAGTTTGTATTTTTAAAAAATTTGTTTATTTACTCATTTTCTTGAGAGAGAGAGAGCGAGAGAGCGAGAGCACTAGCTTGAGTGCAGGATGGGGAGAGAGAGAGGGAGAGAGAGAGAGAGAGAGAGAGAGAGAGAGAGAGAGAGAGAGAATCCCAAGCAGGCTCCAGGCTCAGCATGGAGCCCAACGCAAGGCTAGAACTCAGGAACTGTGAGATCATGACCTGAGCGGAAATCAAGATGCTTAACCAACTGAGCCACTCAAGTGCCCTCTAAGTTTGTATTTAATGTAAAAGTCAACAATATATGATAAAAAGGGTTAGAGGAATTTTTCTTTAAACCTCAAGTGGGAAATGATGAAGGTAGCCTGGAGGTTAGGTAGGAGCTGTCTAGAAGGGGCAAAAGAGAACTGTGCTTGCTTCAGGTGATGTTAGCATCTCAGTCTTTGGCCTGTTCATTTGCATCCTTGTTACCTGATGGCTTCTTTGCCATGGAATTCTGGAGACACTGGTTCAAAACAGTCATTAGATGAAGGATCAGCATCTATTTCATCTTCAAGGGCCACACAATCAGCTTTTGGTGGGCGTGACCAAAAGGAAGACTTCAGGAAAAACAAGGGGGGATATTGACGTCCATATTCATCTACATGACCAGGAGACAATTAAATATTGGGTCAATCATCAGAGGAAGGGCAAGAGTCACCCTAAGGAAGCAGAGCAAGAGAACCCCCTTGCCCATAAACCTGAAAGTGTCATCAACACAGATAACACACATATTTTCCTTGATAGGTGTAGTTTCATAAGGAAAAAAAAATCACGAAGATGTCTGTAGTATAATAATTGTTCTTATGGGAGGAAATGAAACTGGGATTTTAAAAAGTCCAGGAGGAATTTAAGTAAATGTGAGGACTTTTCTTAACCCCAAGAAAGCCAGATATTAGAATACTTCTGAAAAAACTACGTTGTATTTACACTTTATCTCATTCCCCAGATACTAACTTTCCTCTGAAGCAAATTCACTATTCACGAACCTCTTTCTGGAAATTAATCCATAGCGTATTTGCATTTAATTATCACCTCTGTTTCCCTACGTGTTAAGAGATATTATGAAATACAACAGTTGTATTTCCCTAATATTCCGCAACTGACCTCTAGTGTAATGATGGTAAGTTTTCAAATTATGTGTCCTTCTCATGTGTCCAGTCATTCATTCATGCAATGTTGACTGAACACTCTCTACTCGCCTGCCATTTGGTATATAATTAGTTACATCTCTTTCCTTTGATTAGGAATCTAGCCAATGAAAGCATGTTGCTGTTCTGGGTTTGCTCTACTACCAGATTTACTATGACAGGATTTTTTGTCATTTTAGCCAGTTAGTTTTCCTTTCTCTCATTCATATTTCTTATCTTTAAAAGAATTTTGAACAAAGTCACCATGTTTGGATTCAGGCTTACATTCAGGCTTAATGAATAATGATACAAATAATTCCAACCGTATAACAAATGTTTTAGACTCTTCTACAAGGTAGAGATGGTTATTGTTATTAAGGGATTATCTAAGAACAACAACATGATCAATTCATTGCCTCAAGATGTTTCTCTGCACCTTTGCCCTGGTTCTTTCCCCTTTGTCCAAGTGATTAATCCTGGACTTTTTAAAAGAGAGAGACAGCACATGCGGGAGAGGAACAGAGAGAGGGAGAGAGAGAATCCCAAGCAGACTCCTCACTGTTAGTGCAGCCCTGATGCGGGGCTCAAACCCATGAAGCCACGAGAGCATGACCTGAGCCAAATTAAGAGTTGAATGCTTAACCTACTGAGCTTCCCAGGCAGCCCCTGGACTTTTTAAAAATCTACTGTATGTGTTGATTTCATTAGTAATTTTCATAATTTTTGCACCCTTTTTGAAGTATGGTTGACAAATAAAAAGTGTATGCACGGAAGCAGACAATGTGATGTTTTGATATGTGCATACATTGTGAGCTATTACCACCATCAAGCTAATTAGCATGTCACCACCTCACATGGCTTATCATTTTTCTGCATGTGTGTGTGTCCTAAAAACATTTGAGGTCAACTATTTTAGCAAATTTCAAGCATACAATACATTGTTATTAACTACAGTCACCACACTGTATATTAGGTTACAGAACTTAGTCATGTTATAACTGAAAGTTTGACTATCACCTCCCGTTCTTCCTACCCACCCCCCCAGCCCTCGGTGACCACCATTCTATTCTTTGGCACCATTCTTTTGACTTCTTTAGATTTCACATATAAATGAGATCCTGCAATGTTTGTCTTTCTGTATCTGGTTTATTTCACTTAGCATAATATCCTCCATAAGGTTCATCCATGTTGCTGCAAATGGCAGAATTTCCTTCCTTAAAACTAAATAATATTCCCTATATATCACATTTTCTTTATCCATTCCCCCACTAATGGACACTTAGGTTGTTTCCATATCTTGGTTACTGTGAATAATGCTGCGATGTGCACAGGTGTGCAGATAGTGATTTTATTTCCTTTGGATATGTAACCAGAAGTGGGAGTGCTGGGTTATGTGGTGTGATGAAAGCCCTGGGCATCCTGTTTGGAACAGGAAATGCACCGGTGAAAGACAAAGACCCTGCCTTTGACCATAAAAGGAGGGAGGCGAAAATGAACTAGCATTTCGACCACAGCTATTTATGAGTCCCTGAGTGCGTCAGACACTGGAGTGGGTGTTTTGGTGCCCTTGTGAATAAAACAGATCATTGCTTTTATAAACTCATATTCTTTTAAGTTGCAAGGTGATAAAAATAAAAATGTATGACCTACTGACTTCCTTATTGTGAAACTCTGGGCAGATTTTTAAAACTATAGACGCCCTGGTCCAATCACTGGTGAACTGAATCAGAATCTCTCAGAGTTGAATTGTGATTGGTATTTTTTTTTAAGTTCTCGAGGTACTTTTTTGTATAGCCAGGGTTAAGAACTGCTGAGCTAAATAAGTATCACACTAGACCCATTTAGGAATTAGCTTTCTAAGCATCTATTTAAAAAGAAACAACTATATGCTTAAGAGCATAGTGAAGTTCAAAGATCAGTGATCCTATAAACAAACTTTAAGCTGCAGTTCTGACCAGTCAAGTAGCAAGAAATAACTAATTGAGCCATTGGCAATGACCTTGTTTATTTCCTTCCTGTTGATGCACAAAATAGTTTTTAAAGTATAAATAACACATGTGTTAGGAAATCTGTTAAGAAATAATGTGTCACTACTCACTTGGCAATATTTTCTCAAAATAAATCGTCAATGCCACATAGAGGAAAAGATCAAAAGCCAACATGAAATTTGTTGCTATTATCAGATTTGAATAGTTTGATGGATCAGGAAATGCATTAGAATTCAAATCATTCTCCAAACGTAAAAGCTGAAAATTAAAAAGAAATTAATTTAAGGAAGTTAGGTTTATAATAAATTTTGAACAGTTGGGTCTGGCATAAATATAAAATAGCTACTTTTAGCCCCATACTCAAAGTACAAAGTTGAATTAAACTGTATACTTTATAATTCTCAAATCTTTGGAAGGCATAGACGTGTGATCAAGTATAATGAAGTTTAGTAATTGCTGTGATTAAAATATGTTCCAAGTGAAAATGGAGCATTAGGAGGAAGAGGAAGGGAAGTATAGGAAAAGATGACATTTCAGCTTAACCTTAGATAAATTTTTACACAGTAGGGAAAAGGTCCTGCTTGAAAATGACTAAAGGGGAGGGACTTCATGCTCTTGGGGGAAAAAAAACACAAAAAGCAACTGGTGTGTTCAAGGAGAATCAGTGGAAAAACTGGGCTTGTCTATAATGTTCAAGTTAATGCATAGTCTATAATTAATAATCCTTCCATTAAGAATTATGTATGTAATGATTAACACTGCCATTTAATTGGAGGGACAGCAAAGTGAGAATCAGATAAAGACAAAGGACATTTGATGAGCAGAAGTGTAAGTCACAGACCCATTAATGTATTTTCAGGATGTTTTTAACTTTTAGTTTTCTTTTATACTGTGCTTTTGACCATCAATTACTAAGTTGTTCAATTACTAAGTCAATGTACAAACTGGAATAATAATTTGGACTTAGATTTGTAGCATCAAATACATATTTAATTAAGAGTCAAAGAAAACGCTTTTAGATGGTCTCTAATGAATTATATATTGACCTTCTATTTTGTCACTCACCAAATGGCTTATTTTGCTGAGCTCAGTATGTCCAAAGCTTTAAAGCTTAAAAGTCCATCTTTGCCATTTCCAAGTGTTCTGCACTGGGACTTTAAATCTCACAATGCTCATAATAGAGATGACTATAGATAACTGAATGCCAGATGGGAAAGATGTTTCAGAAATGTCATCAGTAAACAAGTAAATTGTTTCTCACCTGGGCCATTCCAAGTGTGAAGGCAAAGGGACTCAGAAAACTTAAAATCCACTCCAAGGATGTTGGAAGGTGTCTGTACAATGCCGTAAATCCCAGACTCCCCCAAAAGACGGTGAGAAGGAGCACGACCAGACCAGTGAGGAAAGATTTCTTTACCAAGACGCTCATGAGAAAAGCCAAAGCTATCTAAAATGAGAGAAGATTCATTTGCTTTATATTTCTCTAAGGATTATTATTAGCATAATAAAATAAGGGATGTTGGGGTGCCTGGGTGGCTCAGTTGGTTAAGCATCTGACTTTGGCTCAGGTCATGATCTCATGGTTCGTGGGTTAGACCCCTGCATCGGACTCTGTGATGATGGCTCAGAGCTTGGAGTCTGTTTCAGATTCTTTGTCTCCCTCTCTCTTTGCCCCTCCCCCACTCATGCTCTGTTTCTCTCTGTCTCAATTATAAATAAAAACAAAATTTTTTTTAAAATAAGGGATGTAATATACAAAATTAGAGTTATACTTTTTTTTGTCTATGATACAAAGCTAGTTTCTACAAATTGCACTATAAACTGGCATTACAAAACACTATAAATCACATATATAGATGTTCTCGGGCAAACAGAAGACAGTGAAGAAAAGGGATATGGAGAATAATTAACCTAACTGGAAGCCAACACTTGATCCTGAGAATCAGAGTTGAATGGAAAGTGATTTGATTCACCAACTCACCAGAGACAATCCATAAAGGAGAAAAAGGATAAAGACTGCTGTGAAGCCAGTCAGAATGATAAACTGGACAGATTTTATAACAAGTGCCAAGAGAAGTGCCATAATTAAGATGAAGCCAGCGTAGAGTAAGCCCCAGGAGATCCTGATGTGGAAACAAGAGTTTATTTTAGTGTTTCATGTTCCATTGAAAGGAGGACCTGGAATCGATTCTAACATTATACATTGATTCTTTCACCCTTTCAGGAGATATTCATTTTTAGGATATGTAAATACAAGGAAAATGTTTGGGGAAGAATTCTTTAGGAATTAGGAGTATTCTTTGTCCTAAAATTAATTTCATAAATACACCCCCATAAATACATGCACACACACATACACAGCATTGTGGAGAAAAAGAGAAAATAGTCTTCCAGTCTGATTGATTTTGGTTCAAACACTTTGCTGCATTTATACCTTGTGACCAGGGGCAACCTTTGTAACCCCTCATTGTTTTTTTCTTGCTCTGGACAATAGGAATAATATTATGGTATTAGACCAACAAAGTTGTGTCTATGCAAGACCCTGTCCTAATAATACAGAATAACCCTTCCAGGCATCTCAGATCTTTTTTTTCTTTTTAGTTTATTTATTTATTTTGAGGAAGGGGGGGAGGGAGAGGGGGAATACATGGGGGAGGGACAGAGAGAGAGGGAGAGAGAGAATCCCAAGCAGGCTCTACACTGTCAGTGCAGAAGCCGACACAAGGTTTGATTTCTTGAACTGTGAGATCATGACCTGACCCAAAATCAAGAGTTGGATGCTTAACTGACTGAGCCACCCAGGCGCCCGGAATCTCAGATCTTTTCTCCTCTCTGGGGCCTCTCTAGGGGTGAGGTGCTTCATGAATTTCCTCAGAGATTAAAAAAAAATTCTTCCTTATGTGTAGTGCTGTCACTTTCTCTTTTTGCAAAAGCCTTCTTCTTTCTCTGGATACGTACACAAGTAGACTAGATACTTGCCTCTAAGACCATCTATTTACTGTTCAGGTAAGATAGTTCACTTTCCTTTCTTCAATTCTTCTATCGTGTTGATTAATATTCTTTGAAGGATATAATGAAATAATAAAAACCAAAGCTAGCTGCAAAACCAACTAAATAATAACCTACACATATAGCAATTACTCCTGCTGGACAGTGTTTTACGAACTTAGCAAATAGAAAATCACGTTCTCACAATAGCTCTATGTAGAAGCACCATTATTTCCTTCATTTTATAGACAAAGAATTTACTGAACAAAGATGTTAAGTAACTATGTTTCAAGTCCAGGCATTTTGGCTCTAGAGTCATTAGATTTCACTGCTCCGCCATACTTACTCCCAATATTAATTCAATTAAGAGTTTAATAGGGGCACGTGGGTGGCTTGGTTAAGCATCAGACTCTTGGTCTCAGTTCAGGTCATGATCTCATGGTCGGTGGGTTCAAGCTCTGCATCAGGCTCTTAGCTGACCTCACAGAGCCTACTTGGGATTCTCTCTCTCTCTCTCTCTCTCTCTCTCTCTCTCTTTGCCCTTCTCCTGCTCAGACAGACACACATTCTCTCTCTCAAAACAAATAAGTAAACTTAAAAAAAAGTTCAATATTAATCTATAGGATTTTCTTCCAGATTCCAAATTTGATGCCATTCCCATATTCTGCCTGGCCTCCTAGTGTCTCTGTTATTTTACTTTCTCCTCACAATGAACATGATGTAGATGCTTTCTCAGTCATTCTCAAGTTCTCTCTCATAAAGGGCTTTGTCTGTCCTTGGACGTACCCAGCTTTCAAGATTTTAAATTCAAACTACTCAGCCCCTATTCACAATCTCGTACTGCCAGGTCGTTCCCTCAAATATATCCGCCATTTCAGACCTTTAGTCTCAAAAGAGTTCCTACTCTTTGACTTATCTTTTCCCCTTTCAGTCCCACCCTGGCTTGAATTCCACTTCCATCTGGATTTGAAACCCAAATCTACCATTTCTACCTTGAGTCTCTTACCAGTAGACTTAATGGCCATCCCTCATTATCCCTACCTCACAACCGCCTCGCAATCCTGATGTTTTTCTTCAGTCCAAAAAGCATACTAACCCACAGCCTTAACTGGGCAAGCGTTCCATCAAGGACAATTTATCCCATTCATAGGGGAGAGCTGGAAAATCATTAGGTTTGAATACTGATGCTTTGAGGAGGCCCACTTTCCCCGAATCCCTACATGTATTGATTTGTGCTACACGTTACTCACCAGAACGCCAAGTCTCGAAGACCCATCATCTTCATCAAGCCCACCACCTTCTTCCTCTCTCTTGTAATGTTAACAGATGCATAATAAACAAATGGAGAAAAGGAAATAATGCAGAAGAAAATGAAGAAATCAGTGGCAACACCTCCTTGACTGACAAAAGGATGTATCTTCATATTTTTTCCAGTAACCGACATCAATTTCTCCATCACTGAGTAATTTGTTGTGGTCTGAAGAAATACATTAGTAAACAAAATTTGTGTATTAATGGATAGCATTGTTCTGTTTCCTTTTCAATCATCTGTTTTCCTCTGAGTACATAACTGGTCAGTCCAGCTGTGATGCCAGCCTCACTTTTCACTCCCCTCTTCTGCCAGTGGCTCACGGGGAACCTTGACTCCAGGCATTCTGAGCCTCTCACAGTTCTCCAAATTTACTGTGGGTTTTGTCACCTCCCTGCCCAACACTGCCTTATAATGTGATTGAAGTGCCTTTATGACCTTACATACTTGGCAAATCTTACCTGAGGCGTCAGTTGTAATGTTACTTCGATTAGGAATTCTTCCATGGCATTCTAGGCTGAGAAGTTTTGCTTGTTTACTCACAGGGACTTTATTTATATCTCTTTCTCCCATTCTACTAAGATTCATATTAAATGCCTGGCTTCCTGACAAGGTTGAGTCCTTGGGAGAGACAATTTCTCTTCCATGTATGTCTATAGGCCCCATGGCATATATCAACTCAAATACACTTCGATCTCAAGAAACTAGTGGTAACGGCACCTGGGTGGCTTAGTCAGTTGAGTATCAGGCTCTTTATTTCAGCTCAGGTCATGATCTCACAGTTCATGGGTTCGAGCCCCTCATCGGGCTCCAAGCTGTTATTGCAGGATTCCCTCTTGCGATTCTTGGGATTCTCTCTATCTCACTGCCTCTCTGCCCCGCTCCCCCCCACCCCCCCGCTTGCACACACACACTCTATCTCAAAAATAAATAAGTAAAACTTAAAAAAAAATAAAGAAACCAGGGATTAAGCGAAAGAACAAGGCTACCCATTTCTATATTCTTCCACGAAACTTTTGAGGCTTTTCATATCATTAATCTGCATGGAACGTTAGTTAGTGTGGAGCATCTGTACTCACCTCGATGATAGCAGCATTGATAGCAGCTTGAAGAGCCACAAAACCTTTTTCCCAGTATCGTGAAACATCGCAGCTAACATTGTCACTGATTGCATCACAATGACCTTTAAGGAGAAAAGTAAGTCATGACTATCATTATGGATGGTTTTAGTTCTGATCATAGGAGGGGCCCTGGGGTGGCTCAGTCAGTTAAGTGCCTAGCTTCGGCTCAGGTCATGATCTCAAGGTTCATTGGTTCAAGCCCCATGTCGGGCTCTGTGCTGATGGCTCAGAGCCTGGAGCCTGCTTTGGATTCTGTATCTTCCTTCTCTCTCTACCCCTTCCCTGCTTGCACTGTCTCTCTGTCTCTCAAAAATAAATAAAAAACATAAAAAAAAAACACCTCAGTTCTGATCGCAGGAGATGGTGCACTTTACAATGGCTGCACGTTCCAAATGTTGTTATTTTGAGTCAAAGCCTAAGAAAATATAAGTGGGAGTAATGATTCTCAAAGCAAGGCAGGCAGAGTACTTATAGGGAACGTTCTATATTAAATTAGAATTCACCATGCTTTCTCACACGACTATCTTCCGTGCTTCTTCACCAATCAAGGACGCCTGGGTGGCTCAGTCATGTACTGTGTCCGACTTCACCTCAGGTCAGATCTTGTAGTTCATGAGTTTGAGCCCTGCATCGGGCTCTGTGCTGACAGCTCAGAGCCTGGAGCTTGTTTCAGATTCTGTGTCTCCCTCTCTCTCTGCCCCTCCCCAGCTTGTGCTCTCTCTCTCTCTCTCTCAAAAATAGACATAAAAATTTTTAAAAAATAAAAAATAAACAAATATTAAAAATAAAAAAAATCTTGTTGAGCCCTTCTCTTTACAATTTTGTATTGTCAAAACAAAATATTTTTGTGTTTTTCAAAAATTAATAGGTCTCATATGGATTGAGAACTAAAGCTTTGCCTAGCATTAAATACACGGGCAGTAATGAGCAACTGGGAGTTTGGAGAACATGACTTACTATGTTCAAATCATGTCAATCAGAACACTTTTGAAGAAAAGAATCTTACCAAAAAAACCCCAAAAGCCTACCAGTCCATTGAGTATGAAAACTGCATTAAAGAGGTACTATGTCTGGGGCACTTGGGTGGCTCAGTTGGTTAAGCATCTGACTTTGGCTCAGGTCATGATCTCTTAGTTTGTGCATTGGGCTCTGCGCTTATAGCTCAGAGCCTGGAGCGTGCTTTGGATTTTGTGTCTCGCTATCAAAACTAAATAAATAAACATTTTAAAAAAAGATATGTTATTTAACATGAAAAATAAAAACTGAATATTGGAATTACATGTATGTTTCATTAAAATTTTAACCATTTAAAAATCACTTTTAAGTAGTTCAGGCCTAAAATGATGAATACACATATATCCATGGCCAAATTTAAAAAATAAATAAATCATTACAAATACAGTTGGAATCCTCATTGTATTGTCTATAATCTAATTGCTTTTCCTAGCACCAAGTTCCTAACTGGCTAACTGCTTTCCTGAACTTTGTGTTTATGTATGCATTTAAGCTTTTATAATGTATCTGAAAACTATACATGTAATTTAAAATTGTTACAACTTTTGGGAGCACTTGGGTGGCTCACTTGGTTACATGTGTGACTTCTGCTCTGGTCATGATCTCACAGTCCATGGGTTTGAGCCCCGCATTGGGCTCCATGCTGACAGCCAGAGCCTGGAGCCTGCTTCCAATCTGTGTCTCCTTCTCTCTCTGCCCCTCCCCTACTTGCAGTCTGTCTCTCTCAAAAAAAATAAATATTCAGAAAGTTTTTAATTATTTAACTTTATTTATCTTATATCTCATTACAGTGATCATTCTGTATTTTGTTTCATTTATTCTATATTATGATTTTAAAAATTCATGGTCCTATTTTTTCTTCTTCTTATGAATGTGTAGAACCATATTGAAGGAAAGTAATTCAGTATATTTACCCATTCTCTTATTGATAACTTGGTTAGTTTTTTTTTCTTTTTACTATTGCAAAAAAAAGTTACTTCTATGAAAGTCCTTATATATGTCTTCTCATAATATGTGTGTATCAGTCAGGATAGTCTACAATGTGCCTAGTAACAAACAACCCTAAGATCTCAATGTCTTGTCTTTATTTCTTAGACTATAGATTCAGCCCAGGTCTTTGGAAGGAGGGTCAAGGTCCTCTGTTTCACATCGAAGGGTCCCAAGGTGACAAGAGTTTCTATCTAGCTTGCAGAAGTATGCAAGAAAAAGTTGTAGAGAACTCACATCTGCTTTTCAATGCCTTGAGCCTAGGTATCTGATTATAGCTACAAAACAATTATTCTATGCCCTCAGGAAGGAGAGAATAGGCTGCAAATCTTTTTTTTTTAATGTTTATTTTCAAGAGAGAGACAGACAGAGTCAGAGTGTGAGCAGGGGAGGGGCAGAGAGAGAGAGAGAGGGAGACACAGAATCAGAAGTAGGCTCCAGGCTCTGAGCTGTCAGCACAGAGCCTGATGCAGGGCTCGAACCCACGAACAGTGAGATCATGACCTGAGCCCAATTCAGACGCTCAACTGACTGAGCCACCCAGGTGCCCCAAGGCTGCACATCTTTAATAGGCATGATATTCTCCCTGATAAAATCCCTATGATGCTGGGTTATAGGTTAAACACATCTTCAATGTGAAAATAAAATTTCTCAATTTTTGTGGTATTAAAATATTTTATAATACTTGGATTTTCTCTGCTACCTACCCTTGCCAATACCTTGTATTGTTCTATTTACTGTTCTTTATCAATCTGGTTCAATGTGAAATGCTATCACACGTGGCTTCAAAATGCATTTGTCTGAATGCTAATGCAAGTAAACATCTGTCCATGTGTTTATTTTTGATCTGTGTTTCTCCCTCTAAAAGTTCCAATGTATATCTTTCACTTCTTTCCTATTTCTGGTTTTTTTTTTGGTTCTTATTTATCCAAAGAAAATCTTTCTATATTCTGGTTATTGACCTTTTGTTAGTTTTATTTGTATAAACATTTCATCACAAGTTTTGCCTTAATTTTCACTCTCTCTTTGATGTCTTTGGTAAAGATAATTCTTTAATTTTTATCTAGTAGAATTTGTCAATCCTTTCTTTTATAGTTGATGTATTTTTTGCTTTGTCTATGAATTCTATTTTATTCCACAGTTACAAAGATATTCTCCTATAGTGACTTCTAGGCCATTTATAGGATTTTTTTTTCCATTGAGTGCTGTACCTGGAATTGATTCTTAAGTATGAGATAATTTCATTCTATTCTTTATGGAGAGATAATTTTCCCAGCACTGCTTCTCAGTCATTTGTTAGTTTTCATGTTTATGTGAGTTTTCCAGGTTTCTTTCTGTTTCATTGGTCTGTCTTTTACTATGGCAATAGCATATTGTGTTAATTACTTATAATTTCACTCTTTTTAAAGACCTCGTGGCTTTTTTTCTTGTCTACTTCTTCATTGAGTATAAAGTCTCCTTAGTTTCCAAATTAATACAGAAATTTTCATCTCCTATAAACCCAGGATCTTCTCACCTGTCCTCATGCAGCTAAAACCTAAATCTCTTAGTTACTGAGATTGGCAAAATCAGACAGTATTAATAGTAACCATTAACTTTGGATCTGGTGACTTCTTCATTTTGGACCGTCAAGAATAAACTTATTCAGACACTTAAAGAGAAGTTTATTCTATTTTATCTATAAACGAATATACTTTCCTTTAACAATAATACATTTACAACTGCATTATTACATATAATATATATGTATACATATACACATATCTGTGTAAAAATGTATGTTATATGTGTGTATATAACATACATGTATAACCATATATAACAACCATCCAATACAGTATGTTAATAAACCCAAAAACCACTGTATATTTTTAAAACGTTTTGATTAGCCTACTGACATCACATCACAGATAGGGATTTTTAAATTTGCTGCATTACCATATGTTCTCATGTATAGCTTATAACGTAACTGTAATAGAGAGAAGTAGAATTAGGTAGCTAGGAAGTTACCTGTATGGTCCCTGTGTTCCTTCACTGTTGGGATTCTGTGTCCCAGCAAGAATTTCAAATGATATGAGAATGTATTAGCAAAGATGACTTGTATTATTTCTGTAGAATGATGTGCTATTAATTCTTGAATATCTTCTTCCCTGGACAGTCCCAAGAGTTTTTTATCTGCCATTACAAGAAAGGAATATATTTGTGAGTAAATTACTAGAGATCAACTTTAGGAGGCCATGTTAAATTGTTTTTATGGAAATGAAACAAAATCAAGTATCAACTTTGAGCAAGTTAGAAGAAGTAAAATTTGGGAACAGACATTGCTAATGTTCATCTAGACACATTCAGAAGGACTCCATGAAAATTAGTTATTTTATTTTCATTTGTAGTTCTTGAACCAATTTTAATCAGATATAATATTATTCCATTCCAACTAAACTATTCACCTAAGAATTAGCATTGCAATAAATCTCCAATAGTAGTAAACACATACATAAATCTTTTTTTTTAAATCACAATTAGTCTCTGGTTTACAGTAAGTAGAAATGATTATAAAAATTCAAATTCCTTTAACAATCCTGAAAGTCTGCTAAATAAACCTAAAAACAAGAGTGATAAGTTTAAAAATATGTCGACTATGTTGACATCACTAAAATAATCCCTCTTTTCTGCAGATACTGTATTCAATGCCATACAGATGTCTGATTAAGACTGAAAAATGAGAAGGAATACAAAGGAAGTCCTGGATTGGATGGGATTGTTGAAGGTGAAGTCAAAAAAGAAGGAAGCATGTATTTTGATAAAACTTCTTTTTTTTCCTGGAATGTATTCCTTAAATCTGTGTGATCCTGAGCAAGCCACACACCCTTTATTACTCAATCCCCACTGTTTGTAAAATAAGCATAATAATATCTATTATTAGTAGTACAGAATATTACTAGGGTATAGAAAAGTATAATTAATAATAATAACAACAGTATTACAGAATCATATTCTATTGCTATAGAATAAAGTCTATAAAAATCCAGCACATGATAGCATTTAATTAATATTTATAATTTTAGTTAAATTATTTATGAGACAAATATAACAACACATTAATTGTGAAGATAAACTTGATGTAAAACACCTGTGCACAGTAGTCATTTAATGATTATTTATTAACCCAGTCGCATGGGACTTTGAACCAGGGTGTTGTTGGAAGGCACAAATTCTTAGCATTGTGACTCCCCAGGAGGAAATCTGTGAATCAAGGCAAACATGCATTGGGATGGACAAAGAGACTAGACCTTAGGTGGACAGTGATCAGGCTATGATCTTGACTCAGAAGTGGAGTCAGTGTTTGCAAGTGAGATGCGCAGTGCAAACGTTCCACTTTAGAAGGAAGTAAGACGGTGGTAGTTGGTGATGCATGATGGGAAAACAAGTTTGGCTGTGAACCATCCACCTATCCTGGCAGTGTGCCGTGAAGCGTGGACAGGAAGGAAAAGTCCAACATAATTTGGGAACTGTGACCACAGAAACTCCAAATATAGATCACAGAGAGGTGGACTTCGGGATACTCAACACAGTTAAGGAGTCAGAATCCAAACACAAAAGTAACGGTTACATAAGCTATACTAGAATCATGGACATAAGGTGACAAAGAGAAGAGACATTACGTAGATTTCCAGTGACTGTGGGGAGCAAGATTCAAAAATTGTCCTCACAGTCCTATTCTGGGTGGGGAATTACAAAGTACCTTCCAAGCACACTTTTATATTCTTTTAAAAAATTGAGATATAATTCACATAACATAAAATTCATCTTTTTTAACTGTATAACTTCATGATTTCTAGCATTCACAAAGCTGGGCAAGCTCTAGCCCATTTTTAAATTATAACTCAATGCATGATTATAGAGAAACCACTATAGATTCCTCTCTGAGGTATGCATTTATATTTGCAAAGGATTGTTTTTATTTGCCTGACATTCTGTCCCCCTTCTAGTAAACATTCTAAAATTCATCTGGGATACTGCCATTCTTCCACTCTTTTTTTTTTCCATAATATTTTATTGTCAAATTGTTTTCCATACAACACCCAGTGCTCTTCCCCTTAAGTGCCCTCCACCATCACCACCACCTCTTTTCCCCCCTCCCCCTTCCCCCTCAACCCTCAGTTCATTCTCAGCATTCAATAGTCTCTCAAGTTTTGCATCCCTCTCTCTCCCCAACTCTCTCTCTCTCTCCTCCGTTCCCCCTGGTTCTCCATCAGGTCTCTCTTGTTTTCCTGCTAGACCTATGAGTGCAAACATATGGTTTCTGTCCTTCTCTGCCTGGCTTACTTCCACTCTTATACCACGTGGTTGGATGTGGTTTGCAAAGTGGTGGAGCAACCCAGCCAATGGGCAATGACAATACAATATTCTTCAATCCAATGAGATTAGTTCTTGGAGGACCAAGACCAACACTAATCCACAGTAGGCCATTTTTCCAATGGGTCTAATCTCTGAAATTATTTTGAACTGTTCTGTGTATTTTTTACTGGGGCTGTCTGGGATGGGGCTTAAGTCTGTAGATTCTCCAGACTAAGTCTGTTTCTGTTTGGGGAGAGCCAACCTTAGAAGGAGGCCAGCACGCAAGACCTGAGACTTGGGGACATATTTCTCCCTCTGTTGTTGACACATCTCTATCCATACTCTTTTCCTTTAAGCTAGACAAAGGACACACCCCCTGTTTTTGAGACAAACTGAACTAGGATTCTCTCATTCTCAACTGAAATATTCATGAAAACATAGTATTATTCATTTTATCTTGAACATGGTGATGTGGCTCAGAGAAGTTGACAACTTGCAAAATGCAATGCAAACCGAGTCAAAGAAGCACTTTTAGTCGAATGTTCTTTGACTCTAAGACTAGTTCTTCTGCCTCTGCACTAGGCTGCTTCTTCCCTGATTTCAGAAAATTACTCTTCAGTGAAGTGATCTTGACAGTAATAATGCGCTTCTTTTTTTCATTGGTAAGTATCTTAACACTAAAGGGTGGAAATCTGAAACACAATGAATACTCCTGCATAGAATCTTCAAATATAGTAAGGCTGTTTTTGGTAGAAGAAAGGTGGAGAAAGAATTCCTATAATCAAATTCAAGAAAAGACTAGCTGTTTCTGTCATGCTTTTGTCACTCATTACAAGCATATGCTCAAGGATAGCCTCGTTTTAGTAATGCTTCCACGGCTATCTGTCAGCAATTTCCTAAACATTTCTGCTTTTCAATTCTGCCAAACTCTGTATTTCATGCTTCCCTAAACCTTATATGAGATCAGGAGCTCTCTCTTGAGAGACTGTGCACTCCAATTTCACATAATCTAGAAATTGTGACACAGAACATGGTTTACCAACTGAAAAGCAAATTAAATGCATGCATCTGAACCAAATATTGACATCAGACATATTTCCATTTGGTTGCCAGGAAACTCACCTTTCATGAAGGAGGCTGAGGCTACTTTATCCATGATCTGCTGGGTTGTATTGGTCACAGGTGTGAATGCAAGGGTAAATGTAGACTCATTAAATGAATCTACCGGTCCCAGATCCATGGCGGGCAGTGAAGAAAAATCATAAACTTCATGATAAATAGGATATTCATGCAAAAAGAGTAGTAGGAGCAATGAGCTTAGCCATTCCTACATAATCCAAGACAAAGGATAAAAAGAGTTATGATTTTGAAGTCGTTATCCACATTCATTTGGTCAGTTTGTCTCATTCATTTTTCTGATTTCAAAATATGCCAATTATGAACTGTTTAAAATATGTGCCTTAGAAAATTCAGTAGTCTGAGTAATTCCAATGAGCTATCAATAGGAATTCAACTGTATCGATCCACAGCACCAGTCTAAAGCTTGCACGAATCATGAAAGTCTGAGAGACAACAGTGGCAAGCTATTATAAATTATCACCAGCGCGTATGAACTACTCATGCTGTATCTGATTTGCTGAAAGCCTCATGTTACATGAGACTGTTCCAGGGCACTGCTCCCTTAGTGATAATACATTGGCTACAGGACACGAGTCTGGTATTGGAAATGCCAAACAATTCAGGCAGACAGAGAAGCTACAGCTATATGATTTTAAAAAGACCTTGAAGTTTAACCAGGATTTTTATTACATGCTAAAATTATAGGAGCTAATACTAATTTTGCTCTTGGCACTAATGGCATTTCCAAGTTTTCTACTAGTTTGAAGAGAATGATTTATTTTCAGAAAGAGCTTGAAAACAGAAAATACCCGCTACCTACTTCTCTGCATGCGTTCAGAATCTCAGCATCTGAACCCAATTACTCATGAGTAGGAACACTAGCAAAAATGTGACCATTGACTTAAAAGCTTTTTAAAAAAACGTTTACTTATTTGAGAGAGAGAGAGAGAGAAAGAAACCAAGCATGAGCAGGGAAGGGCAGACAGAGAGGGAGACACAGAATCTGAAGCAGGCTCCAGGCTCTGAGCTGTCAGCACTGAGCCTGATGTGGGGCTCGAACTTATGAGCCATTAGCTCATGACCTGAGCCAAAGTTGGATGATGAGCCACCTGAGCCACCCAGGCACCCCATGACCATTGACTTTTAAAACATTATTGGGTTTTCTATTGCTGGCCAGCTTCAGTGATTTAAGACCTCAATTTAGGGCCTATGTCAATTGAAATGTCTGTAGACAGATTGCATTTGAGGAACACCTGCTTCGGTAACAGAAAGGTTGTTTTGCTTTGTTTTTGAAAGGGGAGATAAAGCACAGTTATTTCCCAAAGAATATGCATTTCCATATTGTCAATACAAAGGGAAAGACACACCATCAAGGTCTCTCTCTTCATTCTCCATTTTTTAAGAACGTTCTTGCATAATAACGCCCATGTTTGTTGACACACACTTATCTCCTTCTTAATCATTTTGTCCTGTTTAATGAGAAAGAAAAGAAGATCATGTGAATGTGATGGTCTTGAGAAGAAATACCCCCCCCCCCCGCAAACAAACAAAAGAGAATAGGCTGGGAGTTGCAGTGCTAGAAACGAGTGCTAAGAATTGAGAGTTTCGAAGTTGGCATTTCATTACTCCCCTGGCTTTCTTTTCTTCCCACCTCTGAACTCTTGACTCCCCCATTTGTTTGTCATGCAGTGTGTCCGTTAGCAGTTTATTGCCTCTCAGCTCAAAAGTCATCCTTTGCAGCCTGCTCTGTGAAAGTGGATCTGGGCCCTGGAAATATTTGCCTTCGTCAGCTGGCATGATGCAAACTTTGTCACTAGGGAGGACTGAAGAGGCATTCGAGGAAGAAAAGGCTCTCCTTTTTGGTATCAGGGTGGTCCATTTCCCCAGGTCTTACAGAATGTATTTTTTCCCCACTGCTCAGAGGAAGTGATGTTCTCCAGCACAAAGTGCCTGGATGGTACAGGTTTCACTGTGTGTTTCCAACAGTTCTTGGCTCCAGAGCAGTAATGTATCCAGGAGCCTGAGACGGCTGGAGTCTTTCCCCCAGAGTCTTGTTTCCTTCTGCTCTCCCACTGCAGACAGAGCCCTCAGGTCCTTGTGCCCATAGCTTGACATTCAGGCTTCCCTGCCATCCAGTGGACTGCAACAGATCCATCCAAATGCACCTTATTTGATGCAACATGACCCTTGCATGGAGTAAAAAGCAATGGCCATCGACCATCATCCAGTGGACTGCAACAGATCCGTCCAAATGCACCTTATTTGATGCAACATGACCCTTGCATGGAGTAAAAAGCAATGGCCATCGACCATCAAGGGTGGGGTGGGAAAGCTCTCTGCTCCCATTCTTAAGCAAAGGTGAGTTATTGCTGAGGTTTGCTTGGGAATCCAGCACTGATACAAAGCAGAGATAGGCTATTGCCCAAGGAGGGGAGAAGATGCTTTCACATATCCAAGACCTCCCAACAGATACAAGGATAGATCATCCTACAGACAACAAACCAAGTCTCAACAAACTGAAATTACATGAAGTGTCTTTTTTGACCATAAGGATAGGAAACTAGAAATGAGTAACAAAAGAAAAGGTGGAAGGACATTGTATAAGTGATCAAAAATCTCCTGTCAGGGGTGCCTTAGTGGCTTTGTTGGTTAAGCATCTAACTCTTGATTTTGGCTCTGGTTATGATCCCAGAATTGTGGGATTGAGCCCCACGTCAGGCTCTACACTGAGCATGGGCCTGCTTGAGATTCTCTCTCTCTCTCTCTCTCTCTCTCTCTCTCTCTCTTTCCCTCCCTCTGTCCCTCACTCACTCATGTATACACACTCTCTCCCTCTCTCCTTCAAAAAAAAAAAAAAACTACAATTGAAATTAAACAACCTCCCAACAAAGAAAAGCCTAGGACCAGCAGCTTCACTGGTGAATTCTACCGAACATTCAAAAAAGAATGAATGCCAGTCCTTCTCAAAGACTTCAAAAACCTGAAGGAGAGGGAATACTTGCAAAGTCATTCTATGAGGCCAGCATTACCCCAAGGCCAATGCCAGTTACAGACACCATAGGAAGGGAAAATCACAGAGGAACATAGGTGCAATAATTCTCAACAAAATTTTAGCAAACTGAATGCAACCACACATTAAAAGGATCATATACCACAATCAAGTGGGATGCACTGTTTAAATGCAAGGATGGTTCAACATATGCAAATCAGAAAATGTAATACAGCACACAAGTGCAACAGTAATAATCATAAGATCATCTCAATAGATGCAAAGCATTTCGCAGAATACACACCCTTTCATGATAAAAACTTTCAACAAAGTAGGTAGAGAATGAATAAACCTCAACATGAAAAAGGCCATGGCTGACGTCAGACTCAGTGGTGAAAGGCTGTAAGCTTTTCCTCTAAGATCAGGAACAAGACAAGGGCACTCAGTCTTACCACTCCTATTTATCATAGAAGCCCCAATTCGTCACTTCTACTCTTGTCCGTACCTTTTGTCTGGATGCTCTGGAGTTCCTTCCTTGAAGGCAGACTATAACTTTGACGGCAGAGAGGGCTGGGAGTGCTCTGTTCCCAGAACTGAGCCTAGATTTTATGAGACCTTGAGTCTATCTTGCTCTGTGGCCCTGCCATTGCTAGCTGAGCATACCTGGGCTCGCCTCTGGGACAGGAAAAGGACACAAAGCAGCAGAGTCATCCCAGTCTTCCCAGTGTAGAGTAGCCGACATCAGACTGGTCTGGCTGACCACAGACCCCAGAGATCGGAGCAAGCCTATCCAAGTTCAGCAGAGCCACCTAAAAACTACCCCACACATCCCAGCCATAAATGTTTATTGTGTTATTTGTTGCCTTTTTTTTTTTTTAGTTTTGCTGTACAATGTAAATACAGCTACAGAGAAGATTAGTTACTTAGGATTCCCTACCTAGCTCCTGCAATATTGCATTTCTTTGGCTTCAGTGGTTTTTAAACTTTTGGTCTCACTTGATCACGCTGTGGTCCAAGGAAGTGCTGTTCTATAAGATACTGCTTCTTTGAAATTCCTTGAAACTTACTCAGTGGTATTGCGTATTTTAGTATTTGGAGATATTTTATGTACGCTTGAAAGAACCATATTGCCATCTTTTAGTTTGTTTTGTATAATTTTATTCTTTGAATATTTTTATATTTGTGTTTTTATATTTTATATATTTATTTTATATATTGTAGATATATTTATACATTTGTTATATATAACATTTAATTTATATCTATTTTATATTTTCATATTTGTGTTCCACTGATCACGGATTTGCCAATTTCTTTGTGTCTCTGCTACATTTTTAAAAAACATTTTAATGTCTATTTATTTATAAAACTTTTTAATGTTTATTTTTGAGAAAGAGAGAGACAGAGCATTAGCAGGGGGAGGGGCAGAGAAAGAGGGAGAAACAGAATCCAAAGCAGGATACAGGCTCTGAGCTGTCAGCACAGAGCCCAATGCAGGGCTCGAACCCACGAACTGAGAGATCATGACCCGAGCCAAAGCCGGAGCTTAACTGACTGAGCCACCCAGGCACCCCTGTATTTATTTATTTATTTGTTATTTATTATTAATTAATTAATTAATTTGTTTATTAAACTTTTTAAGAATCGTTTAGTTTTATTTACTTTTTCTGAGAGAGAGAAAGAGAGAGAGGAAAAACAGAGGAGGGTCAGAGAGGAAGAGAGGGAGACATAGAATCGAAAGTAGTCTCCAGGCTCTGAGCTGTCAGCACAAAGCCCAGGCTCGAATACACAAACTGGGGTTCAAGTACACAAACCGTAGGATCATGACCTGAACCGAAGTCCAATTCTTAATTGACTGCGCCACCAGGTGTCCCTATTTATTTATTATTTCATAGAGCAAGAGCGAGCAAGCGTGAGTGGGGGAGAGGGACAGAGGGAGGGAGGGGGAGAAGGGGGAGTGAGAGATGGAGAGAGAGAGAGAGAGAGAGAGAGAGAGAGAAAGAGAGAGAGAAAGAGAGAGAGAGAGAGGGAGAATCCTAAGCAGGCTCTGTGCTAAGAGTGGAGCCCTACTCAAGGCTCAATTCCCTAACCCTGGTATCATGACCTGAGTCAAAATCAAGTCAGACAGATGTTCAACTGACTGAACCACCTGGGCATCCCTAGTCAGTGCACTTAAAGGCTAAGCAGTTAGGTGCATAAAACCTTGCTCTATTACTCTTTTAATTGTATTGTATTTAATTTTTTTCATGTTTATTTATTTTTGAGAGAGAGAAAGAGACAGAGCATGAGTGGAAGAGGGGCCGAGAGAGAGGAAGACACAGAATCTGAAGCAGGTTCCAGGCTCTGAGCTGTTAACACAGAGCCCAACATGGGACTCAAACTCATGAACCATGAAATCATGACCTGAGCTGAAGTCAGACACTGAACCAACTGAGCCACCCAGGCTCAGTTTTAATGGCAGGTTGTCCTTATTCCTGATAATAGCATAGAGACATTTAGTTTCTTCAGCGTAACATTTGCATAATGTAGCTTTATCCATTTATTTTTAACCTTTTGTCAAATTTTTATATGTGTGATAATGTAGGAAAAATTCATGATTCATGATTAATGTAGGAAAAATTCATAATTAATTTTTAGAAATCCAAACTGACAGACACTATATTTTTAAATTTTATTTAGATGCCTTATTTTTAAAAGGTGAATTTAGTCATGTATCGGATGATCTTTCACTGTATTTTATTGTGGTGTTAAACCTACTTTTTCTCTGAGTCTAGTTCTGTCCCAATTACCTTCTATTGAAGTTTATCAAGGTACCCCCCCCCCACCATCCCAAAAATATAAAAGAGATTTATATTCTTTGGATGGTGACTCTTAATTTTTGGACTTTCCTAGGAAAATCTCTTTCTTAAGGAGAAACTCCACGTCATTTATTACCACTATCCTTTTACCAACAGAGACTTTCTAGACAATTATCTCTCTGCTGAATTTCAAATCCGATCATTCTGGTTATTATTATAGAAATTAGGTTCGATCGTTACTTTAAAAGAATACATATCATTTAAAGGATACATAAAGTGGATTTATTTTAGCCACCTACAGTTAGTTAAATTTGCCAACGGAGTCCCTAAGGTTACTGTGGGGGAGGCTGTGACATATTTGGACTTCTTCTGGAGATGGAGGATAGACACTCCACGTAAAGTAGACTTGGCTAGGCTTTAGCCGGATCCAGCGCACAGGACTCTGATTTGTATGGAAGCCAGTTCACTGTGGAAACATGCCATGGACGCTACCTAAAATGGCCTGCAGAGGGCGGTGTTACTCTTCCAGAGATACCACAGCCACCAGAGAACAGTCTAGCAGCACACGGCCCCTTTCCCTTGGGCAAAGAGCATATATGAATGTGTACGTGTGTGTGCATGTGTGCATGTATGAGCTAGTGGCGGCGGTGAGGATTAGGCAGGGAAGTATATATATATATATATATTATTATTATTATTATTATTTTTTTTTTTGCAGAGACCCAAAATAGCTTGCAGAAGGAAGTTTCTCAGTGCATAGGAATTATGCAACATCTTTCCAAAGCCCTGATCAACCAATACATACTACACCAAGATGATTTGCAGAGGTAATCCGGAAAACTGTGGAAATCGAGGACTTTCAAAAGGTCCTCATTATAGGAGCAAGTAGTGTATCTAAGTTGAATTATAGAAAGCACAGATATCCGGGAATAATGGTCCTTTTTCTGGAAAGCATGCCAGGGACATGACTGGCAAGAATGAGTTGGGACCTTTGAGCACACAGCCAGCAGCTCCACCTTGAATTTGGCTCTTAAGTCCTGAATTTGGAGCAAGCATTTTCCTCCTCCTGTGCGCATGTCATGTTGGCCAGGGATAGAAACCACACGGCTGCCGTGGGCTTCTCCACCGGGATGAGGAATGGCTGTGCCTTCGCCCGAATCTTGTCATTCCGTTCGTGCCGCAGGATGATGCTTAAGGCTGTGCTATTTCTTAGAGACAAAGCTCACAGAAGCCAGTTCCAATGGGAGGTCAACAAAACCTCAGAGAGCACTGGGGAAAACCCTACACGTGTCTGCTCATGAGGCTGGGGCGCAAGTCTGGATAGAAGCAGGTTGGGTGAGGTTAGAGAGCCAGGGGAATGGCAATTGATGGGAGGAAGACAGTTCCCAGGTTAAAAAAAAAAAAAGGAGGGCATTAGGTCAGGTATGCAGTGCTAACAAGACTGAGAATCCCACAGGCTGTTCCCAGTGCAGAGAATTCAGTGCGGACACTTTCAAGGGGACTGGGCATGGCTGTGGAGGTCAGCAGGCCAAAAAGTGATCTCATTGTGGAACGAGCCACAGCCAATTCAGTGTGGAAACTTCAGTGTGGCTCCAACCTCTTCGATTTTCCATGGGGAATTAGTACTGCCTACTTTCTTCCTCCCCCACCCACCCACTCCCAATTCGTGTATGTTCTGTTGTCGAAAAGACTAACAATAACGTGAATTCCTTATTATGCATGTAGTAGTCTCATTTTATAAGGGCTTTGATTTCTCTTCTTTTATACAGTTGTTAAATTCAGAGCAAAAGGCTTATACTAGAGGAGCTCAGAATCTCTGTTTATAGAAGGAATGCACTTCTGAAATAATATTGTGATATGGAAATGCAGCACTCAATTTTGATTCAGCACATTGTGCTCAGAAAGCATCTTAACGTTTCAAAAATTCTCATAGCCTTAGAGTGAGAGCCAGAGACAATAAAAAGATTTCTTTCTGGGAATGCTTTTGGTAAACAGTCTAAAAGTTACGAAACAGTTTATCCAAAATAGCTCTAAATTATTGAGCAATGAAAGTAAAGAACTATCACTTCAAAAACAATTCAGGTTTACAAATTGATCCCCAAGATCCCTACTTCTTCCCAATCAATATGTTAAGCAAATTTCAGCTCATTTCCACACTCCGTTTCTGGTTAAAAATCATACTAAGAGTTGCATCATTTTTAAAACTTTACATTTTAACTCAATGCTTTCATTTATATAATGTTAACCATGAAACATTCAAAACATCAAAACAGCCCATTAATTTTCATAATAGTTTCTCCATAGAGGGTTAGCATTCAAATTAATAAGTTTGTGATAAGAAAAAAAAAAAAAAAAGAAACCCCCCAAAACACAAATCACAAAACAGAAAAAACACAATGAACTTACTTTTGAGAAATCTGAAACCAGGACTCTAGAATTACACTTTGTCCACTGATGTCCTTATTTAGAAGAAAACGGTTCACATTTCCCCCTCCCTGATTTCTACCACCTCTCTGCAATTTGCTTTCAATGTTTGACTGCTGTGAAAAGTTCCTGCAAAGACTGCCTTCCGAAGTTGTGACCTCAGTCCCGTTTTCCCCCGCCAAACAGAACGTTCACGTGATCTCTCTTGGATTGTTGGTGTTTTCACTTCTATTCAGTCAGTTCCCTGTGGAGCAGTGACATTTCCACTTCGCTTCCTGGCCATGTCATATGATAATGAGCAATCTTGTCAAGGAGATCCAATATTCCTAAGCGTTTGTCTGGTATGACCAAGGTAATTGCAGGCTGACATCAAAATTTAAGCAGTGCCTTTGAAGAGAAAGTAAACAGTTCAATCAGCGAAAAGCTCCTCTCTACACAGAGCTCTAGGCTGCCTATCACTTGGATAATCAGGATTTTCATTTCTCTGGTTCTCACTTTGATTCAGTTTAGAATATTTCTAGTCTCCCTTGCCATATACTCTTTGACCTGGGAATTATCTCAAAATGTGGTGTTAGTTTCCAAATGTCTGGAGATATTCTTATTATCTTTTGGTTATTGATTTCTAGTTTCATTCTTTTTTGGTTTTTTAAAATTTTTTAATGTTTCTTTATTTTTGAGAGAGAGAGAGAGAGAGAGAACATGGAAGGGGGAGAGGCAGAGAAAGAGGGAGACACAGAATCAGAAGCAGGCTCTGTCAGCACAGAGCCTAATGTGGGGCTCACCTTCACAACCCGTGAGATCATGACTTCAACTGAACTCAGACGCTTAACTGACTAAGTCACCTGGGCTCTAGTTTAATTCTATTTTGTTCAGAAAATTTATTTTATATATCAAATTTGTTAGGACTTGTTTTATGACCCAGGGTATGATTTATCTTGGTGACTGTTACCTATTCATTTGAAGAGAGGTTCATTCTGCTATTGAGTGGGGGACTATATAAGTATCAAAGAGATCTAGTTTGTTGATGGTGTTGTTCAGTTTTTCTATATTTTTGCTGGTTTTCTGTTTACTAAGTCTGTTTATATTTTGTTAAAATATTGAAGATTTTAGCAAAAATTATAGATTCTTTCATTCTTCCTTTCAGATCTACCTAGTCTTGTCTAATGCACTTTGAAGCTGTGGTGTTTGGTGCGTACAGTTATGACTGGTATGTTTTCTTGGTGAATTGGCTTTTTATCATTAGGTGGTAAGACCCATCTTTATTCTGGGTGACTTCCTATGTTCTGAAGTCCACCTTGCCTGATTTTAATATCACCATCCCCACCTCCTTTGGATTAGTGTTTCCATGGTATATTTCCCCCATCATTTTCAACTATCAGTATCATTATATCTGAAGTGACCTTCTTTTAGACAGCTCAGATGATGTCATTTTTGTTCATGTGTTTGTTTTATTCCAATCTGATAATATATGTCTTTTAGTTGGTGGATTTAGAGCAGCTGCATTTCACCTAACTACTAATATTGTAGGATTCAGGTCTGCCATTTTGTTATTTGTTTTCTCTGATTTTCATCCTTCTGCTTCCAATTTCTTGCTTTCTTTGGTCCTCTCTGAGCATTTTTAGTTTTCCA
>NC_043716.1:47676160-47682038 GCF_006229205.1 Suricata suricatta
TAAGGAACAAGATAAAGGAATAAACGTTCACGGACTGAGTTTGTCCCAGGGTTAAAATACATAATGCATTAGCTTATGTTTAAGAAAACAGAAAGTGCTTATACATTGCACACCGAAGGAAGGAAATACTGCTTAGAGAGCTCCTTCCCTGAACAGGAGCCAGTGTTTCTAACACATTCAGCACAGCAGCCGGAAACAGCAGGAAGTAAGAGGAAGGGACATTTGAAAAAGGAAACATCAGATCATACAGCTTGGTATCTGTGGTTTTCTAGGGAACAGATACCCTTCCGTGTCCCTTTTGAGAAACCATTGCCCTGAACTGGGTTGAACGCCCTTGTCATTGACCAAAATAGGCTCAGGAGGGCAGTTAGAACCCCAAGAGACCAAAGATACACCACCAACAGTGGTGGGCCAGTCCTAGCCACAGTGACAACCGGAGAGGAACCAATGACAGTGTCACTGAGAAAGTCGAGGCACTCGGCTTCATCAAAGAATGAAGAGATGTGCAACTGTGACCACAGCTGCTGTCCACATGAGTTGTAGGAGTCTTCCCGAACCAGGAAACCTGAACATTTTCCATAGGACCGGTGACAAGCAAGGGTATCACTGAGCAATGAGAAGGAAAGCAGCACAAGGAGGAAGTCATGAACAGAAAGAAAAACAAACAGAAACCCAAAGACTGAGCTGGAGGGAATGATGCCAGTTGCTCACATGTGAAATGCAACCAGCAAAGGAGAATGTGTTAGTCACGTTTAGGTGGGTGGCCTGTTTCTTAGCCCATGGTGTAGACCAAACAAGTAATATCAGGAACAAAGGGATGCATCTTATATTTTGTTCTTAATGTGTGTGTCTCTATGCTCTCCAAAAGATAATCTCTTCTGATGAAGATATATATAAGGGATGTAATTGGGCTTTGTCTTACCTTGGACCAAAAAAAATATGCAAAACAATGAAAAATCAAATATAAAACAAAAAAACACAAAGCAAAAGACAAAGCCATCCCAGCAACAACGTACACACAAATGAACAGAATACCTCACCTTCCTGGTTTCATGCTCTTGAACTTCAATTTAAGAGTTAAAAAAAAGGTTTTTTTTTCAATGTTTATCTATTTTTGAGTCAGAGAGAGAGAGAGAGGGACAGAGCATGAGTGGGGGAAGGTCAGAGAGACAGAGAGACACAGAATCAGAAGCACAGAGACTGACATGGCCTTGAACCCACAAACTCTGAGACCATGACCTGAGCTGAAGTTGTACGTCTGACCGACTGAGCCACCCAGGTGCCCCTCAATTTGAGGTTTTAACATTTTCCATATAATGGCCAAATTCAATGGATCGTATACATGGATTATTTTAATGCTTGAGATGACCTCCTTCCCAGAGTCTTATTTTAACATTCTATTATTTATTTCTTTTAATGTTTATTTATGTTTGAGAAAGAGAGCAAAAGAAAGAGAGAATAAGAGGGAGAAGGGAAGAGAGAGGAGACAGAAGATTTAAGTCAGGCTCTGAGCTATCAGCACAGAGCCTGACATGGGGTTCAAACTCACAAACCTTGAGATCATCACCTGAGCTGAGGTCAGGCGCTTAACTGACTGAGCCACCCAGGAGCCACTATTTCTTTTTTTCTTTTTAATGTTTTATTTATTTTTGAGAGAGAGAGAAAGAGACAATGTAAGCAAGTGAGGGTCAGAGAGAGAGGGAGACACAGGATTGGAAAACAGGCTCCAGGCTCTGAGCTAGCTGTCAGCACAGAGCCCGATGAGGGGCTTGAACCCACAAAATGCGGGATCATGACCTGAGCCAAAGTCGGATGCCTGACCAACTGAGCCACCCAGGCGCCCCTATTTCTTACTTAGTTTTAATTTGAAGAAAGTTTGGGCTAAATGCTGCACATTCTCAACCAGAAGTGTACAGGCCCCTGGGAAGGGCACCCAAGGGACTAGGGTGAGGTTGGACTCCGAGCTGTCAGGCTACAACTTATAACAAATGCAAATCTGTAAAAAATGTCTTTGTCATACGTATTTGGTAAATAGGAGGCTGTTCAGTAGAGTCAGAACGTCTAGAGTGAATTCACAGTAAATAAAAGAATCTGGATCACAAAGATCTGGGGGATGGAAGGTAAAACATCAGTTTAGCCTCACAGGGTCCTTGGAAGGAAGCGGGTAGTGCCAGTCCAAGTGGCATTTTGGCATCTCTGATGTTATTTTCTAAGCTGCATGCTTGACCCTCAGCATCGCTAATCCAACCAAGAGCTCAATGTCTTGATGGCACCCTGCAGTTTCCTAAAAGTTCCCAAGTATGGTGGAAATCTAGATCTTCCCTCCCTGTGTTCCATCTACGCCAAACTGTCTTTCTCAGCATGGGGTGATATGAATTTTTTTCTGGTTAGGAGACTGGAGATATTTAAGAATTCGGCATGAAATTCTGTTCGGAAATGTTCAACACTCATAATTTGCTACTTAGATAAATGTGCCACGTTTGAACAACAGAAGCATTAGATTCTCTTTCATATGGGGTGATCATCTTCATTTACCATGCTTATCTACTGTGACTCTGTGACATGGTATTAATGAGCTGTACACTAATTGAGTTATGACTGACGTTGCTTTCATATGACTGTAGTAGGCATGAAGCTGGTTCATCTTGTTCTCCATTCAAGGAGGAAATTGCTGCCTAGCTCTGGAGGGCAGGATCAGTATACAGCCTTTGGCCATCAGTTCCTTCTGGATCTGCCTTCGCTGCACAAGGTCACATTCTTCCTTAGGGGCACTTGCACTCAGTGACGACTGAGTGAGGTGAGGATACAAAACCCAGCTGTTCCAACCTGATGTGGACAGCCCTGATGGCAGAGCCTGTCTAGAACTTTCCACTGGGTTGCTTGAGGCCTTCCTGCTCTTCTATCACAATTCCACATCTCTTGTGCTCCCGTCTTCTTTCTTCCGCTTTCTTTTATGAGATATTAATCTCTTATTATCTTGCACTCAAAATTCCATTGTCGTGCACCAGAGAATCTAACATTTAGTATCAGAAATGGTGCAAGAAAGCAGGTGATGAAAGGAGATTTTGAAACTGGATCACTCGCTTACTGTCTGGAAATGGAAACCTGGCTTATCTGGGTAGCATGGTGGTAGCAGAACGTGGCCCCGTGCACGAGGTGGGGGTGGACCACATATTAAAAGTTGCATCACAGGAGAATTAGGAAACGCACCGGTGGAAATGAAGGTACCAGCAGGTACACATCTATAAGGCATTTGAGACTGTGGTGTCTCCACAAGGAAATACAAAAATAATGATATTTGATGGCTATTGTTCAACACCATTAATGCCTTAGAGCTGAGGTGGAGCAACAGACAAGTGGAAACCAGGCATGGAAGCCCCGAGGACTCTTCAATTACATACCAGAGCCCCTGCCTGTAATAAAGTTCTCTCTGTTCTCACATATGCAGGTAAGTTTCCTTATGTGTAAAGTTAGCAAATGATAGTATGATCTCCATGGACAATTTCAGGCCTGTATACAATGACTATTGTAATACTGGCTAAAATGCCCTCTTTACGGTTAGGTGAGGAGTTAGTATTTAGCTAGGCTACCAAAGGGGCGCCCAGGTGGCTCAGTCGGTTAAGCATCCGACTTCGGCTCAGGTCATGATCTCATGGCTTCAGAGTTCAAGCCCTGCATTGGGCTCTGTGCTGACAGCTCAGAGCCTGTGGCCTACTTCTGATTCTGTGTCCCTCTCTCGCTCTGCCTCTCCCCTGCTTGTGTTCTCTGTTTCTCTCTTAAGTATAAATAAAACATTAAAAAAATTTTTTTTAAACCAGTCTACCAAAATTAGGTGCATTATCTCTTGGTAAATACATGGTAACTTTTCGATAATTATTTTTCTGGCTAAAATATTGAAAGGAGAACCTCCTACATCTGTTCATGGAATGCTCCAGCTGTCAGATGATTTCTTTGTCATATCCATTCTTTACTACAATTGAATTTTCAGAGTTCACACTAATAGCATCTGCCACTAGTCATTTGTTTTGATTCTTTCTTTTCTTATGCATGAATAATATCCAGGTAATTGAGCCACTCGGTTCTGAGTCCTGTGCCCTTTTGCAAATATTTATTGACTCATGAACTTCAAGCAGAAGTTTCTGGACCTTCTAATTCTAGACAGGAAGTAGTAGGTTGTGTCAGAGAACTGTTTCTACTACAACTCTACAAAAAAGTCAGGTTAATTTCTTATCAAAAACCATGCAAGCCAATAGCCAGTGGAGTCACATTGTTAGAGTAGAGAAAAAAATTAATCCACTTAGATTTCTCATACAGCAAAAATATTTATCAAAAATGAAGACAAAAGAAGTACTTTTCAGAAAAACAAAAAACAGCTGATAGAACTTGGCACATTGGAAAAAAATTAAAAATACACAATGTCAGCCCTAGAGTTGCACTAAAAATAGATAAACATAGCTAATATGACACTAGTGTAGAGAAAGTAGAATACTAAAGGTTAAAAATCAGTTAAAAATCAGTTAAATCAATCAGCTGGGGGGGAAAAAAAGCAGGAATAGTGACAAATGGAAATAGTGACTGATGTGGGAAACAAAGGCAGAAGGAAAAGGTAGAAAATTAAATTTCCTGGAGCACCTGGGTGGTTCAGTCAGTTCATTGGCCTTCGGCTCAGGTCATGATCTCATGGTTCTTGGGTTCAAGCCCTGCGTCATGGGCTCTGTGCTGATAAGTCAGGGCCTGGACCCTGCTTTGGATTCTATGTCTCCCTCTCTCTCTCTTTGTCCCTCCCCTGCTCATGCTCTGTCTCTCTCTCATTCTCTCTCAGAAATACATAAACATTAAAAAAACAAAAGAAAATTAAATTTCCTTTTAACCTGCAGCCCACTGACAAGTACTTGAGGCAGGCTGAGTATAACTCTTCTCCAGGAACTCCCTACTGTCTTAATGTTAATGCTTTGCTAGAGAGAAAAACAACCATTGGCCAGATAATAGCTGGGCCTCCAGGATTCTGGGAGTCTTCTTTACCATATGAAAATCCTTTTGGAGACTTCCCCTGGGCTTTACCTCCCCCAGCTCCCAAGGACCTAATCAGTAACTTCTCACAATCCCCTGGGGCAGCTCTTTCTGGCCACAGTCTGGTCCTGTAATGAAGCCATCGGTTTGCACCCAAGATGTCTCCAGAATTCTTTCTTGACCCTTGGTGCCGAATCCCCACCATCACCCCAAAACCACAGCAGTGAGCAGATAGGAATTTAAAAATCACGGTAGCTTGAATTCAACCAATGTCAATAATGACACTACACACAAGTGATCAACACATTCCAATAATGAGAGAGGTTTCCAGACTTAATTTTAAAAGGGCCATAAATACGTGCTACCCGCAAAAAAACGAAAGAACACTTTAAAGACCCAAAGATGAAAACTAAAATGTCAGGGAAGAAACACCATGAAAAGACTCATCACGGTAGAAAACTGGCGCAGTTCCAGCAACTTCAGGACAAGAATTATTGCCGGCGATACAGGAGTCTGTCCTAGTCATGTGGACATTAATTCATTAAAAGACATTAAAAACCTAAATGTATATAGACCTAAGAGCAGAGCTTGAAACCTTATGAGTGAAAAAAAACAGAACTACTAGCAGCTGTATTTATTTAATAAAAAAATGAGTAGAAAGGGAAAAAGAAGAAAAAGAAGAAAGAAAAAGCAGAACCGAAAAGGTCAACAAACAGGTCCATGGTTAAATCTGCAGATTTCAGCAGCTGTGGCTCAGCTGATGAAATCATTAGAGAAAAGGTCAGCAGCCATATAAGAAACGCAAACACAACCCACTTCTTGAACTAACTGGCCACTATGGGGCGCTCCAGACAAAAAACAAAACAAA
>NC_043716.1:47682138-47684147 GCF_006229205.1 Suricata suricatta
AGGGGCAAAATAGGTAGGCAGCCAACAGGGTGTTATTTAATAAATACAACCAGGAGTCAAAAATGTAGAGTAAAAGGCTAAGGGCCATCATTATCACCCCAGTAAAAAGTCATTATCACTTGTATAGTTCCCAGTTCTGAGCTAATCTTACGGTCCAGAATCTACTGGCTGAAGAAGTAGTCAGAAGAATCCCAAAACATCTGGACAAGTACATATTCCGATGATTTCCCCTAGGCCTTACTCAAGGGACCTATAGCTATTTACTTGGGTCACTGTGCAGTGGAGAAAGAAAAATCCTCTGACATTTCAAGAGTTTTGGGTATAGGGCATTGATACCCAGAAAACCAAAATGTCGTGATGTCCCCATTGTTAGAATGGGTGCATGAAATTAAGGTAATAAATGGAGTTGTGGTTAAAACCCAGCTTTATGTGGGCCCACCCGTGGCCACTTCTCTAACATGAGGTATATCATCAGAATTAATATACTTGCTATTTGGAATAATCTCCATGTTGGGTCCTTTGCCAATTGGTAAGAAGTCTCATAATGGGGAAGGGAATGTGGCTACTTCTGACAATTCCTTCAACCCCACCCCCAGCCAAGACATGGACTCAAGAACAATACTGCACCTTGAGGAGGGGGAAAGTAGAGATCATTAATGACATAAAGGATACAAAGAGTGCTTCTGGGTGGCTCAGTCGTTAAGCATCTGACTTCAGCTCAGGTCGTGATCTCCCAGTTTGTGAGTTCAAGTTCCAAGAGACCTGCTTCCAGTGAGTCCTGCTGCTCTCTCTCTTGTCTCTTCCTCTCTCTTTCTGTCCCTCTCTTTCTCTCTCTTCCTCTCTCTCCCTATTCCCCCCTCTGTCTCTCTCTTCCTCTCTCTCCGTCTTTCTCTCTCTCCTTCTTCCACTCTCTCTCTCTTCCCCCCATTCTCTCTGATTTTCGCTCACTTGAACCCCCCCCCCCAAAAAAAGGATACAAAGAGAGTGTATTGATCTTCATTTAATTTGCCAGTCTCCTCCCTCTAGAAACGAGATGGGTCCTGAACAACAACCAGACCATTGTAAACTCAAACAGGTAGAGACAGCTCCTTTGTCAGACATGGTACCTGTTTCTAGAACGGGTCCATGACATTCAGCTAGTGACTAGCCAGAGGCCTTGTTTGTCTATTCTGATTAGAAAAGAGTTCCATTGAGGTGAACTACACAATAATATTCCTTACAGTTTTGCCTCAGAGCTATGTTAGCTCTCCTGCCTCCATTATAGTCTTAAGAGATCTGGAGTGTCTCACAGAACATCACATTGATACATCGATAACTGATCTATCAGGGCGTGCTGAACTATCAGGATGACAGAGGGCATGAGTGAGACACAAATGCTCCAGGGAGTAGGAGACAAATCCTGTGAGGATAAGGAACCCATCACCCACCACTTGAAGGCTTTATGGCTCCAGTGATCAAGGGTGCTCTGTGTGTTTCCTCCAAAGTAAGACAATTTGACACATCTCGCATCCTCTACCTAGAGAACAGCAGTACTTAGAATGCCTCTTTGGTTTCTGGAAGCAACACATTCAATATCTAGTAATATTTCTCCAGCCCATACACTGCCTGACGGGGAAGGACACCATCTTTGAGTGAGACCTGGAGTAGGAACGGACTTTCCAGCAGGCATGTCGTGTTCTGCAAATAGTTGTCATTCTGTCATGCAATCTACAGTCCCGATGGTATGAGAGGGGCCGAAGGTGGGAAAATTCTGTTATAATGAGAATGTTTCATTGTGTGGGCTTCCGTCCATGGGGAATAGAGCAGAGACTTACCAGCCTGTGACCTCTTCACCAATGAAGATTTTAGGAGTTAATGGAAACCATTTTGTTCAGCCAACTTCACACACGGTAGGAATGTGCATTCTGCTTCTGCAGGTAATTTGCAAAGAGAGCTTTACCAAAGCTCTCACCTGCAGTTTCCCATTTGAGTTCCATACAACCTAGTGGGTAAAGAGGACTAAGAGGCCC
>NC_043716.1:47684247-47685340 GCF_006229205.1 Suricata suricatta
TCTCTTCCCCCCATTCTCTCTGATTTTCGCTCACTTGAACCCCCCCCCAAAAAAAGGATACAAAGAGAGTGTACTGATCTTCATTTAATTTGCCAGTCTCCTCCCTCTAGAAATGAGATGGGTCCTGAACAACAACCAGACCATTATAAACTCAAACAGGTAGAGACAGCTCCTTTGTCAGACATGGTACCTGTTTCTAGAATGGGTCCATGACATTCAGCTAGTGATAGCCAGAGGCCTTGTTTGTCTATTCTGATTAGAAAAGAGTTCCACTGAGGTGAACTACACAATAATATTCCTTACAGTTTTGCCTCAGAGCTATGTTAGCTCTCCTGCCTCCATTATAGTCTTAAGAGATCTGGAGTGTCTCACAGAACATCACATTGATACATCAATAACTGATCTATCAGGGCATGCTGAACTATCAGGATGACAGAGGGCATGAGTGAGACACAAATGCTCCAGGGAGTAGGAGACAAATCCTGTGAGGATAAGGAACCCATCACCCACCACTTGAAGGCTTTATGGCTCCAGTGATCAAGGGTGCTTTGTGTGTTTCCTCCAAAGTAAGACAATTTGACACATCTCGCATCCTCTACCTAGAGAGGAGCAGTACCTAGAATGCCTCTTTGGATTCTGGAAGCAACACATTCAATATCTAGTAATATTTCTCCAGCCCATACACTGCCTGACAGGGAAGGACGCCATCTTTGAGTGAGACCTGGAGTAGGAACGGACTTTCCAGCAGGCACGTCGTGTTCTGCAAATAGTTGTCATTCTGTCATGCAATCTACAGTCCCAATGGTATGAGAGGGGCCGATGGTGGGAAAATTCTGTTATAATGAGAATGTTTCATTGTGTGGGCTTCCCGTCCATGGGGAATAGAGCAGAGACTTACCAGCCTGTGACCTCTTCACCAATGAAGATTTTAGGAGTTAATGGAAACCCTTTTGTTCAGCCAACTTCACACACGGTAGGAATGTGCATTCTGCTTCTGCAGGTAATTTGCAAAGAGAGCTTTACCAAAGCTCTCACCTGCAGTTTCCCATTTGAGTTCCATACAACCTAGTGGGTAAAGAGGACTAAGAGGCCC
>NC_043716.1:47685440-47686507 GCF_006229205.1 Suricata suricatta
TGACATCTTTTTTTGGGTCCCATTTCTTATTTAGAATTGCATTACCTAATTTCCAAACATTTATGCAAACACTAAGACATACATGAATGTATACACATCTGCACTCATTACTATTGTATTTTAGAAAATATTTCATTTTCATCTATATTTTCTTTTAGGCCCCCCCCCAATTAATTAAGTTACTTAGTGGTATATATATTTTAAAAAATTTGTTAATGTCTTTTTTTTTTTTTGAGAAAGAGAGACAGAGTGTGAGCTGGGGAGGAGCAGAGAGAGGAAGACACGGAATCCAGGGCTCCAGGCTCTGAGCTGTCAGCACAGAGCCTAATGCAGGAATGGAACCCAGGAACTGTGAGATGGTGACTTGAGGTCAAGTCAGATACTCAACAGATTGAGGCACCCAGGCGCCCCAACCTATTTTAAAATATTTGTTTATTAAAAAGTTTTGGTTAATTAGTGTCAAATTAGTGTTAAACTACTGTTTTCCTGTTCTGCGCTTATTAATTTTTACTTTTGTTTTTGTGGTCTTTTTGCTTTGGCTTTCTTTTTGGTTTATTTTGTTATTTTCTCTGACTTTCTGTGCTGGACATTACATTTTGATTTGATTTGATTTGATTTTTTGGATAGGAAGATCTGTTGGAGGAGGCTATCAAGAGAACCTGAGTGTCCTGGGACCCTGGGGCTGGCCCCAGCAATCAGAGGTGCTGGCCCCTCCCTCCCCTGTCCCTGGAACGCGTGCCCCACCAGCCACGCCCATCCCGGAGACATTTTGAAGGTCGCAACCTTGAGAGAGCAATGATCGAACCCCGTTAAGGACTCTGGTTAAATAATGAAGATTCTGGCGTGGGTGCAGAGATTTCGTCTGAAGTGTGGAAATCAAGCCTTATAAGTAAGTCCCTTTGCTTCTTAAACCTAACATCTGCCCATCTGGAATGACCTGCCATCTGTCTTCTGTCTCTCCCGGTTCTCCGCCTCAGGGGCCAGTTTCAGATTTCACCTGGGAACTCTTGAAGTTGTGAACCAACAGGGTTTAAGGTCCTGAAGTTTCCTTTAATCACTTCTGTACA
>NC_043716.1:47686607-47695409 GCF_006229205.1 Suricata suricatta
GCCTGACACAGGGCTCAAACCCACAAACCGTGAGATCATGACCTGAGCTGAAATTGGACGCTTAACTGACTGAGCCACCCAGGTGCCCCAACATTATTATTTAATAATGAAATAATGAAAATACAACATATCAGATGTGTGACTATACCCTAAGTAATGCTTAGGGGGCAACTTAGAGCTCTAAATGGATATATTAGAAAAGCCAAAGTTTGAAAATCAGTGATTGAAGCTTCAGTCTTAAGAAGCTAGAAATAACAACAGCAAATTCAACCCAACAGAGAAGTCTAGTTGCCCCAAGGAGAAAGACCAACAAAGCCAGCATTTGATTCTTGAAAAATAATAATTAAAAATGTATAATCTACTGGGAGGACTGAGTAAGACAATAAGAATAGAAAACAAATTACTTATTAGGAATGAAAAAAGAAGTTTCTTTATCAATCCTACCAATATAGAAAAGGAAGAAAGGGGTGCCCCAGGTGGCTCGGTCGGTTAGGTATCCAACTCTCGATTTTGGCTCAGGTCATGATGTCACCGTTCAGGAGTTCGAGCCCCCAATCTGGCTCTGTGCTGACAGTGCCAGGCCAGCTCAAGATTCTCTCTCTCCCTCTCTCTGCCCCTCACTCACTTGCGCTCTCTCTCAAAATAAATAAATTTTGTTTTTTTTAAAAAAGGAACAAGTGTGTCATGCACTTCTGCATCTTAATACATTTGAATTCAGATTACATGAGCGATCCTTAAAAACATATTTACCGAAAGTCACACAAGAAGGAATTTTTAAAATTTAGTCATTCTATAACAATTTAAGGAATCAAATGCATCACCACAAACTTTTCCCTGGAGAAAAAGACAGACATATCCAGGTCTAGATGAAAAAAAATTTTAAATACTTAGGGAAGAACTGGTACCCTCTCACACACACTTTTCAGAGAATAGAAGGAAGCTGTATGTAAAGAGTAACCTTACTGTTGGACTGGACGGGTCCATGTTCATCTTCAGGGACATTGGAAGTTGGCTACCGATTCTTGACCAAGAGAAGACTGGAAAAGGCCAGCTAGTAATTTACAATGTGCCACTTAAAGTGTGAAATGCTGCTCTCAGTACCTGGACCTGCCTTGTCTTCATCGTATGTATAGCAATGTTGGGGTGATAGTTTACATCTAATTGGATAAGTCACACAGCCCGGTTTGGATGAATCACCGGTGGCGGGGAGCGGGGGGAGTAGGGTACACACGCTGCTAAATACTTTTACCTGGGCTCTCCTGGAACCAGTATTCCTTGTACATATCTTGGTGACTGATCATTAAAATACAAACAGTAACCTGTGTGATTAACAAAGGACTATGGGGATTTACTTCTGGAATTTTCTCAGGCTTCAGATACTTTCCCTGCCCCCGCTTCATTTTCTCCTACTGTACCTTAACAGAAATACATACCTCAAAAAGTCCTGTGAGTCCTTTCAATTATCTGCCTCTATACCATTTATGGAGTTGGCACCGCGTGTAAGATTTTTTACAGTATCCTTGGCTCCACAGTCTGAGTGAAGACTGTGGCTCCGTGTGGGAGCTACAAATACAAAAGATTTCAGAAGGGGGACATGCTGTGTGTCTCCACCATAGATCTATCTATTCAGCACAGGACTCATATCAATAATAATCTATGTGAAATACCACAAGTCAATAAGCAAACGGTATACAATTTGATTTTTTGAATGGGTAAAAGATCTCAATAGGTATTCAAGCAAAAGAATTTCCAAGTGGCCACTACTGTGAAAAGATGTTTCACGTCATTAGTCATCCACGAAATGTAAATTAAAATTAATCTGATACTCAGGCACACACACCAGAATGCCTGCCATTAAACTGACAACACTGTGGACAGCTCAGCATTCTCACGTACCATTGATATGAATGTAAGTTTGTAAGACCACTTTTCATAGCTGTTTGACCATATCTACTACGGGTAAGTAAGTGCCTAGTCTAAGACCCGCATCTGGAGTGTAGGCATAGATACACAGAAATGAATGCTAATGTCCGTTGGAAGACCTAGAAAAGGATGTTCACAGCAGGTTTATCCATAATAGCTTGAGTGGATAAATAAATTATGGTATGTTTATACAGTGGAATACCACACAACAACAAATAAAAATGACCCAGGGGCGCCTGGGTGGCAGTCTGTTGAGCGTTCGACCTCAGTTCAGTTCATGATCTCACGGTTTGTGCGTTTGAGCCTCGTGTTGGGCTCACTGGGGTCAGACTGTCAGCGCAGAGCCCACTTCCGAGCCTCTGACCCCCTCTTTCTGCCCCTTCCCCGCTTGCACTCTCCCCAAAATAAAAATATTCAAAAACAAATACATAAAATCACTGAGACTGACCCACCTGTTCCAGGGGAGAGTGTGAGAGGCTGTCCTCCTCTAGGCCGGAGGTCTGCTTAGCTGCGGAAGGATGGACATGATTTAAGAGTTCATATACTTAAAATCTGGAGTCATTTACTGTATCACCTTAGGGTACAAATAGAAAATGCAGGCAAATCTTAAATGAAGTGAGGGGAATGATCACATCTTTCAAAGTTTTCTTTTTTAATTTATTGTTTTAAGTTTATTTATTTATTTTGAGAGAGAAAGAGACAGCACGAGTAGGGGAGAGACAGAGAGAGAGAGAGAGAGAGAGAGAGAGAGAGAGAGAGAGAGAGAGAGAGAGAGAGAGAGAAAGAGAGAGAGAATCCTAAGAAGGCTTGGCAATTTCTGTGCAGAGCCGGACCGGGGCTTGAACCCACGAACCGTGAAAAGGTGCTCTGAGCCAAAATCAAGAGTCTGCTGCTTAGCCAACTGAGCCACCCATGTACCCTGGCCCTGGGCACATCTTACAGCTAACACACAAACACGTCTGCTTAGGTCTGGGGGTGGAAAGAGCTCGTGTGATGCTTCCCTGGTGCCCGCTCTTCGAGATCTCTAAAGGAGGAAAGGGTCCCAAGCTTTCCTTCGGGGCCCGTGAGCCAGTGGGGAGCAGATTTGGCATGGCAGCCAGGGCGGGAGGAGGAGAAGACCTGGAGGAAAGGGAAGCATCAGAAGATTATAGGGAGGGGCACCTGGGTGGCTCACTCGGTTAAGACTCTGACTTCAGCTTCTGTTATGATCTCATGGTTAGTGAGTTCAAACCCTGCATCCAGCTCTGCTCTGATGGTGCAGAGGCTGCTTCAGATTGTGTCTCCCTTTCTCTGCCCCTCCCCTGTGCTCTCTCTGTCTCTCTCTCTCTCTCTCAAAAAAATTTATAAATAAGAAGCTTATAGGGAAAGACAGCTATGGAACTTAGCTAAGGAACAGATAGCCTCTTGGGCTTTTTTCTAAAAGCATTTCAGCTTGTCTTGTGTTGAAAATATCCTTATGGTTCAACAAAATAGACAAGGAAGTACAGTTAGAGTACCTAGAGGAGCCCAGCAGATTAGAAATGTGCCACCACATATCCCAGGCCAAGAGTGGCCGCCGTGTCCCTCTGGGGAGTGCTGTGAACGACCACATGGCTCAGAACATTGGGGTGCTCAGTTTGGAGCAGACAATGGTGTGCCACGGTGACCACGGATACTGTCCGCAGAGGTGAGAAAAATATCGCTCTTCCTGCCAGGTGGGATGCTGCCCAATAAAGCCGATTAGATCTCCAAATTTACTCTGATGAAGTTTGTTTTCTAACAAGCAGAAAAATATGTTGTCTCTACTCCGTGATCTCTGTCCCTCTGACAATCCTGAGCTCTCCGATGACCTCATCCCTTCTGATGTGGGCCATGAAGGTGGCAAAACTCTGGTTCCTCAATGTCCTGCCAATCAGAGAAACACCTTATCCAATTTGTCCCTGAAAAGCTTCTAGTTAGATTGTACATGCTCAAAGATCCATGTACCAGTAACAGTGTTTCTCAAAGGCCTGTGAATAAGAGATTTTATTTTATCTTTTAAACAATTCTACTCAAGATTAAACAATAGTATACTCAAATGATACTGCTCACTGAGAGTTATACTTTATGAATTGTGTGGCCCAATATGTAGGGTTTATCATGATTTTGATAATGATTCTTAGCCTGGTCATGGATAAGCCACAATCCTTCTTAATATACTTACAGGGGGAAAAAAACATAGTTACTAAGTCTTCCCATTCGGTGACTAATATTTGTGTCTTTTAAGTAAGAATTTTTCTATTTATTCTTCAATTGATTGTACAAATTGCTTTAAGCATCTAATGAATGGCAACATTTTATAATCTTTTTATTTCAACTATTTTAATGTTTTTTATTTATTCTTGAGAGAGAGAGAGAGAGAGCGCGAGTGACCATGAGCAAGGGAGGGGCAGAGAGAGAGGGAGACACAGAATTCAAAGCAGACTCACACTCTGAGCTGTCAGCACAGAGCCTGACATGGGACTGGAACTCACAAGCCATGAGATCATGACCTGAGCTGAAGCAGACACTCAACCAACTGAACCACCCAGGTGCCCAGAGTGGCAACATTTTTTAGAGTGCCATATCTTTATAAACTTATCCTGGGTGGTGTTGTTAGATTACATATTATATATCTTGTTAATCTACCTGTCCTGCCTATAGTTTGGTTTGTCTTTCCAGTTAACATTCTAATGGATGTGTTTTTACTGGCTCTATTACATCCTAATAATCCTAAACCTCCCCCAGGAGGTGGAATATATATATATATATATATATATATATATATATATATATATATATAGTAATATAGGAATCTATCTATCTATCTATCTATCTATCTATCTATCTATCTATCTATAGTATCTCATTTGGTTGTCAAGCTGAGAGGTGTGATTATAATGCTTTCTTTCCTTCCTTCCTCCCTTCCTTCTTTCTTTCTTTCTTTCTTTCTTTCTTTCTTTCTTTCTTTCTTTCTTTCTTTCTTTCTTTCTTTCCTTCTTTCCTTCCTTCCTTCCTTCCTTCCTTCCTCCCTCTCTCTCTGTCTCTCTCTTCTTTCCTTCCTTCCTTCCTCTCCCCCCTCTTTCTTTCTCTCTTTCTTTCTTCTTTCCTTCCTTCCTTTCTCTTCCCTCTTTCCTTAGTTTCTTTCCTTCCTTCTCTCTTCCCTGTCTCCTTCGTTCATTCCTTTTTTTGTTCCTTCCTTCTCTCTCTCTCTCTCTCTCTCTCTTTCTCTCCTTCTTTCCTTCCTCATTTATTTGCTTATTTTAAGTAAGCTTCATTCCCAGCATGGAGTCCAATGCGGGGCTCAAACTCATGACCCCAAGATCTAGACCTGAGCCAAGATCAAGAGTCAGACGCTAAAGAAACTGAGCCACCCAAGCACCCATAGGATCCCTTCTTTATGGATTTGAGGACAGAAGCTCTCAGGGTTAAGGTCACTTTCCCAAGTTTGCCCACAAATGACAGCCACATTTGCAAAGCCAGCTTTGTTAACGGAGGAAGGCAAAAGTCAGCAAAATAGGCTTTTCTTGTAATGGTTGGTCAGGATTTCAGCACAAACTGGCAAGTCCTCCTGGCAATTTCCTTGTGAACAGTGCTCAGAAGAAAAACATAGGCCCCAAGTAGTTCCCTGTAGGCCATGTACAGGAAATCAGACTTTTTTTTTTAAGATTAATTAATTTTTAAATTTAAATCCAAGTTAGTTGACATAGAGTGTCATCATGATTTCAGGAATAGAATTCAGTGATTCATCACCTGCGTGTAACACCCAATGCTCCTCCCGACAAGGGTCCTCCTTGATGCCCATCATTCATTTAGCTCATCCCCCTCCCCCCTCCCCTCCAGCAACCCTCAGTTTGTTCTCTGTATTTAAGAGTTGTAGCCCACCGAGATCGAACTCACTGAGGCAACAGTCAGAGAGCTTTTGAAAGCTTTATTACAGATTATTTCAGTTCAGCCAAACGGCTCTTCCTGGGTGATGGAAGTACCCGGGGAGCACCCCACTGGCCTGGAGCATTGGGTTTTTAAGGGTTTTGCGAGCACGTCATTTATTAGCCAGCCAATTACAAGTTATAGCATCTTGTAGTAACCAGTAGTATCTTTACACATACATGTTACTTTTGGCGGGAACCTATCGGTTTTAGAGTTCTTTGTCTCCGATGAGGTTTGAAATGACCAATCATAGCACAATTATGTCAATTACACCGAAAGGCTGTGGTTTCAATTGTTTCTTTTAAAAGAAAGCTTGCGGTTTTTGTGTCGAGGTGACTATGTTCCTATTCAAGGAGACAATTAATTTTCCATGGAAAAGAAACAGTTGGTGATCAGCTTGCCCATTAAATGAGAGATCTCAGTAGCTCCTGAGAGGATGAAACTCCTCTGTTCAGGGATCTTTACCCTTGCAGGAAATTTCAGAGCCAAAAATAGAAGTGACCAGAAATATCTTCCAGTGCTAGAAAAGAGGCACTTCTGGTCTGTATGTTCCTTTGCAGACAGCTGACAAGAATGACCAGTGTCTGTAAATGACAAGTAAATCATATGAAGGGATGATTTTTAGGGATATGTTCTGAAACAACACAACATAGATGTACGTTTTAGAAATTAAGTCAGTTTGTTCTTAGTGTGAACTCTGTTGTTTGCTAGCTGCCTTCTGTTACATCTACTATAGTTTCTGTGACCTCATTACTGTCCCGTGAAGTTATTTTGAAACCCCAGAGCTTTTTCCAGTACCCGCATGAAAACATGGTAGGAAATCATTGTTGTCACTTTTTAAAAAACTTTTGAAAACTCATCTAAACCTTCAATTGTATCACATTTCTTATTCTTTTAGAGGTTAATGATATTTTATTCCAAAATAAAGGGGTGGGGTTGTTTAACAGAATCTTGAAAAGCAGGTTAATCTTTAGGTCACAATGTTCATTATCAAGTTACATTCTTAGGGTCTTTCCAGAGCCCAGTTGCTCAACTTTTCATTATTTATCAAAATGGGAGTGAGCCAATGAAACAACAGTTGGTATTTTAGGGTCCAGCTTGACCCGAGGGGGTAGGGTCTTACAATATATATATTTTTAAAAAAATTTTTATGTTTTACTTGTTTTTGAGAGAGAGAGAGAGAGAGAGAGACAGCGAGAGCAGGGGAGGGGCAGAGAGAGAGGGAGAGACAGAATATGAAACAGGCTCCAGGCTCTGAGCTAGCTGTCAGCACAGAGCCTGATGCAGGACTCGAACCCACAAACCGCAAGATCGTGACCTGAGCTGAAGTTGGACATTTAACCAACTGAGCTACACAGGCGCAAAATGTTTTTATATTTAAAAAAGGGAGGGGAGGAGCCAAGACGGTGGAGAGGAAGGGAGCTCTGTAAACTCCGTTTGCCCTATTTATGAAACTGAGAAGGACATTACTCCCAACTGCAAGACTGGAAGGAGAAAATAGGGACTCCAGAAAGAAGACAACCTCAAAGATACCTCAGTGAGTGAGTGCAAACTGGGGAGATTGGAAAATGGGCCAGCCTGAGACTGGCAGGAGAGGTGGGAGCCCCAGCTCAACATGGGGCAAGCGCACGGAGCCCGAGAGACAAAAGGAAGAGACAGAGAAACTGAACACGCTCATAGTACTGTCTCTGGGGAAGAGTAAAGAACATTTGGCTGCACCTGGAGAGAGAAACTCTTGCTCTATATATAACTGTTGGGTAGCCCAAATCTCAAACCCAGGTGGTGCAAGGGAAAGAACTGCTTCCAGCCCTGCACCATTTCTGCGGGGAGTCAGCGGCCACAGTCATGGTGGTGGCTGTGCCAGGGGCGCTCACTACGACCTCGGTTTTGGGAGTGGGAGCACGCACCTCATTTCCACAGCACATCTCGCCCCCAGCATTGGCAGCACGAATCCCGAATCCCGAGTGCCAACAGGGAAAAAATTAGCCCCCACCCCTATGCAATCCCGGCAGGGAGTTGGTGGTGGTGGAGGCCAGGGCTCACATTCCGCTTCAGCTGCAGGAGCTCCCAGCTTATTTCTGGCAGTGCCCGGCGCCTCAGGCAATAGCAGCGCTAATTCAAGCCGGCCCCAAGAGAACCTCATCCCTCCCCCAACTCGATCACGATCCCGACTGGGGACTAGGAATCCTCAGCAGTGTCTGTGAGGGCGTGCACGTCACCTCCTGCTGCGCACCTCGCCTCAGGCGGCACACCTCGCCTCAGGTAGGGGCAGCCGGAATCCCTGCCTGAGCCAAGACGAACTGATCCCTCCCCCTAAGAAACCAGCCACCAAAGCAAGTACATCTCATCTGTGGTGGCATAAAAGTGCATGGACTAGAACTTTGAACCGAGGCGGGCCTGGAAAATACAACTTGGCTCAACTGTGGCACAAGGAGATTGGACTCATTAGAGTGGCCTACAGTGCATAGTTCCAGTGGAGTGAGGCGTGCCGCCATTTTACTCTCTGCAGCCACCAAGGCAGAGCCTCAGAGAGCAGCCTCCAAGACCTGCTACACCAAACCATGCCTATCCGCAAGGGGGAGCTGCTGCTTTTTTTTCCTTTTTCTTTTTTTCTTCATTTTTTGTACTTGTTTTTTATTATTATTACTTTTTTTACCTATATATTTTTAAATTTTTACTCCTTATTTTCCTTTCTCCTTTCTCCCCCCCCCCCGCCTTTTTTTAAATCTTCTTGCAATCTAGATATATTCTCCTGTATCTCATCCTTACCTCTCCTCTCAACTGGTCATACACTTTTAGACTGTCCACTGTTCTTTGTTGTCTCTGACCTCCTTTATTTTTTTTCTTCTCTTCTTTTCATCTCCATTTTCTTTCTTTTCTTTCCCCCTTTTAATGTGTTTGTTTGTTTGATTTGTCTGTGTGTTTGTGTGCTTCTGTTCCCTCTGTGTTTGT
>NC_043716.1:47695509-47697338 GCF_006229205.1 Suricata suricatta
TTCGGCATGACATATCATAGTGAAACTGGCAAAAGATAAAGAGAGAATTTTGAAAGCAGCTAGGGAGAAAAGGGCCTTAACATACAAAGGGAAACCTATCAGAGTGGTTACAGACCTATCTAATGAAACTTGGCAGGCCAGGAAGGAATGGCAGGAAATCTTCAATGTGATGAACAGAAAAAACATGCAGCCAAGAATCCTTTATCCAGCAAGCCTATCTTTTAAAATAGGAGAGATAAAAGTGTTCCCAAATAAACAAAAATTGAGAGAATTCGTGACCACCAAACCAGCCTTACAAGAAATCCTAAGAGGGATTCTATGAGGGAAATGTTGCAAAGAATACAAGGTGCCAGAGACACCACCATAAACATGAATTCTAGGGAGAACACAATGACTCTAAACCCACATTTTTCAATAATAACACTGAATGTAAATGGACTGAATGCTCCAACCAAACGACACAGGGTAGCAGGATGGATAAAAAAAAAAAACAAAACCCATTTATTTGCTGTCTACATCCTGCTCACGCACCTGGAGGTGGCCCTGGCACTGGCGAGACCCCCGTGCAGCACTGCGTGCAGCCCACCAATGGTGTGGTGTACTTCACAGCCTTCTGCAGCCCGCACACCCTTTCCAAAGAGCTGCGGCCCTACGTGCCCCTCTTCTGTAGCATCCTCACCAAGCTGGGCTGCGGCCTTCCGGACTACAGACAGCAGGCTCAGCAGATTGAGCTGAAGACTGGGGGGATGGCCATGTCTTTTTTTTTTCTGCTGCAACGTGTTTATTATGTGCCAAAAAAACTACACCACAGCTTACTCCACAGTCTGTAGGAGGGTGCAGTCTTGCCTGCATATACTACAATGAGGTAGAGACTTCACACACAGCTTCACAAAACCCACAGAGTAGCGGGGATATGCAACAATGCGATGTCAGCTCAGCAGGAGAGAGGGGGTGTGACACTGGTTCTCTGGCATACAGCTTCCCAAAGAGGGGCAAGTAGGTTTTTTTTTTTTAAAGAAGAAAGAAAAAGTCAAGTTTTCAAATCCAGTAGCATTTCAGTGACTGCAACTGTTCCTTCATCCATTTCTCAACTGAAAGAAATAAGGAAAGGGTACTTGTCCCCTTTGAGAGAAAGGGCTCCTGTGAGCCTTCACCTGCCCCCACCAAAAAGCAGCCCCCCCTTTTTTTAGCTCAGTTACAAAAGAAAAAAGTCCTGTGACTTTGTGATTAAAAACTTCTATCAACCCTCCCCCCCACGTAAGTGCAACTTAAGAAGGTGCAATAAACCATTTAAAACTATATACAGCAGCCACTCAAATACCATTTTTCCTGTCCAGTTTCAAATCCAAAATGAATTTTTTTAAAATTCTTGTTGCAAATGCCTCAATTTTGACCTGAAGACACCTTCAGGTAGAAAGTAAAGGGATGGAGAAATTTTTATCATGTGACTGGAAGCCAAAAGAAAGCTGGAGTAGCCATACTTATATCAGACAAACTGGACTTTAAAGTAAAGGCAGTAAGAAGAGATGAAGAAGGACACTATATAATAATTACAGGGTCTCTCCATCAGGAAGAGCTAACAATTATAAATATCTATGCGCCAAATTTGGGAGCACCCAAATACATAAAACAATCACAGAAAGAAACAATCTTATTGACAAGAATGTGCTAATTGCAGGGGACTTTAATACTCCACTGACAGCAATGGATAGATCAACCAGATAGAAAATCACTAAAGAAGCAATGGACCTGAACGACACATTGGAACAGCTGGAACTGATAGATATATTTAGAACTCTGCATCCTGAAGGTAGAAAATTCACCTTCTT
>NC_043716.1:47697438-47698677 GCF_006229205.1 Suricata suricatta
AATCACTAAAGAAGCAATGGACCTGAACGACACATTGGAACAGCTGGAACTGATAGATATATTTAGAACTCTGCATCCTGAAGGTAGAAAATTCACCTTCTTTTCAAGTGCTAATGGCACATTCTCCAAGACAGATCACATACTGGGGCATAAAGCAGCCCTCCATAAGTATAGACGAATAGAGATCATACTATGCACACTTTCAGATCACAATGCTATAAAACTTGAAATGAACCACAGGAAAAAGTCTGGAAAACCTCCAAAAATGTGGAGGTTAAAAACCACTCTACTAAAGGATGATTGGGTTAATCAGGCAATTAGAAAAGAAATGTAAAAATATATGGAAACCAGTGAAAATGAAAACAACAATCCAAAATCTCTGAGATGCAGCAAAGGCAGTTCTAAGAGGAAAGTATATTGCAATCCAGGCCAATCTCAACAAACTAGAAAAAGCACAAATTCAAAATTTAACAGAGCACCTACTGGAACTAGAAGGGAAGCAGCAAGAGCACCCCAAACCCAGCAGAAGAAAAGAAATAATAAAGATCAGGGCAGAAAGAAACAAGATAGAATCCAAAAGAACAGTCGAGCAGTTCAATGAAACCAAGAGTTGGTTCTTTGAAAAAATAAACAAAATCGATAAACCTCTAGCCAGGCTCCCCAGAAAGAAAAGAGAGAGCATCCAGATAGACAAAATCATGAATGAAAAAGGATCTATTACAACCAATCCCATAGAAATACAAGCAATCATCAGAGATTACTATGAAAAATTGTATGCCAACAAACTGGACAACCTAGAAGAAATGTACAAATTCCTAAATGCACATGCACTGTCAAAATTCAAATGGGAAGAGATAGCAAGCATGAATAGACCGATAACCAGTGAAGAAATTGAATCCATTATCAAAAATCTTCCAACATATAAGAGCCCAGGGCCAGATACTTCCCAGGGGAATTCTACCAGACATTTAAAGCAGAGCTCATACCCATTCTTCTCAGACTATTCCAAAAAATAGAAATAGAAGGAAAACTTCCAAACTTATTCTATGAAGCCAGATTCACCTTGATACCCAAACAAGACAGAGACCCAGCCAAAAAAGAGAACTACAGACCAATATCCTTAATGAATACAGATGCAAAAATACTCAACAAGATACTAGCAAATAGAATTCAACAGCATATAAAAAGAATTATCCATCATGAACAAGTGGGATTCATTCCTGGGTTACAGGGCTGGTT
>NC_043716.1:47698777-47715133 GCF_006229205.1 Suricata suricatta
AAAGTAGGAAACGACCTCCTAGACCTCCACTGCAGCAATCTCCTACTCGACACATCCCCAAAGGCAAGGGAAATGAAAGCAAAACTGAACTCTTGGGACCTCGTCAAGATAAAAAGCTTCTGCACTGCAAAGAAAACAATCAAGAAAACTAATAGGCAACCGACAGAATGGGAAAAGATAGTTTCAAATGCCATATCAGATAAAGGGCTAGTATCTAAAATATACAAGGAACTCACCAAACTTCACACCCATGAAACAAATAACCCAATGAAGAAATGGGCAGAAGACATGAACAGACACTTCTTCAAAGAGGACATCCAGATGGCCTACAGGCACATGAAACGATGCTCAACATCACTCATCATTAGGGAAACACAAATCAAAACTACACTGAGATACCACCTCACCAGTCAGAGTGGCTAAAATGAACAAATCAAGAGACTATGGATGCTGGCAATGGTGTGGAGAGTCGGGCACCCTCTTACACTGTTGGTGGGAATGTAAATCGGTGCAGCTGCTCTGGAAAACAGTGTGGAGGTTCCTCAAAAAACTATCCATAGAACTCCCTTATGACCCAGCAATAGCACTGCTAGGGATTTCCCCATGGGATACAGAAGTGTTGATGCATAGGAGCACATGTACCCCAATGTTCATAGCAACAATGTCAACAATAGCCAAAACATGGAAAGAGCCTAAATGTCCATCACCTGATGAGTGGATCAAGAAGATATGGTATATATACACAACGGGGTACTACGTGGCAATGAGAAAGAATGAAATCTGGCCATTTGTAGGAAAATGGATGGACCTGGAGTGTGTTATGCTAAGCGAAATAAGTCAGGCAGAGAAGGACAGATATCATATGTTTGCAGTCATAAGTCTAACAGGAAAACAGGAGAAACCTAATGGAGGACCAGGGAGAGGGGAAGAGGGAAAGAGAGTTGGGGAGAGAGAGGGATGCAAAACGTGAGAGACTACTGAATACTGAAAATGAACTGAAGGTTGAAGGGGAAGGGGGAGGGGGGAAAAGAGGTGGCGGTGATGGAGGAGGGCACTCATGGGGAAGAGCACTGGGTGTTGTATGGAAACCAATTTGACAATAAACTATTTAAAAAATAGTAAAAAAATTAAAAAAAGGAGATTAGACTTGCTTTCTCATCTCATAGCTAAGTTCATTGATTGGTGGATGGGAGGAATATACTTTAAAAACACAAAAGTAGGGGCACCTGGATGGCTCAGTTAGTTGAGTGTCCGACTGCAGCTCAGGTCATGATCTCGTGGTTTGTGGGTTCGAGCCCCGTGTTGGGCTCCATGCTGACAGCTCAGAGCCTGGAGCCTGCTTTGGATTCTGTGCCTCCCTCTCTCTCTGCCCCTTCCCCTGCTGTACTCGGTCTCTCTTTCTCATAAATAAATAAACACTAAAAAAAATATTTTTTAACAGAAGAATAAAAACAGCTGAAGGAAGCTTTACTTATGAAAGAAAGCTTAACAAAAGCTATCTTTCCCCTGTGGTTCTATAATCATTTTTCTTATTGTGCCTTATACTGCAGAATGTTTTTAAGAGAATTCAGGTGCCAGGTAAGTGGCGGCATCATTCTGAGAACAATCATTCAGAGCTTACAGAAAAACAATCTAATATATTAAACATAGATGCCACGAGCAGTTTAAAAGCCAAAAACCGTGGCAGCTTTTTAAGCAACAAAGGAAAATCCAAGGGAGCACGCCATGGGGCACGTTATTGCATTGTGTTGGCTAAAGAAAGTCACTCAAAACTTGGCAGATGAAGAGGCTTGTACCGTTGACATCACCTAACGCTTGCTGGGTAAGAAGCTGGTAACAGACAGCGAACTGGTGCCCCTTCTCAGCAAGAAAAGCGTTAGCTGCAAGCGTGAAGCCTGGGCGTGTATTTCATTGGCAGAATTAAACCCATGCCTTTCGGATAGACAAGAATGAATGAGGCAGGTCTTGCTGTCAGCCTTATGTTCATCCAGTACACTACCCACGGTTCACGGAATTGGATCTGGTTGGGGTTTTTTTTTCAGTCTGTTAATGAGTTTTTAATGGAAGTATAATTAACACAGAGTGTTATTTGAGTTTCAGGTTTACGATAGCACGATAAACAATTCTATACATCACTTAGTTCTCTCAGTGTGCTCTTAATCCCCTTTCTCTATTTTACCCATCGCCTGGGTCAACTCCTCTCTGGCAAACGCTAGCTTGTGCTCTGTATTTAAGATTCTGTTAGTTTTTTTTTTTTGAACCAAATCTATTTTTAAGAAGAATCTTTGGGGCACCTGGGTGGCTCAGCCAGTCAAGCATCCGACTTTGACTCAGCTCATGATCTCACAGTCTGTGAGGTCGAACCCCACGTTGGGCTCTGTGCTGACAGCTCAGAGCCTGGAGCCGGCTTTGGATTCTGTGTCTCCCTCTCTCTCTCTGACCCCCCCCCTCTCAAAAATAAATAAATATTAACAAAGAAGCAGAAGCAGAAGCAGAAGCAGAAGCAGAAGCAGAAGCAGAAGCAGAAGAAGAAGAAGAAGAAGAAGAAGAAGAAGAATCCTTAGCAAACAACCCAAGTATGGTTGAGATATTTGGTATGGAATAACTGTTTTGAATATCACGGTATGACCTGGACTGAATGTGTTAATGTTCACACCAGTGGAGTATAAGGGCCCAGGGCGGCCCACCCCAAAATGTGCCAAAATGGCATATTAATTATTTTGAATTAAGGCTACTTGGGAAATAGCCTGTACAAAGACCCTTGGGCCCTTGTCTGTCCCCCTGAATGCACAGAGAACTCTTCCGTATGAAAGTCCACTTCCTGTGCCGAACGTAAAAAGACATCAGACATAGAAACTTTGAAACTGAGGAAGCTGTAGAAACAAGTCTTATTACTTTTTACTCCTCTACTATCTCAGCCCAAATTCCACTTAGAATTCCTTACTAATTAAAACTCCCAAATATCTTTTTCTTTACCCTGTCAATTCTTCACAAATTGATTGTCCCTTTGTCTAAAAGGTATAAAGACAACATACCTTGGGTGTTTCTTTGGGTTTCACTGCCTTAACTGGGCCTGCAGGCATGTGCCATAAACCAGCTAAAAGAACCTTAGAGGGAAAAAGGAAATTTCTACCTCCCCGAAGGGGGAATACAATCGCTGGTGCCTGAGCACAAATTAATGCAGCGTTACCAAATTTTACCAGTAATCGGCGAATCCTTCACCATTATGAATGTGTAGGGAGGGGCGCTTGGGTGGCTCAGTTGGTTAAGCATCTGACTTCAGCTCAGGTCATGATTTCACAGTCTGTGAGTTTGAGCCCCACGTCGGGCTCTGTCCTAACAGCTCAGAGCTTGGAGCCTGCTTCAAATTATGTCTGTCTCTCTCTCTGCCCCTCCCCTGTTCACGTTCTGTCTCTCAAAAATTAATAAACCTTAAAAAAAAAAGAATGTGCAAGAAAAACAAAAATTCCTGTTTTATTTTTAAATGTCTTTGATGAAGCAGTAAAAAGGAATCATTTAATTAAGTATTAAATAAATGTCTTTTTACTACCAGCATATTTCTTTTTTAAATTTTTAATGTTTATTTATTTATTTTGAGATAGGGAACATGAACAGCGGAGAGGGAGGGAAAGAGAGAGAGAGAGAGAGAGAGAGAGAGAGAGGGAGAGAGAGAGAGAGAGAGAGAGAATCCCAAGCAGGCTATGTGACACGAGCATGGAGCCCAATGCAGCACTTGAACTCACAAACTGCAAGATCATGACCGGAGCCAAAACCAAGGGTTGGACACTTCACTGACTCAGCCACCCAGGTGCCCCCAATGTATTTCATTTTACTGTCCTTTATTTTACTTTGCAGATATTGCATTTTTCCCCCTACAAATTGAAGGTTTGCGGCAACTCTGAGTCAAGCAAGTCTGCTGGCACCATTTTTTCCAATAGCATTTGTTCACTTCATGCCTTTGCATCATTTTGGTAATTCTCACAGTATTTTGAAATTCTCATTATTATTATATTTGTTACGGTGGTCCATGATCAGTGATCTTTGATGTTACTACTGTAATTGCTTTGGGACCCTGCAAACTTCACCCACATGTTTGGTGTCGTGTGTGTTCTGACTGCTCTACTGACTGGTAATTCCAGTGGGTTTTTAATAGAAGTTCAGGTTTATTGGTTTTCAATGTGAGGTTGCTAAAGTATCCCCTGGACCAGCCAGTTAAGCGTCTGCCTTCTGCTCAGGTCATGATCTCATGGTTCACGGGTTCGAGCCCTGCATCGGGCTCTGTGCTGACAGCTCAGCGCCTGGAGCCTGCTTCAGATTCTGTGTCTCCCTCCCTCTCTAACCCTCCCCTGCTCATGCTGTCTCTCTCAAAAATAAATAAAAAACATAAAAAAAAACCATAAAGAGCATCCAAGGGTGCAGTTGTGGTCTCTGATAAATTACTGCCTGTAGCATAAACTTGATGATGCACTATTGCTGTGTTTGATTTTGCTGTAAGGCTGTCTGTGGCTGGAGAAAGCTCCAAGGCACTGCTCACTTAGCAACGATCAGTATTCAGTTACATGCCAAGATTCCAGAGTGGAAACTCCAGAAACCAGAACCTAGAGAACACTGTCCGGGTTAGTTAGGTCTCAGTCCTGGAAACTTGCAAACTGCAAGTAACGGATCACTTTTATTTCTTATTTCTAAAAGGTTTGGCCTTAGAATGAAATTGACACTGTATATTCACTACAATCCAATTTAGTTAGCAAAGGTCATCTGATATTGAAGATGGTAAGATCTTAACAACTCATGGGGATTTTTCTTCTCAATATTTTATCTGTTTTCCAGATTCTCCACTATTTTCTCAAGAACCCAAATGCTTTTTTAGAAAGAAAAAGAGATCCAAAAATAAAAATCCCTGTGCCTATTGGTTAATATGTGATCATTTCTTCAAATTTTCACTATCTTAATCTTCCAATGAGTGGAAAACATTAACAACAACAAAATAAAGAGTGTCACAAAGGCTTTTGAACTTTTTGTTCCATTTTGAGTTGCTGACTTGTTTTATTATTTTTTGAGCCTGTAATTGATAGACTCCTGCTTCTGTTTATAAAAATGTGCCCTTACTTTTCAGGAAGCAAGTACAAAGGAACTTGCTACTGAGGGGAAGTATATTTTGTTCAAGTCATCGCATTAACAAGTCTTGTTTTATTCCCCTTTTCTCAGGAAAGTTCTTGTTCATGTTTGGAGCAATTATTTCTCTTTTAACCATTTGCCCTATTTAATGAAAAAAAAAAAAGAAGAGTAGATAAATTTAACATCTGAATTGTAAGGAACACCCTATAAACAAGTCATAGCCTGATTAATTCATGTTTTGAATTATCTGCTTAGAAAGTGTGAATGCCAAGTTTATCACACACGTGTTTTTTTGCCCCCCTCCATCCCTCGGCCCCTCATGCCTGGACTCTGTCTCAATAGTGTACTTTTACAAATGAGTACCTGTCTCCTGTTTCCATACGTATGTATTAATGCATTGATATTCTAATTTATTTTTTTATGTTTTATTTAAAAGAGAGAGAGAGCGAGAGAGAGAGAGAGAGAGAGCGAGCGAGAGAGCAAGCACTGGTGGGAGAGGGGAGGAGAGAGAGGGAGAGAGCCTGACATGACGGTGAGGTCATCACCTGAGTTGAAACCAAGAGCCAGATGCCTAATCGACTGAGCCCCCCTAATTTAGATTCTCCATAATATTTAGCCATTTTTAATACACTGGTAAATACCAATCTTTAGAAATTAATTTATCTAATACAATTTAAGGGGTACTTTGGTAATTCTCTGATATTATTTTATTTACACTAATTCGGTATGTGGAAGCTATCAAATTCCTTTTTCTCTTCATTTCTTTGAAAACACTGCAGTGTTGAAGCAGAAAACTTACCAGAATCTTGAGCTGGGATGATTCTGTGCTTTTTGACAGTATAAAGATTACAACAAGAATAATACAGACCTTGACCTTTTTATTTTTTATTTTTATTTTGAGAGAGAGAGTGCATGAGTGCATGCAGAAAGGGGAGCGGTAGGGGCGTCTGGGTGGCTCAGTCCGTTGAGTGTCAGACTTCACAGTTAGTAAGTTCAAGCCCCGCATCGGGCTCTGTGCTGACAGCTCAGAGTGTGGAGCCTGCTTCAGATTCTGTGTCTCCGTCTCTCTCTGTCCCTTCCCCACTCATACTCTGTCTCTCAAAAATGAATAAACATTAAAAAATTTATTTAAAAAGAAAAAGGGGGAGGGACAGAGAGAGAGAGAGAGAGAGAGAGAGAGAGAGAAAATCCCAAGCAGGATCCGCACTGTCAGCACAGAGTCTGACATGGGGCTTGATCTCATGAACTGTGAGATCATGACTTGAGCCTAAATCAAGAGTCAGACACCCAACTGACTGAGCCCCCCAGAGGCTCCAACATAGACCTTTTTATGCAAATGTGAGAGAATCTATCCAAGCAATGGTCTTGGAAGAGAAGTTGCAGACTTGTTGGGTATGAAGGTGTGCGTGTGTGTGTGTGTGTGTGTGTGTGTGTCCATATCCCCAGCGTTCTCTGTCTGTACTCCCCCCTGAACCACATGAGAATTTATTCTCCTGCATGGACTGCAGTGCTGAGTATCACCATTCTCTCTGCCCATCTGTCCTTTGCTCTTTGAGGTCATATTCCCTTGCTTTCCAGAAAAGACAAGTCTCTTCTCATTTAGATTTCTTCTTCCCCTAGTTGTCCTTCCTATTATCTGCCCTCCTTCCTATTTGGCTTTTACAACTAATGTATTCTTAGCAGTTCTTTATTCTGGATATTTCTTTTCCTATTTTGTTTGTTTTAGACAAGTTCTTTAGACACTTCCAGCTCTTTAACTTCCTTGATTTTATCATTTCTTCTGCTGCATTGAGGTTCTAATTTTGTTATGATTGGACATTATAATTTTTACTCTGGGATTGTATGTCTGTGGGTGTCTTGTTTTAGAAATGCTTTCTTCTCTGGAAGTAAAAATATATTCTTCTATGTTTTCTTCTCACAGTTCGGAAGGTTTATTTGTCACATTTTCTCTCAAATCCACTGACGCCTGATTTTTGGGTGAGGTACAAGGTGGGGTACTAACTTATTTTCTTCTGCATTTGTCAGGCTCATTGTCACAACACCATTTACTTTTTACTTCTTTTTTTTCTCATGGAGTTTGTGTGTTTGCCTCTTATTTTCAAGCTTTCTATCTCTTCTATGAATCCCTTTGTATTTTCCTTCCACGCTATCTGAATTACAGAGATGTATAAGAAATTTTGATAAATGATTCTTTTATGTTTTTCTTTATAAGTCTCCCTGGCTCCCTGGGGACTTGGCCCTTTGTGGTTGATGATGTCAGCACTCCCTAAAAGGCATTTTTGTGTGTTTACTGTAGCTATTGCTGTTGGTGTCATTTTCCCTTTTCTTTCCCAGACACGTATCTATATTCCTTTTCACAGTTTCTCAGCAGTCAAGTGTGGCCAGAAAACTAAGATTTTAATAAGGGGATGTAAGCAGGAGTGATAGGAGCCAGTTTTTAATTTTCAATTTTTTTTCTTCTTCACGTTTATTTATTTTTGAGAGACAGAGAGAGATGAAGTGCGAACAGGGGAGGGGCAAGGAAGGAGGGAGACACAGAATCCAAAACAGATCCCGAGCTCAGAGCAGTCAGCATAAAGATTCGAATCCATGAACCATGAAATCATGACCTGAGCCAAAGTCAGGTGCTTAACTAACGGAGCCACCCAGGCATCCTAGGACCCAGTTTTGAGTCAGGCTTTTATGAATGGGGTTTGCCCAATTCACCTTGTTTTCCTGGATCCTGGAGCAGATGACTGAACCAACAGGTGGGTGGGTCTACTTCTCTAAATCACTACTGGAGCAAAGATATCCATTGGCCAGACCTAGCCACCTGGGATTCTTTTGTGAGGAAGACTAATTTTGTTTGTTTGAGCCATTCCGCTCTTCTGGGTGCATTTGATACTGCAGCCAAACTTGTCCTAATATATCTTTTCATATCTTCCAAATCTTAACATCTCAGAAACATTTTGATGAGAAAAACCTTAGAAACATTACAGTAATGAATCATCTTACTCCTTCAGTGTTTAATCCTGACGTTTTGGAATATTGCTTCATACCTGTAACTTTTGCTACCAAAACCTGACATTATTTACTATCTTTATCATCTTGGCCTACAAGAAAGAAGCTCTAACATACCTCAACGCTTTGTGGAATTTCCAGTCACCATCATCCAGGCTCTTGCTGCGTGGAACTTTAGCTCTCCCTTTCCTGTTTATAGTACACCAGACTAGACGTTTTGTTACAATCAAAGTTGATTCCATGCATGAATGGATGTCACCGGTGACCATGGAAAGGCTGTGATATGCTTGAGGCAATGGGAATTCTTCCCCTGAAACAGAGATTTAGAGCTATTTTAGCTTGATTCAAAACCTGTGACCTGTTGATCTGTCTCCTTAAGCTTCCTGTCATTGCTCATCTTGGAGAATCAAAATGGTGTGGTTATAAAGTGAGTGATTCTAATCTGAGTCGGGAAGGCATCCTAAAGATAATCCAGTGGAGCAGTCTTGGGCAGGAGAAACTAGGTGGGGAGAACTGCTATTTACTATTTTGGAGTCTTGGCTAGTAGCAAGACTGCGGATGAGGGTCTAGTGTAATTATGAGCCAGACTAGGCTATATATGCTCCTTTACAATCTTCCCTGATGTGGGTACTTTTTGCTATAGGACGTCATCCTCAGGCATTGCATGTCATGCCCTTAGGCCTCACTGCTCAAGCATGGTTGAAATAGCCAAGAATGTGAGAGTTTTCTTTAGAAGCTTTTATAGAAATTTAACATTTCTGCAACCTCACATAACATGTTTTTGTATTTCAGAAAGTATTGATCTGTAGTCAGTTTTATTTGCTGCCTTTGAGTAGATTGTCTTAGGTCTGGGTAGTAGAGGAATGATACCATAGCAACAGGCCTGACCTGCAGCTCATGGAACTCCAGGGGTGCTCTTAAAATCCCCTGTGGTTTCGCTCTTCCTTCGGGTAGAAATGGGACATATTTTCCATTTCTTTGTATATATTTCTTACTGTTCCTAAATGTAGCACATGATCAGTTGAGCATTAAGAATACCAGTCTTCTGGGGCACCTGGGTGACTCAGTCAGTTAAGTGTCCAATTCTTGATTTTGGCTCAGGTCATGATCTCATGGTCATGAGACTGAGCCTGTGCTGAGCATGAAGCCTGTTTGAGACTCTCTCTCCCTCTCCTTTTGCCCTTTCCCCACACACTCTCTCTCTAAAAAAAAAAAAAAAGAATATCAGTCTTCTTATCAGGAACATAGGCCACCTATCCTCCAGAGCATTGAGAAAGACTTTCAATTTGAGTAATAGATCCAAATTTTAATCAGAGTCCTGGTTGAGAAACATGTACATGTGAGGAGTTTTTAAAAGATTTTAGAGTCTATTTTTTCAAAGCTAAAATGACATTAAAATATGCAATTTTCTTATGTGTCTTGAATTTCCAATAAGATTGAGTCTACAGTATGTCGAAGGATGCAAATGGAATAAGTATATACACTTATTTGGTGAGCATGTTAACTGATTTTCTCTGGCAATGCTCCTTCTCAAAGATAGAAGCTCATGGGTCCAAGTTTGGGAGTTTAGAATGGGTGTGGTAAGAGATCATGGGAAAATGTGCCCAATGAATTTGACTCAAATTATAAAGAAAGCGGACAAAGTTGCTTTCAGATGGAAGGTAGGTCAAAGTATGGATGAGCCTTGAAACTAAACTTATCTTATGATTATCTAAATAAATGACCTAGAGAATTTCTACGACAGAGTTGGAAAATAGTGAGAAAATAAGCAAATATAGAACAAGGTGTTCAAACAAAGTGATAGATACCACATGAATTCTAATAGCTGGAAATGAATGATGAGGACTATATAAAATCTGCCTGAAGGGATAGAAATACTTTTTTGCTTAATTTTTCCTTCTTTTTTCAGACAGATCTTTTCACTGTTTCCAGCTCATCATTTTCTCAAGTCAACATCATAACTCAATAGGCTCCACCTTAAAATTTTTTTCAGTATCAACAGTTTTCTACTTCTTCACTCAGTTTTGTCAGTTTGTGAAAACTGGGCAATGAAGTTCAAGAGCGGCATGAACTACACAGAAGAGACGGAACATTCAAAATAATCCAACCATAAAAGAGAATTTTCTTGTAGCCAAACAGGTTGCAATATACTTGATGTCCATTAGTGAGGAAAGAGCTGCAAACCATAATCCAACCTACAGTTATAATCCTATAGTCTGTTATATAGAATTAACAACGTAAACAATGAGTTTTCATCCTATATTGCATTTTCAGAAAGTTAAGTCTATAAAAATTTATCACAAGCTAAGATAAAATTCTCTGAATGCCCCATGAGAAAGTCATGTGACCTGTCAGTTCCTACATTTATAAAGTAAGCAAACAATGGTAGGACCTCTGAAGTCGTTTTCAGCTCTGAATTGTACTGTTAATTTGTATTGATGGTTAAAATGTACTTCTAAACCCCAGGCGAGGAGTCAGTGCTGAGTAAGGATATTTTTCCATATATGGTGATGTGTTTGCCTCAAATCTACTTTCCAAATCAAGAGACCACCCAAAGGAAAAGCTTTTCATCTATACTTGGGGAGGCATATTTAAAAATACACCAAACAGGGGTGCCTCGGTGGATGAGTCAGTTAAGCATCCAAATCTAATTTTGGTTCAGGTTATAATCTCATGGTTCATGAGTTCCAGGCCTGTGTTGGGTTCTGCACTGACAGCGTGGAGCCTGTTTGGGATTCTCCCCCCCCCTCTCTCTCTCTCTCTCTACCCCTCCTTCTCTCTCTCTTTCTCAAAATAAATAAACTTTAAAAAATAAATTAAAATACACCAAACAGAGGGATCTCATTTAGTTTTCAATACTTTTGGCCACACTTGCTTTTTCAGAGGCTCCACTGATTCTGGACACACCGGTGTGCTGAGTTCTTTATTTTCTCTCACTAAAATAATTACACACCATTGTGCAACACACTACTGAAACTTGTGCTTTCTTTAAAAAGTTCAAAGAGACATGAACTTCAAGCAGAAATTGGTTTAAAAGTATATAATTGTAATGCAATGGGGTGATCTGGGCCATGTCTAGAGATATTTTTGATGATTTTATGGTTATACTGAGGTGAAGATCGCTTCTGGCATCTGGTGGGTGGAGATCAGGATGGCCATCTAACATTCTATAATATACAGTCAGCCCCTCTGTTCTCCCCCCCCCCCCCCAAAGAATAGTCTGGCACAAAATGTCAATAGTGCCGCCGGTGAGAAATGGACATCTACTGTGAGAAAAATAAACCCAATGCCATTAAAATTATTTTTTCACAATCCCTGTAATGATTTCTTTTATTAAGCCCTTAGAACAAATTATTCTTACTTTCTACTTCAAATACTTCAAACATTCACTCAGTATAACTTTATATATCTAAGTTGTGTCATTCTTTCCTGGTGTTTTACAATATGGAGAAGGGTAGACACATCCCAAGGCTTCATGTCTTGGGTTGGAAGCTACAGTTGTTTGGCTATACTTTGAGGATGGTGTGGCCCAAATGGATCGAGAGTGAAGACAGGGTCACCCTTGCAGAATCTGGTTCCAGGCAAGGACTGGGGACATGCAGCTTAGAAGAGTTCAAGGTCTGTGGCAACTGCATCAGTGTCCTGATCAAGAAATATTTACTTCAGGTTTTTGTCCCCACTTCTTTCCTGGCATGATCTGGGCTAGTGAACATAATATTGACTATCCGTTGTAACAAACAACCCCATAAGCTCTTTAATTGACATTAAAGTAGCTTAATACCACAGAGTGTTTTGTAGTGGTTCCATTTCTTGGTTTTGTTTTAGAGTATGTACGGGACACCTGGGTGGCTCAGTCGGTTGAGCGTCCAACCTCAGCTCAGGTCATGATCTCATTGTTCATGGGTTCAAACCCCGCATCGGGCTCTGTGCTGACAGTTCAGAACCTAGAGCCTGCTTCGGATTCTGTGTCTACCTCTCTGTCTTCCCCTCCCTCACTCACTCTCTGTCTCTCTCTCTCAAAATAAAATAAAGACATAAAAAAATTTTTTTAGCGTATGTGTAAGTGTGTGTTTCATGACCCAGTGCAGTGCAATCCAGGTGGTCTGTAGGTGGCTAATCTCTAAATGCAACTCCAAGACAGGTGCCAGAAAATTTGGTTTCTGGTGAGATCTTTCTTCCTGGCTTGCAGGTAGCCACCTTGCTGTGTCCCCATGTGATCTTTGCCCTGTGGGCCCACAGAGAAATATGGCGTCTCTTCCCCTTCTTATAAAGATACCGGTTCTTTTGGATCAAGGCTCCCATCTTAAGACTTCATTGAACCTTAGTTATCTCCTTAAAGGTCCTACCCCCAAATACAGTCACACAATTCAAGGCTTTAGCATGTGAATTTTGGGGAAACACAATACAGTCAATAACAGCTGGCAACAATAAAAGCAATAACAACAAAAAACTCACCCAAATAAGAGTATACAAGTATATTGCATCGATTCTACGGTGTCTACAGGGTCACCAGTTGGAGAGGTCATAACACATTCAACATGAGAAATTAAGATCTGCATGAGGGTAGACCCTTTCATCATAAGAAAACATATAAAATCAGAAGTATGTTTCAAAATTGAATGTAAGATATATAATTTTTAAACTGTCATCAACTTGATTATTGAAATTCTTACTGAAATTGCTATTAAGCAATTAAGCTATTAAGCTTTCAAATTTCCTTAGTCACAACAGACGAAATATAAACTGTGCAATATAAGATCTGAAAAATGACAGAAAAGGAAAATGTATGTATTAAAAATGAACAGCGGCAACAAAAAGAAACAAACTGAATTACCAAAAGCAAATACTTGTGATAAATACCGGGTGTTGTACAGAAGTGTTGAATCACTATATTGCACCCCTGAAACTGATATTACACTGTTAACTAACTGGAATTCAAATAAAAATATTTTTAGAAAAGCCAATACTGTGCTACTGAATAATCACTTTCCCCCCAAATCAGAATTAGGTCTTACTTTGTACTTATTTATTGTATTCAAAAGTATAAGAACATATCCAATATTTTGATGTCTGAAGACAGAAAATAAAACTATCTCTGTATCATCCTCAGAAACTCAAACATTCTATAATAAATGCATTTTTAATTTACTACTCTTTGAAATGTGGGATTTAGATGCTGGTATAGAAGCCAAGTGGTCTGGTTTCACAATTGTTCTCACTGACTTTGCTCTTTGTCCCGCTATATGTAATGTTATTGAGAAAAATGGTGGCATGAGTTTCAAAAGCATTTTGTATCATGTCTGAGATAAGATATATTAATGATATAAAATATTATCTTTAGAAAGAGGCATAAGCTTAAAGAGAAACATAAGGTATTTGGCGCGTCAAGGGTCTTCCTGTGGGAGGAGTTTCCATCTCACTGAGGGGTCAAGTTCTTCATCAAAGTCATCCAGCTCCTGCTCCTTGGAGAGCTCCAGGAAAACCTGAGAGGGACAAGACATAGAGAAGGATTCACGCTGCCTCCCGCAGCTCCAAGGGAGTGCAAAGCAGCGGTGCGGGCTGTCCATTTCTATCCCACGCATGAAATAAAGTCCCCAAGACTGACCCACCTGCTCCAGAGTGGACTGCAAGAGGCTGTACTCCTCCAGATCGAAGCTCTGTTTCACTGTGGAAGGATGGGTGTACGTTAGGAGGTCATATACTTTTTATTTGTAGAGTTTTACCAAGCTATGTACAAATATATGTATAGATAGATTTTTAAACCTAAACTATAAGGTAATAAATATTCTCAGACTAAGTATAGAAAGGCATGTGCTTGCTTCAGCAGCACATGTACTAAACATGGAAAGCAAATTCACCAAATGGTCTTGTAACAGGCCGGAAATACTCTCCCATTGTCTCAGAGTTGGGGCAGGAGCATGCAAGACTGGAAAACAACATAAGGGGTTCCAGACCACCTACGCAGGGTAAGCTAAGAGACGGCTCCCTTTGTGCTAGAACACCCTCATGTGCCCCTCTATGTCTGCCTCCCCTCTTCTTTATTCTGATCTTTGTTCCACAGGCATGTGCTCGCTTCAGTAGCACATGTACTAAACATGGAAAGAGGCTTTTTCTAGTGGTTTCCACCAGTGGCAGTTCATGAGGAGTGACAGAGGAGAGGGGGACTCAAAACCTTTATTCCTTCACTCCCTCCCTCACATTAACTTTGTCCCTTGATTGAAAGTCCCTGCTTCCCACAAGGTGGAAATTCTACATGATTCTACTCTTGGGTTCTAGTCACTGTTTCCTCTCTTAGTCCCTTTGGACCTAAGAATGGCAACATTTCTCCTGTGTCTAGTCTTAGGTAATTCACTGAGCCTTGCCCCTTTGTCCCTTCATAAACCCAACTTTGTCAAATTTACTTTTTTACCTTCTGTTATCAATGCAGACTGTGATTAAGACCCCAAACGAGCAGACACATAAAAGGAAGAAAATAATGAATAGAGAGGTAAGACGAGAAAGCAAAGGTTTCTTGTGGACAGTTATCAGATTGCTGTGGTCTTTCCTTTCTTCTCTCTACAGACAGAGGCTATGGTAGGATGGGCTTGCAATCTGGGCACAGGGGGTTGGGTCCTTGACTCATGTCTGGGAACATGTAAAGAACTGTGGATGGTGATGGCCCGGCACCTTCAGAGTTTGGAGAGGCATAGGTGGTGTGTCCAACGGGGGAGGGTACCCCAAGACATCTCTTGGAAAGGTAAGGAAATTCCAAGAAGTGGCACAGGGGCTGCAAGAGACCAAGAGGAGAAAGCATCACCCACTCCAGGGTGGAAGTTGTAGTCAGAGGTTACAGATGGGAGGGGAAAGGGATTCTTTTTATAAATTTTTAAAAAATGTTTATTTATTTTTAAGAGAGAGATACAGAGTGCACAAGCAAGGCAGGGGCAGAGAGAGAGAGAGAGACAGACAGACAGACAGACAGACAGAGAGAGATTGAGGGAGGGAGGGAGGAAGGAAGACACAGAATCCAAAGCAGGTTCCAGGTTCTGAACTGTTAGCACAGAGCCTGATGTGGGGCTTGAACTCACAAACCATGAGATCATGACCTGATCCAAAGTTGGACACTAAATCAGTGGAGCCACCCAGGCGCCCCATGGGAGAGGGAGTCTAGAAGGAACTCACAAAAACACCCCATGAAAGAAAGGACCAGTGATCGATCGTCTCCACATGGGAGGCCCTGAACCAGCTCTAATGCACTTAAGCTTTGGTTCATCTAATCAAACTCTGCTGTCATATGAACTCTTCTCTCCCCTTACACTCCACACTGGAGACGTGTAAAACATCAGCTCTGAGCATAGGAGGGAAAAGGGTAAGAAGGGAGATACAACCAATCATGCTACCTCCCTAGCTCAGGTCTCCAAATATTTAGCACCTCTGACCTAGGGTGGGCATGTGAGGCTGGAGTACTGCATCCTGAAAAGCCCCAGTGTGATCTGATGGTTTGCAAGAATGAGTGCTTGTAGCAAGACAAAGGAATGGTCATGGGGCATGCGTTGTGGTCGCACATTATTGGGCCCGTGTCGTTCTATAAATCTATAGCAGCTGAGAATGTGACTGTGTGTAACTTAACATTTGGAGAGAATAAAAATGCTAACTTACATTTCCACGACACAGAGGAGCAGGACACTGTAATAAAAAGTTAGGTTTTTCATCCAAAGGAGAACTTTACTTTTAGCAAAATAAATGCAGTAGAAGGAACTTGAGGTGGGAGGGAACCTTTTAAAAAGCAGAACCATTAGAAAGCTCTTAAGAAAAGGCTCCAGCACCACCTGCTAAAGAGGCAGTCTTTTTTCCATCGCATACTCTTTCCTACTTTGTCAAAAATTAATTGGCCATACATTTGTGGGCCCAGTTATGGGTTCTCTATTCTATTCCATTGGTCTATGAGTCTGTTTTTGTGCCAATAACACACTGTCTTGATGATGACAGCTTTGTAGTAGAGGCTAAAGTCTGAGATTGTGATGCCTCCCATTTTGGTTTTCTTCTTCAATGTAACTTTGGCTATTCAGGGTTTTTTGTGGTTCCATACGAATTTGAGGATAGTTTGTTCTAGCTTTGAGAAGAATGTTGGTGCAATTTTGATGGGGATTGCATTGAAGACTGCCTCTTTAGCAGGTGGTGCTGGGAGAACTGGACAGCAACATGCAGAAGAAGGAAACTAGACCACTTTCTTACACCATACACAAAAATTAACTCAAAATG
>NC_043716.1:47715233-47716880 GCF_006229205.1 Suricata suricatta
TTTTTTTTTTAAATTTATTTTTGAGAGACAGAGAGAGCAGGGGAGGGTCAGAGAGAGAGGGAGACAGAGAATCTGAAGCAGGCTCCAGGCTCTGAGCTGTCAGCACAGAGCCCAACCATGACCTGAGCTGAAGCTGGACACTTAACCGACTGAGCCACTCAGGCACACCACTTCTTCCCTTCTTGAGGTGTAGAGACTGCTGGTGTCTTCCTTTCTGTCTCCCATTTCTCCCAAGACTAGAAGAGACCCTTACTGTAAGAGCCTCCTCATGCTTCTGCTTAGTAAAGTGACTTCTTGTTGATTCAAGAGCATCCACATGATGGCTATGTCCACCTGCAGATGAGTACATAATTGTCAGCGACATTGTTGCTGCCTTTGAGACATGCATTTGTCCGTGGTTATCTTCTTGAAACCTGAAGTTCAGCTTCACTCTGTTTCTCACAGGTACTCCTCCCTGATGGTCTACAGGCTGCCTGTTGAGGATGTGAGACCCTTATCGCAAGCTTTCTTCAAATTAGAGATAGGTAAGAGTGACTATTGAGAGAGAGGGCTCCGGCAAACAGAGAAATTCAAATCTTGTGTAAAACTAGTAGAGAGTTACATGGACATGAAATCATACTGTCATGCCATAAACAAAGGATTAAGACTTTTAATCCAGTGGTTCTCACCCATGAGTGATTTGGCAATGCATGTGGATATCTTCAGTTGTCACAACTGGGGCTGGAGTTGAAGGGTGCAACTGGTATCTTGTAGGTCAAGGCCAGGGATGATGTTAAACATCCTATAATGTGCCCAGGTCAGCCCCTCCCATTGCAAAGAATGGTCACACGGAGATATCCTTAGTGCCAAGGCCGAGAAATCCCCTCCTAATTGACTGAGGCTCTAGAGGGAAGAGATATTGGCATTGGGGCTGGAGTGTGTACAAATTCACATAAAAAATAAAAACAAACAATATGCAATGGTTTTTGTCTGTATGTTCTCTTAAATAGCTTTAGATGTTGATAAGGAGGTTCCTCTCTACTGAGATGGGCTAAGCCATAATTCTTTCTAGACTTTTGGGTTGTGATCTTTTTATACTGCATTGATCTACCATGGACTCGGGATTTGTCTATCACACCAGTGTACAAAATCAGATAAAAAGTTCAGCACCCTCCCGCTCTTCTTAATCTGTGCCTTCTTACTTGCCCCGTGTCCATGATTAGAAGCCCCAAAATTCTAGTTCTTAGAGAAATTATTTTCCTTGAGACAGGTTATGATCGCCCCAAATGGTTTTCCTCTTTACTTTCTCCTTCTGCGGGTCACCCTTGCAGGATGGTCTATGTTTCCATTTTTCACAGTGGGCCATTTTGGCCTAGTGACCAATTTTGCATCATTCCAGTGGGAAGAAATCCCACAATGGACTCAAATCCACATGAAGTGTTTCATAACCAATTAGAAGCAGGGAAGGTAATGTTCCTGGAAGGCAGCCACCCTGGAGTACAATGGAGCCTTTTGTTTTTAATATTTTATTTATTTTTTTAATATAACACAATTTATTTTTTTAACATATGCAATTATTTTCCATCATTTACAATACAGTAGTTACAATGACACTCCAAACAGAAAAGCAAAGTAAAAAATCAAAACACCAACTTCTATTTCATGTAA
>NC_043716.1:47716980-47835304 GCF_006229205.1 Suricata suricatta
CCCCCCCCCCCCCCCCCCCCCCCCGGGCTCCACTGCTAGGATTTGGCATTATGTCACCTACCTGAGCCTCAAGGGCCATTACTGATAATAATAAAAATGGTAAGAGCTTCCACTCACTGAGTTTTGACTGATGCCTGGTACTGGGCATGTGCTTTATACAGGTCCTTGCATTTAATGGGAATGGTTTTTCCCTCTAGAAAGGATCATGATGACCTAGGTCTGTGCGTGGCACATGATAGAGCCACCGGGGAGGTATGGGGATTCCCTTACAACAATCAGCTTCCAAATCAGCACATTGTTCTTATTTCTTTCCTGTGGTATCCTTTGGAATTGGATCTTTCTCTAATAATTCAAGTACTCGCAATGACCATACAGTTAAAAAAAATCACGTAAAGCTTCTAGTTCTCTTTGCCATAATAAAGAAACAAAACGGGTAGAAAACAGAACAACAAAAAGATGAAACAAAGTAACAGCTGTGTTTACCTTTCCTGCCGAGCAGCCTGGGGGAAAAGCCTCAGAATTTCACAGTGGAGGCGCTTCAATTGGGTGGGGGTCTTCACCTTCATCTCCAGCAGATAATCTTTGCCAAATTTGCTTTTCAGATGTTGTATGGAATCAATACATCTGGAGGTAGAAGAAGGATGAAGGCAAGCAAGAGAAGGAGAAGATAAATCTATTGCTAGTGAATTTCAGCCTCTGGAGGCCAAAGCCATGCAGAGCAGGGGCAGCCAGTCACCCTAGCTCCTGATGGTGATAACCCAGTGCAAGGAGATGTCCTTTGCTCAGGTCCCACTGGGGGCACCTACCTCAGTCTTCCAGACACCATGATGGCCACGCGGTCACACACAGCCTCCGCTTCTGCCATGTGATGAGTGGTCAGGAGGGCGCCCCTCTCCGTGTTCCTAAAGGTGGCCCGGATCGCCTGCCTACAGTTAGGTCAAGGGGCATGTTAACTAGTGGAAATGCTCAGGGTATGATGAAAAGACTTTTAAACACACTTCCATTGGCACACATGAAACAAGTAGTGAATTCAGATTAGAAAGGAATGTTGGAGGGACAACAGCCATGTAAATAGCCAAACTATTGGGTAGAGTATATCATTCAGAGAATGGCGGGGGCTGAATGATCTCAGAATATTCCTAAGGACTTGGGATTTTTTTTTTCTCCATGAGAGCGGTGTATCAGGTGATGTTGCATAAATCAAGGCTGAATAATAATAGATGGATTTGGTTGGCCATGCCTACAGAGAAGATCTACCACAAAAATGAAATTCTTAGAGGTGTTAGAGCGATCTTTTTTTCCCTAATAAAAACTGCTGTGATAGGACATTCGATTGTTCTCTCTTTAGTATTGCATTACTTGATAATGTGGTGTCTGTCACCTTATAAGCAATGAGTTTGAAGGTCAGTTGCTATAGAATTAATAAATTCACTTAGAGTTACTGATGACATCTCCTCACCACATGTGCTGCTGCCCCTCGGGGTCCATCCCTGTGGACGGCTCATCCAGAAGCACCACCGATGGGTTTCCCAGGATGCTCAGCGCAAAGCACAGCTGGGAATAGAGGACAGCGTGTCTGGCACGGACCTGTGGGGTGTGCAGAGCAACACCAAAACCTGTTCCTACCTTCCGCTTTATTCCCTCAGACAAGGTTTTCACGGGCAGCTTCAGCTGGTCCTGCAGCTTGAGCGCATCCACCAACCTGAAGGAAGCAGAACAAGTCGATCCGTATCGCCACCACACTATGGGGAATATATGTAGGAGAATCGGCAAATCAGAGCAAACACTATATTAAGAGACATTTAAAAAAGACTATTCTGAGTGATTGGGGCCCCTGGGTGCCTCAGTTGGTGAAGCGTCTGATGCTTGGTTTCAGCTCAGGTCACGATCTCACGCTTTGAGATGGAGCCTGCATCAGGCTCTACACTGACTGCTTGGGATTCTCTCTTCCTCTTTCTTTGCCCCTCCCCTGCTCATGCTCTCGCTCTCTCAAAATAAATAAATAAACTTAAAAAAAGTTTCTTTAAAAAAAAGTATTCTGAGTGATCATAAAATTGAAACTGCCTACGATAACTTATGAACCTTTCTTGGTGGTCAAATTCATATTTTCAATGACTTCTTTCCATGTGAAAAATAATATGAAATTTTTCTCTTCAGGTCTAATGTGCGAGAACACAGCCCCGCAGTGGCTTCTTGGTGACTAAATCTTCTCCCACAAGCATGGAGTCTTCAGTTAGAATCTTAATCTTAATCTTTCATTAATTCTGGGTCAATGTCATTCCTACCACATCCCCCCAGTAGAGAACGGGTGTGTCTCCCCCATGTACCGTGTGATGGCGACTGTGGCATCCCCCTTCTTCAGCCCTTTGATGGCGGCAAACACCTCCAGGTGTTCCCTCACTGACAGGGTGGTCCAGAGCACGTTCTCCTGAGGACAGTACCCCAGGAACCCAAAGGAGGCCCCTTCACCGCTCCCTTTCAGCACCACCTACACAAAAAGTTTATTCTCACATTCAGTCCAAAATTGTGTATACATGTATACGTGAGTGTGAGTGTGTATTTCTGTGACCCCCCTCTCTCATACCCATGGTGGCCAAGAGTGCAAAAGTACAGGATCACTCAGCTCTAGGAAAAAGATTGTAATAACTCCATAAATCAAAAGGAAGATATTCCACCTTGTCATATCCCTCTACTGTAGTTTAGATTTTATTACCAAGTCCATCACCTTGATTGAATTCAGGGTCATTTACTTGGTTGTCCATTGCTTGATTTCCTTCATCAATCCAAACGTTCAAAGGATTTGATACTCATTGAGTATTCTATTTCTCCAATGTCAAATAAGCTATAGATACAGAATCTGTTTCACTTATTTCTTGTAAAATAAGACAGTGATCCTGAATTAGGGGCCTAGCCATCTTCAACAGGATGTTTTGGTAATGTCTACAGACAGTTTTGGTTGTTACACTTGGGTGCTGCTGGGATCAAGTGCATAGAGGTCGGGGAGGCTGCTCAATATCCTACAAAGCACAGATAGTTCCTCACAGTAAAAATCATCTAGTACAAAATGTTACCAGTGCCAGGCTTGAAAAATCCTGAACTAAGGTAATAAATGAAATGTCCTGGGCACTAGTCTGGCACACACAGGAACCCATAAATGCCAATAGTTAGCACTTAGTATTTTGATGAGCCAGTCACTGTGCTATATGATCATATTAACAGGTGGTGTGACCACGGCTTACTATGGGTCAGAGTCTAAGCATCTTACATGTTTTGAATTACTTCATCCTCAGAAAAACCATATTTGACTCAGGTATTAATTACCTTTATCATCTCTATTTCACATAGGAGAAAAGTAACATGGGCATTGATTTAGAAACCTGGCCAGAAGGTCACCCAAGGTAAACCTGGGGGTTTAAAGCTGGGATCTGCCTTCAGAATCCAAGCCCTTGACCTTGATACTATACTGTCTCTCCCCAGTACAAAAGAGGAGAGAACTAGTTAATGTGGGCTCACAGAGCTTTCAATCCACAGAGAGAAAGGGGAAATAAAAGTAAGTAAACACATGTGGGGATGAATTATAGCCCCTCCTTGATGCTTTCAAGGCAATAAATGTGATAAAGAATAAAAAGGGAAGATCCAATGTAGTCGGGGAAAGTCTTTTTTGGGAGGTAAATTTTGAGGTGACAAGGAGTGACCCAAGTACATGCAAAGCCAAATGAAGAGCACTCTTAGCCAATGGAAAAATAAACCCACAGATCCGAGAAAAGGCCAGTTTGAGTAAGGGGTGGGCATAGCCAGATCTTGCAGGATCTTTGGTCATAGTAAAGATGTTGGATCTTCTTATTTCTTTCTTTATTCTTTATTTATATTTATTTTTTTTGTAAAGGGGGAGAGAGTGGAGAGGGACAGAGGGAAACAGAATCTTAAGCAGGCTCCTGGCTCAGCATGGAGCCCAACACAGGGCTCGATCCCACAACTCTGGGATCATGACCTGAAAAGAAGCCAAGAGTCGGACGTTCAACTGACTGAGCCACCCACCCAGGCGCCCCAAGATTTGGGATCAAATCTAACTGAAGGATGCTAAGTAGGATAGAGACATGATCTCTTCTGCATCTTTTAAGGACTGCTTTGGCTGCTGTGTGAGGCAGGGATAGAAATGGAAAGACTGTTTGGAAACCTTTGTAGGAATCGACACCATTGTACAACCTCTCTTCATGATTGCTCCCTGTGCCCTTAACCTTTGGTCACATGTCAATAGCAACTTCTCCTCAACGTTGTGGTCCTTTGAACCCTGTCCCTTATTGTATCTGACTTGGCCTAGACATACTGCCAGGTGGCATTCACACACTATTCTAGTTTTTGATTTGGAATTTAGACAATCATTATTTTTTCCTCTAATCTATCATCTCTATTTTCTGAATAAATCCTGCATCTTGGCAACTGAATTCAACAAGTTCTTAGGATACACAAGTAAAACAAAAACAAAAACAAGAACAAAAACAAAAACACCCCAAAGATCTATGGCCATGAATCAAGCTAATTTTTACTTACCCAAACATTTCCTTTTAATGTAGCTACCTCTCATTCAATAAAAATATATTACAAATAATACATAGCCCTTTTTCAGCACCTAACTATTTTTGGAATTAAGGAGAGAAATTTTTAATTAATCCTCTTCATTCAGTGCATACATCAATGGATTAATAAGAAAGAATCACATGTATTTTTGAGATCGTCATCAATATTCATTGGTTCATGCTTGTTCTAGGCAGAACTAATGACCATATTTCTGGGTTTACTGACCTGCCCTGAGGTTGGATTTGTATCTCCAGTTATCATCTTAATAGTTGTACTTTTACCAGCTCCACTGTGTCCTAAGAACCCTAGGACTTCACCTGGAAGAAATAAGTAGGCTCAGAATTATAGCTTCAAATAATTACGGTACAAATAAAAACAAGTATTACTGGAGGGCTCATGGTGTGTCAAGCTCTGTGTCAAGTGCACAAATATATCACTTCACCTATTCCTCACCCACACACAAACCTGGCGTTGTTACTGCCTTCCTTTTATAGGCGAAGAAACTCAAGAGGATATGGAAGTTGCCCATGGACATAGAGCCAATAAGATGCCATGCTGGAACTGAAACAGACTTTGATCCCAAAGTGTGTTGTATTTAAAGGATCCTTGCACAAAATGTGCTGTTTGTTAGAATGAATGATGCATCCCTGGGCCCCAGTGAGTCCCTCCTGTGCACATTCCCGGTGATGAGATAAATGAGATGACTTTAAAAGCCATACCAGCCTTCTTAAAAGAAGACTGCCTCTTTTTCGGGGTTTTTTTTTTGGGGGGGGGGTGTTTTATTGTTTTTTGTGTGTTTGTTTGTTTTGCTGTTATTCTTTATTGACTATTGGTCTGTTTTAATAGAACAGACATAACTGTCTTCTTAGGCAAAGACAAAAAGCCACGGTTCTGTGGTCACTGAAGCTTGTAAGCAGGAGGGACGTGTCCGTGCCTGTCCCAGAGCCGGCTACCTTGTGTGATCAGCAGCACATGGCCCCGTATCCAGGAACTGTTATCCCCTCCCAAAGATTTCACCTCCAGAGGTCAAGCTAGCTCTGCTCACAGTTAAAACTACTGCCTCCAACCTTTTTTAACACAGAAGGAGACGTTTCTTATGGCCACTTTTTTCTTCCTCTTGGCAAAACAGTTTCTCTTCTGGCCTGCGTACTCCTTCCGCAGACAGCTCGCACTGATGACTGGCTTCTGCAGAGACAAGCAAGTAACAATGGCCTTTATTTTCGCCTTGGATTCTCTCCCTCCAGCCACATTTTTCTCTGAGCAGAGTCCTGACTCAGACAGGCCCTTGCCCCCGAAACTGCCCTTTTCTTTTCTTTTTTTAAACTTCAAGTGTCATCACTTTATTTTTCAAATTTATTTTCAAATTGGTTTCCGTACAGCACTCAGTGCTCATTCCAACACGTGCCATCCTCAGTGCCCATCACCCACTTCCCCCTCCCCCCCAGCCCCCATTTAAGAGTCTATTATGGTTTGACTCCCTCCACTGCCGTTTTCAAGTGAACTCTCCCAGTCTATAGCCCTGCAGGAAATAACATTTGCACCGTATCGCATGATCTGTCCTCGCCCTTCCTCAGAAAATAGGAATAGAGACATCCACCAAATCAATAGGCCTAAGACTCACATGTGTACACACATGCACACAAACACACATATGCCCCAGGTGAACTGTCTCCTCTTGCAGCAAGCTTTAGTTAGCTCACAAAACTCACAAAGTCTTGCTTAGGTTTTGTGATGTTTAGCTCTGCTTCCCCCAACTACGACCTTGAAAAATAAATAAATAAGTCTGTGTCTGCGTGTCTCTGTGTATTTCCCTTCTTCTCTTCTCTTTGAGGGGTGGCTTAGCTATTGAAGTCAAGTCCTGAGCTATGTGGGTAAGGATGAAAGAACCTCAAAGTGTTTTCCAAAATATTAATATTGGGAAGTAGCCCCCTTTCTTGGGTGAACATTTTTAGCAGCTCGACCTCTTCAACGTCCATGACCGTCACTGCATTTGTGGTTCTCCTTCTTTCCATCTGAACATCTTCATCCTCCCCTTCAGGCTCTTCGGGGTTTGGAAAAATATCACTGCCTCTTGGAGCAATTCTAAAATCAAAACAGTGTGTTAATAACAGGTTTCCAGTTGAAAAACTTGTCACAAACATAGTGAACATTCTGCAGATGGCTCTCAATTATTTGAGTAGATGAACTGTGAGTACCATGCACTCTCCATTTTTCTGCTCTGTTCCATCTGCCTGGAAAACAGCCTGGGTTTCATCAATGAGCCAAATGATGCTACTCTTACATCATCCTTGCTTTCTGCCTCAGTTTAATTTTCCGCATCAGTTGTGGCTTTTTTTTTTTTTTGATAATAAAACAGTACATACTCTCTGGCAATGAATTTGAGGCCACATTTGCATGAGAAAGGCACCTAGCAGCTGGAATTTTGACAAAGATCATTTGGAGTTCTGAAGACTTTGCAAGAACTGTGGATTAAAACAGTGGGAATCAGGGGTGCAATCCCAGAAAATCCAGGGCACATGATTCTCAGTAAGTGAGCACGGTCTTTTCTCACGAATAGGTGTCAGAATTGCTCATTCCCCACGGCTACCCATCCAGTTCTTTGCTTCATCATCCCCACTGCTGATGAGTGTCGACTCTCAGCTCCCTCCTTCATACTGTTACAAATTACTGCTGTAAACACATTTCCTAAATATGGCTGTCACCTCGTGACACGCCTGCTCTACCACCTACTTCACACTTGAACTTGATTCATATTTTGTAAGTTAGGGGAGGTTTCTGAAACACACCTGTCTCTGTTTCCCATTCCGTAATTCGCAAAGTCATCCCCCCATCTTCCAAAACCTTCCAAAATTTAGCTTCGACGTAATTTTCCATTATCCTCTGGCACAAAGCTTAAAGTTCTTTCCAGCTGCCTTCTCAAATCTATTGGAAGGTGGTGTTTATATCAACTTTTGTTCTTTTGCTTAGACTATTCTATCTTCCTGGATTGGCCATTGTTTATCCACACTTACCCATTATTTTAAAGATTTTACCTCTCATCTCTAATTTTCTTCTAGTATGCAAGTGAAATTATGGTATTCCTTAATTTTTCAGAGTTTTATGTGTGCTAATGTGCTCACTCTCGCTGTGTAGTAAGTTCATTAAAATATCATGAATTATAATAATTTTGTATAGTACATAATCCCTATAAACAATCCCATGCAGTAATTTTTGCCTGATCATTTTAGGCATGTTAAAACGTTTTAAACAATAAGTGTTCAAATAAAACATGAAATTTTCTTTGAATTTTCTCAACCTGAACACGGGATCTTTTCTCATTAATTTCTTTCTGAACTTCATTTCCAGGCACCGGAGAACAAAAACAAAAAGGCAAAAGTGAAGGTAAGGCTAAAGGGAGAAAAAGACAATCAATATTAGAAATCGCCATAAAAACAACAATTTCAATATAGGAATTTGAGGAGTTTGAGCACAAAGATAGATGTGATAACATTTTCACAAGTTTGAAAGACAATCTAGCTCTCAGAGCTAACTCCACTGTCCTTCAGAGAAGCCGTAACAGACAAGATAGTAGTAAGTTGGTACCAGGTCTATTCATGCCATTGAAAGCTTGGGCTTCATACTCAGTGTCAGATGATGATTGTAAACATAGTGGTCCAGATTTTAAAGCCCATGTGTGTGTGTGTGTGTGTGTGTGTGTGTGTGTGTGTGTGTGCGTGCGCACGTGTATGTGTGTGTATGACATTTCAGATGCCTAAGACGCTGGATTTTTACGTACCAAAATTAAACCTTTTGACTTGATGCTAAGTGTACACGTGTCCCTCTCATGCAAGAACATTTCAATGGAAATGTATTCTTACTATTAGCAGTGCCAGAAACACAATCTGATCTTCTGAAGCTCCTAAATAATCCACAGAGTCATGAGAAATCTGTAAAAGGAGGAAAGCCTGTTTAGATGAACCTTTACCTGTTCTTGAACCTCATCTCATAAGAGAAATTAATGTCCATTAAATGACCTGGCCAGAGTTTTCTCTTGTGCATCAGGTAAAAAGCAATTTCCTTGCTTGCAAGGTCACTTGGTGTCCTGCTGTCCTGTGCTTGTCTTTAAGTTCAGATGTTTTTGTAAGTAACACTGTGAGTCAGCAGGATTCACCCTTCGAAAAGAATCCCTGGGGGGTAATGGGCGGATCCATCAAAGCCATTGGCAAGATTTGTCTGTAGACAAAGTCTCTTCCCTAACTTGACCTGCCTTGCTTTCTACATCTGCGTTCTTTCCGTCTCTTCTCCAAAGGCCCTGGAACCCTTACATTGCTCTGTTCCTTGCTCCACATGCTCTGAGAAGAGTCAAAGCTAAACACAAAGCTCTTTGCCTGGAGTTTTGCTTGGTTGTCATTAGATTTACAATACATGCAGACATAATACATAGGCATAATACTTCAGTGCATGATTTTCATTAGATTCACAATACATTTTCAAACATCCCCCAACCCTTTAGTAAGTAAAGAGCCAATTTTGTTTCTTGAGCTATATTTTCCAGGACCTTTTTCTGAACTAATATAGCTAATATAGTAAATCTCTATCACAGCCATCCACCACCTAGAAAAGATGATTTTTGTTTTGCTCATTGAACAGTTTGCCAGGGCCCTGACATTATTTCCAATGATCTTGTCCTCCTACGTGCCTTGGCCACCCACTTCCAACAACTGTACCACATCCCAAATCAACTTTAGACCCCCTGATCCTTGCCCTGTCTACCATGTTTTATTTTTTCAACTTTTTTGCTCTACTATCCTTACTCTGTAATTTCGAGTTGGTGACCCTCCAATCCACCAACCCAACTTTCTCGCTGTCCATAAACCTCCTAATTTCCTTAATTTCTTCATTCCACGATCTGTTGTTACAACTCCTCCTTATACAGAATGGCTGCTCCTTTATCCTTTTCTTTGTCAGACTCACATGGCAAAACACTAACCCTGACTGAGCCCAACTCCACCTACCCTGCATCTGAGAAGGAGACTATGCTAAAAACAAAAACAAAAACATCAACTTTGCTGACTTCACTTGAAAAGTAGGGCAAGGAGTCTTGAAGTACTTCCTGTCAACTCTACTGACCTACCTTCTGAAATGATTGTTTACATATTATCCTCTGTCCTCAAAATCCCAAAACCCTTGTTTACCATACTCTCAGTTCAAAGCTTCATATCTTCCTCTAAGAAAATAGAATCAGTCATAAGAGAATCATGCAACTTTCTACCATTAAAGCCACTAAACTATCTGCCACTGGCTACAATCTTGATAAACAGATGGAATGTTCCTGCTTTTAAGGAAGGCAACCTCTCTGTTTGGGTGCTGTATGACATTTTTTTTCTAAGCTATTCAAGGACTTGGCTTCTTAGGTAGTTCATGTCTCTCTTCTCATCAAAAATTTCTCTTATATTAGCATGCTATCTCCCTTCTTAAAAACATATTCTCCTCATTCTACTTTTCCATCTCTCTGTTATCCTTTTTTAGCAAAACCCAAAATCACTGTCTCTATACCCTGCAGTCCTTCCTCATTTCACATTATCTACTAAGCTTACTCTTGTTCAGTTCTGCGTTCAACCTTCATTGAATACTATCTTGTTAATATCACCAATGACTTCCATGTAGTCAAATCCAGTGGTCTCTTCTCAGTTGTCAACTTTTAAGATCTTCCTGTTGATGGCTGAATCACTCCTTCCCTCCTGAAACAGTCTTTGTTGCCATCTGGCACACATGTCACTGGATGGATACTTTCAGTGTTTAAGGAGGGTTTCTGGGAAGAGATTCTGGCACACATGGGCCCCAATTTTCTCTCCTACCTCATGGGTTCCTTCTCAGCCTGACTTGCTGACTCTTCCTCTTCCCAATCTTTAAATTTTGGAGTTCAAGGCCAAATCTTTGGCCCAGTTATTATTCTAACTATACTGACTCTGTAGGTTATATTATTTAGTCCCATGGCTTTAACATCATTTGTATGCTAATGAATCTCAGCAACCACATGTTGAGTTTCAGACTAAAACATCCTACTAGTTGATATTTCCCATTGCATGCCTATTAGGAAACTTAAACCTAATATGTCCAAAATGAACAGAAAAATAACATCTCATTAACCTCCCTCCAGGGTCATTTGTTCCCAAGAGAGAGGGTTATCATGAGAATTATAAATTCCACTACTGTGGAGTTGCCTTTGACCTTCATAAACCAAGTCAGAGCTTCCTTATTGACTAACATGACTCTTGTGTATGGTAAGAGAATGATCTTTCCCAAGACAGACACTTTAAATTTATACAGATAAGGACTCCACCTACATTTTTATAATATTCTAGGCTATCTCCAATGGCCACACATTTCATGACCCCAGGGCAGGTGTAGAATTACCTACCTCGAAGAAAATGAATAGAGAGCCAATCAGTGTGAAAGGTGGTATTAATATGGTGCAGAGAAATAGCCCTAGAAATCCATATTCATTTAGATCCGTAGCAACTATCGAGAAGATGGTGATCTAAAAAAAAAAAGCACAGCCTCCTTTCACTAACGTGAAACAATATGAATTATAGGACGTTTTGCAGAAAGTGAGAATTCATTTCACAAATGTTCTTATTTTCAACGTTTGCCTCATAAAGCCATACTGCCACCATGTTTCTTTTCTTTGAGACATAAGTCATGTCATAATTCTGCATTGGAGTGACTGACATTTTTAAGACACCACAGGACTTCTCAAATTCAATGCGCATGCAAACGAGCTGGAGTTCTTGCTGAAATTCAGATTCTGACAAAAGGTCTATTTCTTACACATTACTCTGGGTTTTCTTTTCCATTTCACAGCAGGTCATAGACATCTGTTTGGGTTTAGGCACACCAGTTATTCATTTTCTTAGCTGCATAGTATTTCTTTGACTGGATGTGAAAGAATTCAACAATTTTGCCTTCCTTCAGAAAGCTTGTTGTTTCAATTTCTCTGCTCCTATAAATAATGGTCTACATAAATCCTTATGGATTGACAGTCACAGTCTTTAAAGAAAGATTTAGAGAAGTGCAAATGCAGGTTAACATTTATGTGAATTCAAATTTTCAACAATTACTAGCAGATTATTTTTCAAAAAGATGGAGACAGTCTATTCTCTTACATACTATGAATTGGTGTACATGTTACACCTCCTCACTGATACAGGGCACAATAATTAATTCATGTAGGCATCTTTGATTTATTGCTGGTATTAAGCAAACAGCTGTATGAATTTACTGTTTTTAGTTTTTAGTTGGATTTTTTGTAATTTGTCCTGCCTATTCTTTTTTACTGGGCATTTTTAAAGGAGTTGGATGATGTTTTCTTAATTCATGCAGTTCTCCTCTGTTAGTTTGATAGCTGCCAGCACTGAACCATCATCATAATCTGAAATAAATCACTGACCTACTCTTCTTTCAACTTACTTCTGGGTTTGTTTTGTCATATTTTTATTTAGGGAACTGTCCTTGACTTTCCAAGCTAATTTGATGATCTTTTTTCTCTTTGTTAGGATTTGTTACTAAAGTTCTGCTCACTTTATAAAAGGAACAATTATACTTTGTGGCTTTTTGAAATATAAATATGCTATAACATTGTGTAAGCTTAAGATGTACAGTGTGATGATTTGATACACATATATTGTGAAATGGTTACCAAAATAAGATTAGTTATAGACACATCCTTAATGTTACATAGTTACCATTTTGTTGTTACAGTGAGAAGATTTAAGAGGTACTCTCTTAGCAACTTTCAAGTAAATGGTACAGTTTTATTAACTATATTCATCATGCTGTAAATTAGATCCCCAGAACTTACTCATCTGATAACAAAATTTATACTCTTTGACCAGTATCTCCTCAGTTGCCTCACCCACAGCCCCTGATAACCACCATTCATTTCTCTGTTTCTATGAAGTGGTTTTTTTGGTTCCAGATGTATGTGAGATCATACAGTATATGTCCTTTTGTGTGTGACTTATTTCACTTAGCCTAGTCTCCCCAAGGTTCGTCCTGCAAGTGCAGGTTTTCCTTCTTTTTATGGCTGAACAACCCATTGTAAGTATATATGACATTTTCTTTATTCATCTGGCGGTGGATAATTAGGTTGTTTCCATGTCTTGGCTATTATGAATAATGCCATAATAAGTATGGGGTGCGTATATCTCTAAAACAACAGTGATTTCATTTCCTTAAGATAAATACCCAGAAGCAGAATTGCTGGATCATATAGTACTTCTATTTTTTAAATTTCTGGGCAACCTCCCTACTGTTTTCCATAGTGGCTGCATCAATTTACATTTCCAGTAACAGTGCAAAGGATTCCCTTTTCTCCATATCCTTGCTGCATTTCTTATCTCTTGTCTTTTTGACGATAGCCTTTCCAAGGGGTGTGAGATGGTATCTCATTGTGGTCTTGATTTGCATTTCCCCAATGATTAGTTACAGTAAGCTTGTTTTCATGTACCTGTGGCCATTTGGATCTATTCTTTTTTTTTTATGAAAGAGATCATAAATTTTTTAAATTTTTACAATGTTTTAATTATACAAACATCTGATGCATATGTTGCCAAGAAAATATTTAAAATTATTATTAAAGCTGTTTACAATGAAGAAATTATTATAATAATGCATTTTAATAATTTTATAGGCATTCATTTTATTTGAAGATAGACTTATCTTTTTGGATCTATTCTTTAGAAAAATGTCTATCTAGGTCTTTTACCTGTTTTAAAATCAGATGATGATGATAATAATGATGCTTACTTTGCTATTGAGTTCTATAGGTTTCTTACATATCTTGGATACTAACCCCTCACTAGGTATATAGCTTGTAAATATTTCCCCCATTCCATACATTGCCCTATCATTTTGTTGATTGTTTTGTTTTCTGTGCAGAAGCTTTTTTAGTTTGATATTCTCTCCCTTGTTGAGAATACCAACATATATTCTTTACAAGATATATTCTTAAAGTTATTTAAAAATGATTTAAAAAGAAAATAATATGTTCTGAATGCATACTCACAATTAAGAAGAAAAATGACCAGATACTACTATTTTTTCTCCCATTGCGAAAAATGAACGAAATCACATATGTCAGGAAAACCAGGGAAGAGACATATCCAATACTACACAAGATCTGAAAATAGAAATTAAGGTTGGGTAAGGTAACTACTATCTAGGAAAGTGGTCATAGTTGAACCTCACCTTTCCAAACTATACTACAGGAAAGGTAATTTAAAGTTCTTTAGTTTAAGATTAATCATGTTACTACATTCATGAAATATAGTCTAATAAGACTATCATCTCATAATTTTTACCACTTACCTGAACTAACAGGTTTTGAATTATAAATATTATCTCATCTGGGCTAAACACGTAATCCATTGTCTGCATGAGAAGGAGGATCAAGAAATAGAGTGAAATATCCACCAGTGCCTGGCCAAACCAGTAAGCAGAAGGGTAGAGGCCTGAAATCCGGAGCTGGGAGTGAGCTTTTTTCTGGTAAAGAAAAGGAAGAATCACCAAAAGTGCTGAATAATTGAGGCTTGAGAAATTGCAAATATGTGGTCACAAAATCATACATTTTTTTCCCTGTGTCCCTTTCATGTATCATGCTGATTTAGTAAATGGCACTGTCACTTGCCATCCTGCTCCACCAGGGGGATTGGTGGTGCTCCAGACCATATGGAGACTTCATGGTTCAAGAAGGAAATCTGCTACCATGACCAGCTCACCCCCCACGCCCCCAGAATGATGGGGCATCGCCTCAGAGAGAAAATTCCTGTTCTTTTCTTTGAGATGCTACTCTTCCTTTTGACACTAACGAGGACTCACAAATTGTGCAAAGATTCAAAAGGTGTAGGTTTACAATTTCCCATAAGACTCTTAAAATTTATGCTGGATGTAAATGGTCCATTTATAATTGGCATTTTATTTTAGGTCCAAGGAATGATCTTCTAACAAGTCCATTTCATTACGCACTCTTGAAGTTGGCAAAAGAACATGCCTGCTAAGACCAATAAGATAAAAATGGTCTTGATTTATTGTCTTGAAGAAAACCTCATCTTTAATTATTACATAGGAAAACTAGGAAGTAGATTTTGATACTGTGATCCACTTATAAGCTATATGGTTGCAGTGATGGTCTTAACACAAGACTTAAAATATTACTTGAGTTTTTTTAACAGCAAAACACGAAAGTAACAAAAATTTTAAATCTAAAATTGCATCTTTATAAAGACATTCATTAGGTAAAAAGTTGGAATGGAGGCAAATATTCTGGAAAAGGGAATGTATCCAGAAAAATAGCAGGAAAGAGACTAATAGTGAGGGTGTGTTAGAGGGCAGGACATTTTCTGTTCATTGATGTGTTTGTTTACTGAGCAGACCATGTGCCTGACTTTGTGTTGGTCAAGGGGTTCTTGTGGAGTTTGAGTTGCAGTGAGAAAGGGAGATAAAAGCAATATGCAAATAAATGTAGCAAAAGCTACATAATTAAAATTGTTAAAATTAATATTTAAAAAGTGGAGTGCTGGGTGGCACAGTCGGTTGAGCATCTGACTCTTGATTTCAGCTCAGGTCTTGATCTCAGGTTCATGGGATCAAGCCTTACATTGAGTTCTGCACTGAACATGGAGCCTACTTTGGATTTTGTCTCTGTTTCTCTGTCTCTGTTTTTCCCTGCATCTCTCTCTCTCTCTCTCTCAAATAAAAAAAATAAAATTTAAGAAGTAAAATTAAAACTATTAAGATAAGGATCACATGAGAGTCTTTAGAAGGGAGATGAAATAGGGGCACCTGGATGGTTCAGTTGGTGAAGTGTCTGACTTTGGCTCAGGTCATGATCTCACAGTTTATGAGTTTGAGCCCTGTGTCAGGCTCTGTGCTGACAGCTCAGAGCCTGGAGCTTGCTTCAGATTCTGTGTCTCCCTCTCTCTCTGCACCCCACCCCCACCCCATTCATGCTCTGTCTCTTTCTCTCTCTCTCTCTCTCCCTTGAAAATAAATAAACATTAAAAAATTTAAAAAGAAGAAGGAGGTGAATTGTAATTAGGAGGTGTATCCATCAGAGAGGGGTCTCTTGTGTAGGACCTGAGTTAGGGTCTAAGCAGTGAGTAGAAGTGATACAGGTGATCAGTAGGGGCATGGCAGACAGTGGGTACAGATGATGCTCTCAGGAAACTGGAAAGAAGCCAGCAGGCTAGACATAGCCATCAGGGTGACAGTGGTGTCATATCAAAGAGGAGAGAGACATCTGGGTCTAGACCATGCACAGTGCTCCAGGTTACACAGCAAGGATTTCTTTTTTACTCTTTGGTTTGGCAAGAAACCACTGAGGGGACTTAGGCAGGTAATCAACGTGGTCAGGTGTGTGTTTTTAAGTAATTGCTGTCACACTATGTGGAAAATGGATGAGGAGAAGACTAATGAGGATCCAGAGTGAGTCACTAGGGAGGCTGATGTGCTCGTCCAGGAGAGAGATGACAGTGACTCTAACTAGGGTGTTGAAGGAGAGGGTGGAGGAATGTGGAAAGGTTCTAGATGTATTTCAGAAGCAAGTCCCATGACATCACCATTAGCCAGCTGTGGGGGTTAAAGAGAAAGCAATGTCCATACCATGGAGTTGCCAGTTAAATTAGAATTTTAGATAAATATCTCAAAAAAAATTTTTTTAGTACAAGTTTGTTCCAACGGAATGAAGCTACAATGCATCTTTAAAGGGGCAATCTTTTTATTAACAATAAGCCAAAGTGCTGTGCTGAATTGGTTAAGACTTTAACTGAGTAACTTCACAACCATCTTAAAGCGAAAACCATCCCTGAGAGATGCATTGTAGTGATGTCGAAGGGTTGTGGGTATCCATCCATAAAAATCTAGGTGATAAACCCGACGAAGGCTGCCATTCCCTGTTAGCGGATGGTGCCTCCTAAGCTGTCCTTCCTGAGGTCTCAAACTTGTTTCAGAAAAGTAGCCACTGCTTCAAGTTTGTCAACCTTTTATTAAAATGCCTGACGATGCGTTGTTGCAAGCACATAAATTAGGCGCGCCACCTCTGTGTAAATGTAGGGTCATAACATGGTGAAGGGGTCTGTGAGTGACAAGGACGTGTAAGGACTTTAACTCTTCTTACTTTATAGTCGCTGATGCTGCTCATTGCAATATACGGGGTGAAACAGGCTGCCACAGGGATCCAGAAGAAGGCGTTACCCAGGTACTCGTGGTCATAGGACACGTGCTCCTGAAATCATGCAGGACACGTGAGCTGCCGGCGGTTGGAGATACGGTTCATTTGTACCTAACTAAATCATTCTAATATGTGAATTGGTCTAGCCACCCAGAGCACTTCCCAAGGTCTTATATGCAACTTCTTACCCATGTTCTTTCAATCGCGTGGTGTAGGAACCTGGGCATTTTGAACACATCTCCTGATTTACTTAGGAAGAAGCAAACTCCACGGTCCATGCAGGACTGTTGGCTAAGGTCCCACAATTAATAGCTTGTGAGCAGGCACGAGGCTCACCATGGCAACAGTTAGCTGATGTTTTAAGGAACAACAGAGTTGGTGCCCTGTCACTGGAAGGGGCTGTTCTGCTACCCTCAGCATTCGGGGCCAAATCAGTTCAGTCCAACATCTACGAAGCATCATTCCTGTAGTTCAATGTGATGCAGAAATGGCAATTCAAATGCCTTCAGGGACCTGGCAGATATAAATTCATCAGTGGGTGCACATGAGGAAGTAAGTGGTGGGGTTTGGAGACAACTGCTCAGCACACCGCTTCCTACATGCAGTGAATTTAAAAACTTAAAAATCCTATACAGGGTAAGGTCTGCCTTGGGCTTTGCTAGAAGCCTTCATTGAATATATGATTAGTTGCCTTACTTCACAGGAGGTCGTCTGAGGTCAGGTATCATGTGTTACTTCCCTCTCCTCTTAGCCCCTCCTAAACCTCAGTGCCCTTCGGAGCACATAAAAACTGCCCAAGTAAAGATGCTTATGTAGAGACGCAGCCCCGGATGTGGTAGAAAAGATACCAAGGACTACCTCACCCATTTCATATCTTTGCCTGTGGTCACCCTTGTAGATTTTCCAGATCTGGAAGATCTTTAGGAATGAAAAAGTCTTCAGTTAGTCTAAACAGCCAGCCTCCTTACTCACAATTTGGTTTGTAAACAACATGCTCCGTCCATGTTAGATGATACCCCAACCCCAGAGTCAGAGTTTTGTGGGGCTCATTCTGGAGGGAACCACAGAGACACTTGACACCAACTGGGTCATTTGGCCAGGTGAGGACATTCAGGGGTGGCTGGTTAGGAACACTCGGGGACAAGAGCTCTGTGCTTTAGAACCACGGGGGAGGGGCTTGCGGAGTTGTGGGAGGATGCCAGCAGGTGGGTGCGGAAATCAGCAGGGGTTGTTCACAGAGAATTTATCAACCCAGGAACTCAAGGTCAGCTGGGCTGGTGCGGAGCAAATACTTTGCAATTAAGACATCTTTGTAAAGGCAGGGACTCAGGGCAGGGGATCTGTTTATTCTTGGGAGCGCTCGTTCTTGGCTATCCAAATTATTCACCAGCCGCTTCAAGTATAATAGCTAAGGAAACATATGAGCACCTCTAGACGCTGCAGTTTCCTTAGATGTGTAATAATAATAATAATAAAGTCCATCTTAAGGCCTTATTAGAACATTTAAATGTGATAAAACATATAAATCACACGGTAAACGTTCTGAGGTTAACTTGGAGCATCCTGTGCACCAGGAGCCAGTTGTTTCTGCTCAAGAGATTTTGGAGGAAAGACACCTGTGATATGGTTGGAGAAAACAATGCCAGAAAGTGCTAATGAGGAACAGGGGGCAGCCCTCATCACACCCCAAATCTCTATAGCTTTCAAACAGCATGCAAGAGGCACTCAACTGTCCCTACAGCTCTTTCTGGAGAGGCACAGAGGTTAGAGCAGGGGGGAAAGTGGTTAAAGTACCCTGCGTGTTGGGCACATCAAACAGTGAACAAGGGAAACTGGAGAGCTTGATAGTGAGGACGTCCGGGCGGCCGTGAAGGGAAACTCTGCTTGGCCACATGCAGCACATCTTCGTCTACAGAAGGGACGGGGCTCAAAGTAAGCACCCAAGGCGGTCACCCAGGTCACCAAGGCCGTGGTGACAACATATGTAGAAGCTACTGGTTGCAAATACAACCAGAGAAAGAAGGGGTGTCTCCCCTGCACCATTTTTTTCTGTCTTAATCTCTCCGTCCTTCCTTGCCGTTTCCAGCCCCAGCAACGTTTTACTCAGAAGGGAGAAGAAAGGGGGTGCGGGGAGTCCAGAGCAAGATCACTCTCTCCTTCCTGCTCCAAGACGTTAGACTATAAAAGGGGGAAATAAAGACCAAGGTCCACCACCACCCGCCCACCCTAGTCCACGTCCATGAGGTCAACAAATCGACCCCGTGGTGTTTGAACTGGAAAGGAAATTGAAGTTTTGGACCACACTGGAATAATTCTTAATAACAAAGAGTGCCAGCAGCTAGAGCAGGCCCGAGGTATCATTTCAAAAAGGCAAAGGGAGATTCAAAACGGCGAGGTGATAGATCTGCACACCCACCCCCACTGTGGAGATTCTGACTCAGGATGTCAGCAGGCCTGGAAAATTATATATATATATATTTTAAATTTTTATTTATTTTTAAAAAGTTTATCTATTTATTTTGAGAGAGAAAAAGAGAGCATGCATGAGCAGGGGAGAGGCAGAAAAAGAGGGAGAGAGAGAGAAACCCCACACTGACAGTGCAGAGCCTGATGTGGGGCTCGAACTCACGAGCTGTGAGATCATGACCTGAGCTGAAATCAAGAGCTGGACACTTAACTGACTGAGCCACCAGGTGCCCCCAAGGAAATTCTATTTTAAACAGGAACTGCTTCTAGTTTTAATTTAACCTGTCCTCTGATCTAATCAAAGCTGGTGGGGGGGGGGAGGTGTGTTTAAATGGAAACTTGATGCATTTCCAAGAAAAATAATATTAAGAGCAATTGTGTTAAAAGAGCAATTTACTGAGTGCCTGTGGTTTTCTATGTTTATGTGCTTATTGTGAGTCTTTACAATAACTCAGGCAACTGAACCTTGTGCTTACATTGCCTCCTTTACTTCTTAAGAAAACTTGTGATGAAATTTTTATCTGTATTTTTCTGTGGAATGCTGAACCAAAGCCTATAGAAGTCAAGTTGTTAAGAACTCCACATAGTTTGGCCTTTAAGACTCTGGCTGTTTCAATGAGGTCCCATTACCTAGTGCCACAGATGGTGACAGATCTAATATATTATAATTAATTATATCCAATTAAATATATTTTCTGCTGCTCCATTGACTCTAAGCCACCCAATTCAGGCTGCAATATTACACAATCATTGCTAGATAGTGTGCATATGTATATATGTGTATGTGTGTGTATAAATGCAGAAATGTTAACGACATGTATGTAAAACATACATGTATTCAAGGACAAGTTCACAAAAAATAACATGTGGGGGCGCCTGGGTGACTCAGTCAGTTAAGCGTCTGACTTTTGATTTTGGCTCAGGTCCGTGATGGGCCCTGTGCTGACAGCACAGAGCCTGCTTGGGATTCTCTCTCTCTCTTCTCTGCCCCACCCCCACTCATGCTGTCTCTCTCTCTCTTTCTTAAAATAATTAAATAAATATTTTATAAAAAACCCATATTATGTCAGCATTTCAAGTGTCTTCCTGAAAACTTCTTAGGGCTCAAGATAAGTGAGATAATATTATACTCACTTCAAAATATGTGCTTCTGTCCGTCCAAATACGTTCTGAAGAATTAAAAATTCCAAGGAGCCCATTGCTGATGATGTCCATGAGGACAGGAAAGCAATTCAGCCATTTGGTGTTGCATGCTATTGAGAATCTGTGATTCTAAAATACAACAAACATGCATCCTGAGTCCTCAGGAAGCAGACGCAAAATTTAATGAAGGGCTATGGTAGAGAATCATTGGAATCATTGACGGGACAAGAAAGTGAAGGCACTGGCTATGATTCATATCAGCATTCCTCACATTATTTGATTAATTCCCGATTTACCACGAGGTCTATCTTTGCTCTTTTGGCCATAGCATTGGCCAGTGGCTGTTTATGCCTGAACTCTCTCAACACAAAGTACCTCGAATGATTTTTAGCAACAACACCATACGACTCCACAGAACACCGTGTCCTTAACATGGCAGTAGGCTTTCTTTCAAAGTGCGATACGCTCATTTTCTAGAATGTGTGGATACTTGGAAGCAGGAGGCAGGCGGCTATTGTAACGAAAGCATAGGATTTCACAAATACGGATCTTGAAGTAGCAATGTTGCCTGGAAACTCTCTTTTCAAACGACATTTTAAAATCATTTCACAGTATATGTCAGTCATTACATTGTACACCTTAAACTTATACAGTGCTGGATACCCATTGTATCTTAATAAAACTAGGGGAAAATGTACGGTAAAATAAGTATTACATCTGTATCTATATTTATCTATCTTTACATAAAACATAGGACATATATACATATGTATACTTATATGTAACATAATTACTTCTCCCCCAAATAAAAAAGGATATAAGAAGGGGCACCTGGGTGGTTCAGTCAGTTGAGCGTCCAACTTCGGCTTGGGTCATAATCTCACGGTTCTTGGGCTTGAGCCCCACATCTGGTTCACTGCTGCCAGTACGGGGGTCTGCTTTGGGTCCTCTGTCCCTCTCTCTCTACCCCTCCCCCACTTGTGTGCCCACTCTCTCTCTCAAAAATAAATAAACATTTTTAAAAATACGGCAAAAAAAGAATATAAGTAAATTGTTATTTGGGCATATAGTTTTGCAATCATAAATAAATCATGTGAATTGTTTCTAACCTAATTACTTAAACCAATATTTACTGATATTAAGAATGCTATTTTTTTAAAACTTTTTCTGAGCACACTGGTAACGAACCTGATTAAGACATATCAAGAACTAGTTTGATCGAAGGGAATTTCTATTAAATATATTTTTAAAGTTTACTTGTTATTTGTTTTGAAAGAGATGGAGAGAGTGAATGGGAGAGGGGCACAGAGGGGGACAGAGATCCAAAGCAGGATTTTTGCACTGACTGCAGAGAGCCATACGTGGGCCTCAGATTCAGGTATTGTGAAGTCATGACCTGAACCAAAATCAGATGTTCAACCAACTGAGTCACCCAGGGGCCCCACATATTTTTTTAGGTTTATTTATTTATTCTTGAAAGACAGAAACAGAGAGAGAGAGAGTACAAGTAAGGGAGGGGTGGAGAGAGAGGGAGACAGTATCTGAAACAGGCTCCAGTGTCTGAGCTGTCAGCACAGAGCCTGATGTGGGGCTCAAACCATGAACCATGAGATCATGACCTGAGATGAAGTCTGACACTTAACTGACTGAGCCACCCAGGTGTCCTGAAGGTGATTTTTAACTTTAGTATTGGCATGGAAGTTATTTCTGAAAATTAACTCTGACAGATTGCACAACACTTATGTGCTGTGATTTATATGTATAATATTGTCTTGTCATCTTCTTTCATTTGCCTACCCCAGGGATCTCTCCCCAAACTCCCACAGGGTCTGGGCAGATAACATATGTAAGTGAGGCAGGATGGAGATACAGTGAACAGATGAGTGAAGTCCAAGTCTAAACTGAGCCACTGTTTCACAATACCAAATGCAGACTGCCAGAATTAGCACATGGAGGGGTTTTTCAAGAGAAGCCAGAAATTTCAATGAAAAAAATTTTTAATGATTATTTATTTTTGAGAGAGAGAGACACACACACAAACAGAGCACAAGCAGGGGAGGGACAGAGAGAGGGAGACACAGAATCTGAAGCAGGCTCCAGGCTCTGAGCTAGCTGTCAGCACGGAGCCCGATGTGGGGCCCGAAACCACAAACTGCGAGATCATGACCTGAGCTGAAGTTGGATGCTTAACCGACTGAGCCACCCAGGCACCCCAAGAAATGAATTCTTTAAGAGCCATGGAAAAGACCAGTTCTACCACCATTCAGAAATGCAGCCATGCTTTTCCCTTGGAAATACACCAATCTTAAATATTGCCAAGTAAGGTAGTTCCTTTCAAACTTTAATAAACATACTAACCTCCTGTAAATTTCATTAAAGTGGAGGTACCCATAGGTGTGGAGTTGGGTCTCAGAGCCTGCATTTCTAGCGAGCTCCAAAGTGATCTGCTGATGCTGATTCATGAACCAGGAGTTGCAGGAAATGAAGGCATTTTAAAAAAATATCAGATAGAGGAGAGTAAATACTTATCTGAAGATTTGACTCATTTGTATAGAGTTTAGCAGGTATGACTTGAGCTTTTTCCCCATAAAAATACATGACAGTCTACTGTCAAAAATTGAGAACTGATTTTTTTGGTAATGAAACTGAGGTTCATAATAGATATTAATCAGATTTGTTACTAGAGGATTCATCAAAATGTCATTTGAGTTGAAATCCATTGAGAATACAATTTAAATTAGTGATTACAATGGAACACAGTGGATAATAAGATTTAAATTCATTATGAACAACAGCACATATAATTTAATAAGGAATGAGATCAAACAGCATTTCATTATATGTTATTGTATAAATATAGTACAGCTTCTCCTCTACAAATGAGAGCTATTCCATTTGTTTGTGTTAAATTGGCCTTTCACATCAGTTGTTAGGTATGATTCAAATGGCATTCACACCCCATCTTTGGTGAGCTCAGTGACCAACATACCTTGTTATCACCTGACACAGTGATAGCACCATTGTACGATGGCTCATTTGGGCCATTTCTAGTTCCAAAGGCATCTACTTCCAAAGCTATGTTCTGTCGCTTCAGTGACTGTATCAAGTTATCAATGCTTGACCCTACCAGGAAAGTAAAAAAAAAAAAAAAGAAGAAGAAGCGAAAGTGAAGTAAAACAATGGTCAAGTAATATAAAAAAACACAAAAAACAAAAAACTAAACTAAACTAAATGATGTCACCCAACGCATACCATAATGACCCACTAAGGATTTTTTTAGAAAGGCAGAATTGATGATGGCGTACTCAAATCCATTCTGATATCAAAAGTAAGACAAGCTTACTTTACCTGGAGCCTAGCCATTTACAATTGCCTAGCTATTGACAATTAACATTATAATCCTTGAGGATCTTCCATGTTCTTAGAAATTTAGGACAGATTTTTTTTCCCCAGACCCTAAGAATGCACAGTACTTAAAAAATACTATGGAAAGACCTCAAAGATCAGTCACCGATTTACCAACAACCCCTTTGGTTGCTAAGTGCGATACACATTAGGATTTAAGTAACCTTGCAAAAACGTGTTTCTAAAATAAACTCCCCAATCTTAGATTTTTTTTTTAAATTAATCACTTGCTTGGCCTCAGACGTGTTTTCTAAAACATACAGACTTCATTTTCCCACTCATGGTTTATGCTGTCTGGGGAATCTCTCAACAGGAGCAACATGGAAACGTTACATGTTATCCCCACCTTTACCTGTTTTATTGATGACCAGTAAGGGCGTCAGAGGAACTTGAGGTGGCTGTCCCGGGGAGAGGAAGTACATGTCAGGAGTCAGTCCCCAAGAATAACTTTTTTGATATAACTCATAGAACACATGTTCCAAAAGCTGAGGGCAAAAGCTAATGCCAAAAAGCAGTAATCTGCATGGAGGAAAATATAAAAGAAAAAATGTATCAATAGCAACGTTTGTAGACTTTTGAGTAGATAATGGATATTATAATAGAAATAAATTATAAACAGTAACCAAACAAATGAAGAATGCTTCCCACCTCCTTCCCATTTCTTCTTTCTAAAATGAAATGGCTTCTACATATCTATGCTTGGTCTTTCTATCTCTCTAAATGCCTCCCCACACCCCCAGGCCTTTGCCTTTCGGAAATGTCATTTAAGCTCATGATGTTGGCTGAGTAGGACTCTTATTTATTTTTGAGAGAGACTGCAAGGGGGAAGGAAACAGAGGATCTGAAGTTGCCTCCTGACAGCAGAATCCCATGCTGGGCTCAAGCTCAAGAACCTGAGCCAATGCTCAAATGACAGAGTCACCCAGGCGCCCCTGGCTGAGTAGGACTCTTAAATTTGTCTCCAATTCCCACTTCTTCCCTCTGCTTCCATTTTGCATTTCTTCCTTTTTCTGGACCACTGCTTGCTGGCATATCACCAACACCCAAGTGTATTACTACACTCTGAATCTTTTCCCCATCCTGTTCCCAGTTACAACATTTTCTCATAAACCCAAGTTCCAAGGGCCAATGATTTTCCGTTCATCTGTTTCTGTGAACGTTCCTTTTCCGAATGGTTGAAAATGTCTGTTGTATCATCATTATTATGTGCCTAGAAACATCTTCTCTTCCACTTTTCAAGTTTGGACCTCAATTATCTCCTTCCTGACCTCTTTCAATATTGTCCTCAATGACTATTTCCCTGTTTCCAGAGTCTACTATTTCCAAACCATTTTGTGTGATTGCCCAATTAGGTTCTGGCAATCTGTCTTAACGATGTCAATCATCTTTTCAAATAAAACATAAAATGTCAGTATTTCCTCATTATTCACAAAGCCCAACTCTTCAGGTGTCTATAATATGTTATCCAAATTATTTTCACTTGTCCTTATGCTTTATGTTATAATTAACTCAAATCGATAACAATTCTTTTGACCTTTCCGGGGTCTCCAGATTCAGTATCACTCCCTCTCCTTGAATTTCCATCCTCCTTCCTTTCCTTAGCTAATTGTTACATTTTCCTACACCAGATTCAATTTCTTCCTCATAGAAAATTACTTTTTCTCATGCCCACAGTGGAACATAATCCTTCTCATTGTGAGTAGTGTGGTTGCCAATATTGTCTCATCTTGTACTGTGATTTTTAATATACTTCTAATCATCCCCAGGAGCCAAATCTCATGCCTGATTCATTTTGATATGTGTTACGGATATGTAACATAGCGTGTTATGCAGAAATGCTAACACATATTTTTTTTCAATGAATGAGTCCTGCCTGGAGAGTAGGGTTTTTGCAAGGAAGTATTACTTAACGAAGAGCCCGAAGTGATAGTGAAACGTGTGAGCCATGAAGTGGATTCCAGTCAGTGGTGTGAAACCTTGGCCAAGGTACAGGCTGGCACAGAGCTCCTTGGGTAAAGACGCAAGTTTAGGGGATGGGACCTATATGCTAACTTCCAGGCTTCTGAAACACGATTTCAAGCCTTTGATAAGAGCAGATTTTTATCTGTGTGAAATTAGCAGAAAAATCCCAAACGTTACCTGGTTTAATGACATCCCCACCAAAGCAATTAGGAATTGTCTTCTGGGTTAAAGAAAGACCGTAAGCAAGTGCTGGAATTTACCTCACAAGTTTTTCTTTGTTTTCTTTATTTTGAGAGCACTGACGAGACATATCTGAGACACTCAGGTACTCACATGGTCAACAGCGGTTTTTTTTCACCCTTTAACTTTAGGAAGCGGACTTTTGCTATTGCACAGAGCTGCTGCCTCCAGAGAGCCAGGCCATTAACTAATTTCTCTGTTTCGTTGAAGGAAGACAAAACTTGCGCTAACTCAACAAGGCTTCCTGTGTCTTTGGTCCTAGGACTTTGTAACTCTCCCTCAATTCCAGTATCTATAAAACATAAAATCAGGAATTTATAATGTGTCATTTTAGAAGTGCTTTACTTATAGTTTTCTCTGATTGTATCTTTTCACCAAAGGGTGTCAGAGTAGAATTCTTGGGCAAAGATGAGAATAATCTAATTCATGGCATTACTAGAGCAACTTAAAAAATTTTTTTTAATGTTTATTGACGTTTAAGAGAGAGAATGAGAGAGAGAGAGAGAGAGAGTGGGGGAGGGGCGGAGGATGGGGACACAGAATCCAAAGCAGGTTCCAGATTCTGAACTGTCCACACACAACCCAATGTGGGGCTTGAACTCATGAACTGCGAGATCATGCCCTGAGCCAAAGCCCCACACTTAATGCACAGAGATATACAGGGCACCCCTACAGTAACTATTAAAAGAAAGGAAGCAAAAATAAATAAATAAGGTATAATACAAGAAGAAAGACTAGTGACATAATAAAAGCAATCTTGTATTTTCTTTTATTTAAAAAACTTTTTTTGTAATCTTTATTTTTGAGAGAGAGACAGAGTGTGATTGGGGGAGGAACAGAAAGAGAGGGAGGCACAGAATCTGAAGCAGCCTCCAGGCTCTGAGCTGTCAGCACAGAGCTGGACACAGGGCTCAAATTCACAAACTGTGAGATCATGACCTGAGCCAAAGTCAGACACTTAACCGACTGAGCCACTCAGACACCCCTTATATTTTCTTTTTAAAAAATTTTTAATGTTTTTTATTTATTTTTGAGAGACAGAGACAGCGTGATCAGGGGAGAGTCAGAGAGAGAGGGAGATACAGAATTGGAAGCAGGCTCCAGGCTCTGAGCTAGCTGTCAGCACAGAGCCTGACGTGGGGCTAGAACCCACAAACTGTGAGATCATGACCTGAGCCAAAGCCTGATGCTTAACCGACTGAGCCACCCAGGGGCCCCAATAATTTCTTTTTTTAAAAAAAGCTCTGTGTCTATAGCTTTAAAGGACTTAATTCATTCTAAGGAAACCAAAGAAAAGAAATCCGTATTTAGCCTAGAAAAATATGCTCATTGCAAAAGATAAGCTATCTTAGTATTTCTGACTGAGATGGAAAAGCTGGTATATAAAGAACCCTCTCAATTCCCCTCCAACAATATGAAATTGGTAGAGACAATACTTTTTTTAGTAGCCATGGTTGAAAATTTAAAAAAAAGTGACCTCTTTTGGAGGACAAGCCTAGAGAAACTGATCTATTCTAGACTTTTATAAAGCGATAATATATGTCTATTAAAAGTTAAGTATAACCAAAGTATATTACTTCAAAAATGGATAAAAGAGAAAAAGAGGTATTTTTCTAAGTTTATTTATTTATTTTAATGGGGTGGGGGAGGGGCAGGGGGAGAGGGAGAGAGAATTCCAAGTGGGCTCTGAGCTAACCACAGAGCTTGAACTCATGAACCCTGAGATCATGACCTGAGCTGAAGTCTAGAGTCAGATGCTTAACTGACTCAGGCACCCAGGCATCCTGATTATTTTTAAGTTTATTTATTTATTTTTGAGAGAGAGAGAGAGAGAGCAAGAGAGCACATGCACATGGGAGAAGAAGAGGAGCAGAGAGAGAGGGAGAGAGAGAATCCCAAGCAGGCTCCACACTTTTAGGCTGGAGCCCATGCAGGGCTTGATCTCATAACCATTAGATCAAGACTTGAGTTGAAATCTAGAGTCTGAGGCTTAACTTACTGAGTCACCCAGGCTTCCTGAGAAAGAGGAATTTTTAAAAACCCACTCAATCAATAAAAAAATAGAAAATGAAAAAAATAAAAGGACATAGCAAAGAGTAAACCAAGTAAGATGACACATAAACCAGAAATAAGGAATTGTCTTAGATCAAGTAGAGAGGACTTTCCAAGGAATGACAATTATTCTCACAGCAAATCTTCCAATGCCAACAATGGAACCTAAAGACATTGGAGGATTTTCCTCAAAATGATATATGAACAGGAACTGTCAACATACAGTTCTAATTTCTTTTCTCTGTGGCACTTGTATTACATATTTATTGTCCGCTCCATGAGGATCTAGTCTCATGCCTTGCTATATCCCAGACCCTTAATAAAACATGTGGGACAAAATAAGGAACTCAAGAGAGGGGCCAGTATTGAGGGAAAAGGGAAGGAGGAGACAGGAAATCCATCTCTTCTCTGCTCTAAGTTTTCCCAAGACCAGACTGAATCAGAGCAGCTCCAAAAGCAAATATATAATCTCATCATTCAAAGAGTATTTTCAAGATAGGATATTCTGCAGAAAGATAAAATTAAAGCTTCTTTTTTTTCTTTTTTACCTGATTCACCAATAGCCGATTTCCCTTCTAATTTCAAGAATACCTCATTCAACGTTGTCATGGAAACACCGTAATTCTCAATGCCCTGGTTAGAGCATCTATCAAGATCCCTGTAAAGATCTAAAAGTAAGCACAAAAATACATTAAAAGAACATAATGTGTAATGAGATTGATAAATGGCTATATTTTTCAACAATAGAAAACATGTGTGATAGGCCAAAAGCATTCATAAGGAACAAAGCTATGGTACAGACATTCTTTTCTTTCTAAAATAAACTATACAATGTGTTTCTGAGCCTTGAATATAAAATTGTAAACCTCTTTGTTTCATTCTTAGAAAACTACATATGCAGTGTTCTTTAAAAAATATTATGTTTTGTTTGATTATGGAGAGTGTAATAAATGGACTGAATGCTATGTACCTCCCACAAATCCATATGTTGAAACCCTAACCTCCAGTGTGACAAGACGGTAGTCGGAGGTGGGGGCTTTGGGAGGTAATTAGGATTAAATTGGGCCCTGAGGGTGGACCTTTCAGAAGTGGGATTAATGCCTTTGAAAGAGTCACAAGGTGGCTTCCTCTCCCTGCTCCCTGCCATGTGGGAATACGAGGTGACATCAGCACTCTGTAACCCCAAAGAGGTGTCTCATTGGAGCCCAACTGTCCTGGGACCCAGGTCTGACACCTCCCAGTCTACAGAGCTGTGAAAATAAATGTCTGCTGTGTATAAGCACCCAGTCTACGTATGGTATGTGTTACAACAACCCGAACTGACTAAGGTAGGAAGTGTTCAATCCTCAAACTCCATTAATTCAGGAATATTACTCTAAAAACTAAGAGAAGAAGACTCCTAGGAATAACTGGTAGGCAGTTTAATAACAAATGCAAAAGAACTCATGTTTATGGAAATAATTACATGCTATGCAATCATCCCTAGTTTGAAAAAATATATAAATTAAAGGAAAAGATGAAGTATGTATGTAACTTTGCATTTGCTCTCTTTATTTTCCAGGTTCTGACCATGATATGAAGATTAGGTCTGTCTTTATAGGAATTTTGAAGGTGGTTGTTTTTTCTTAAGATATTGGTAATAATTTTTGGGTAGTTGGGTAGTTAGGAAGTAGAATAAAAAATAATTCAAATATTGGTAGAAATTAAAGGTTTGTATCTTAACAGTGTGTTAGACAAATAAAAATTCAGATGTAGTCTTAATTTCCAATGAGTTCTAAGGATTGGTTCTTTTTCAGCCTTTCTCTAAATTGTGCATCCCTAGTTGAAATGAATTTAAAAAATAATCATGGAACACTTGGGTTTGTGGGCTTCATAAAGATTTCTTTTTCTTAAGTATACATGTACCAAAGGCATGGAAGAGAATAGTTACTTCACTGATCCTAAGATAAATACATTTCATCATTTCTCAACATATTTGAAAGGAACATGTGTGAGCATCATGAAATGCTGGTGTGTCAATTTATTTTTTATTTTTATTTTGTTTATTTTTAAATTTATTCTCAAGTGAGCTAACATACAGTGTGGTCTTGGTTCATGAGCGGATTCCCATGATTCATCACTTATATATAACACCATCTGCTCATCCCAACAAGTGCCCTCCTTGGTGCCTATCTCCCATATATATACCCCACTCTTGAACCCCCCTGCCTCCATCAACCCTCAGTTTTTTGTCTGTGTTTAAGAGCCTCCTTCTCTGTTTTTATCTTATTTTTCCTTCCCTTTCCCTATGGTTGTCTGTGGCAGCATTATTTCCTTCTGTGTCTTTCTTGGTCCCACCTCATAAACCTGAGGCTGTGTTAGACTTCATGAACTACCATAAGTTCTAGGTCAGGTATTATTCCAGGCTCTGTGTTTATAGTTAATATTTTAATGAACAATTTAAATATATAAATCATTGAATCCTGATAACTGAGGAACTATAAAGCTCATACTATCATTATCCCTTTTTACAAATAAGGAAACCGAGGTACAGGAAAGTAATATAACCTTCCCAGGATAACAGAGCTAATAACAGCCTTGCTGGGATTTGACTCTCCCCAGTCTGGCTCTAGAATTCCAGCTTTCAACCACAGCTCTCTAGTGTCCGGTGCTATATTTCCATATTAACCATGACTATGGCAGGCGTATTAATTCAAGCAGGTAGCAACAGAGTTAGTATCCTCCATTAAAAGTTGGCAAATTCCTTGAAGTCCAAGTACACACATATTTATGGTTACACTTAAAAAAGTGCAATCTATCTCAAAACTCTTGGCAAATGAAAGCATATTGGGAAACCAGGTAGAAAAGTGGGAGCAGCAATGAGCTTCCAGGGTTTTGTACTTGCTGCAAAGTTGTGAATTTAGAATGTTTGGCCACATACAGGTGGATCGTAATTACTATTCAGTTACTTAGATTATAACATTATGTCATGGTGTCGATAATAAAACTATCTACCTACATCCAGCCTGATTCTCCCTTAGCTCCCGCTCGGTACTCTGTGCTCTTCTCACAGACCTCTGCTTGTCTGACCACGCTCTCTCCTTCATTCCTGAAACAAATGTCCTGCACATTCCTCATTTTACCTTGATGTTCTCCTGCTACAGGAGGCACAGATCTTAACTGCACATATTGCCACTTGAAGCATCTTTAGCACCTTTTGGCTCCGTTTACTCGTAAGTGGTCTGGGGATATCAGTGGTATATATTAGCAGTGACTGGGGAATACGAAATGATTAATGCACAGTTCCATGCACTTAGCAAGCCTAAGGATGTCAGCTGTTGTTCTTAATGCCACTGGTATTGTTAGTAACATCATTAAAAATCATCAAGGTCTCTATGTTCTGTTACCTGGAAATTTGTTTATCCTTTCCAAGGGCAAAACATATACAAGCTTTTCTTCACTTTGTGCTGTTAATTTGGCATCAGGGATGTGCTGTTTAACAAGTGATGTTATACTGTCTGGATCGCACATTTCATTCAGATGCAAACTGACATTTAAAAAGAGTGTGTTAGAGCCATTTTTATCCATCACCACCTCTGCAAACAATTGTAGCATGTTTGTCACTTCCTTAATATTTATGAGACAAACGTATATATTATATAGTATAATGGAATAAGAAAGCTTTAAAAATATATAGCCTTAATATAATCCACACTGTATAATCTCGAGGCACTAGTGTAAGGGAGAATAACTCAAGGATTATCATTTGGAGGAAAGAGATATATCAGCCAGATGTTGGCTGTGGTGAGGTGGAAGGAATGCCTGATTTGGTCTCTGTCTATCCAAAAGCTCAGTTTTGAATTTTCCCTTTGCAGTAAAAGGGTTTTGAAAAAACTACCAACATGGTGAAAACAAAGTCAGAGGAAGAATGGTACAGTCATTAAGCACGTGGTCCTATGTCCCACAGATAAACATTCCAGAACTCAGGCTTAACGTTTTCCAGAATCAATTTTCCAAATTTCCATCAAAATTCCATTCAATATGCCAATTCTTGAAAGACAGACTAAAATAAAGAATGCATGTGATCACACCAAGCCTTGCACCAAGTAAATCCTCAATATATGTTAGCTAATTTTGTCTTTTTTTTTTTTTTTTGGTCTAAAACTTATTCAAGTCAAAGCTGATCTGTCTTTGTGGTGAGAATAATAAAGTTCTTCATGAATCATTGGATTATATTCATTAAAAATTTTCTTAATGTTTTATTTATTTTTGAGAGAGAGGGAGAGAGAGAAAGAGAAACAGCACAAGTGGGGAGGCCAGATAGAGAGGGAGACACAGAATCTGAAACAGGCTCCAGGCTCTGAGCTGTCAGCACAGAGCCCAACATGGGGCTCGAACCCATGAACCTCAAGATCATGACCCAAGCCAAAGTCAGATACTTAGACTGAGCCACCCAGGTGCCCCATCATTGGAATATAGACACACCATTATTAGTCACACCCATTGAAATTTATTGAGGCTATGGAATGGTGAGGGCATTAGAGTTGACTTTGATGACATAAACCTAAAAAATCTATTACAGATAAAACTATTCTGTGTTTACAAGGCCCTATGTGATATGCTATCCAGGATCCCAAACAGAAAGAATACAGTACATTCCCTAGCAGAGTTTGGAACATAACAGTAATATAAAGCACCAAAGTATAGAAGAAGTGAGTGAGGGCAGTTGAGCTAAGTCAGTTAAACACTTAGCACCTTGTTAAGTATTCATTCATTCAATATTTTTAGCCTTAACTGTAATATAGGTATTATTACCACTACTACACCAATGAAACTACTGAGGATCAAAGAAGTTAATTAAATTGCCTAAGGCAACAATTCAAAATACTGCTTTCAGGGCTCTGGAAAAGAGAATGCTTATTAAGGAGAAAATATTCAGAAAAGAAATGTCAAGAATGGATAAGATTTGGGGGTGCCTGGGTAGCTTGGTCGGTTAAGCATCCAACTGCATTTAAGCTCAGGTCATGATCTCATAGTTCATGAGTTCGGGCCCTGCATTGGGCTCCTTGTGCTGATAGTACAGAGTCTGCTTGGGATTCTCTCTCTCCCTCTCACTCTGCTCCTCCTGTGTGCACCACATGCTCTCTCTCTCTCAAAATAAATAAATAATCATAAAAAAAGAATGGATAAGATTTGAACTTGGTTAAAATGGGTTGGAGGAGGACATGTCAAACAGACATCCTACGAGAAGACAACAAAATCATGGAACATACTTAGAAAACAGCAAGTGATTCATTTTATTTATTTATTTTTAAAGTAGCCTTCATGCCCAGCATGGAGCCCAATGCAGGGCTTGAACTCACAACTCCAAGATCAGGACCTGAGCTGAGATCAAGAGTTGGACACTTAACTGGCTGAGCCATACAGGTGTCGTACAAGTGGTTCATTTTAGTTGGAAGGTGCTGATTAGATTATACTCAGCAATCATGATGGGATGGTAGATTTGATTGGGTTAGACATTCAGACTAAATAACGGAGGGAACTTAACCACACCACATTTAACCCCTGAGGAGGAAGTGAGTTAAATTATGTTTTAAGAAATATTAATATTTTTAGTGAGAAATATGGGAAGAGATTCATATCACACCTATAATCTTGGTCCAAAGATTCTACCACTTATAAATGATGTGAGATTGGGCAGATTCTTAAAACTGTCTGACATGTCAGAGGCTAATAATACCATCTTCTTACAGTTATCTGAGGGATTAAATATGATTATATAAATATTCCATCCATAAGTTATCTTACCAAGAACCTACAATACAGCCAACACAGAATAAGTGATAGACATTACTAAATAATGGTACTAATTATTATCAGGAAGAGAAGGAGATAGAAAGGAATGAGGGAGAAGATGAAATCAAGGAGAACAGAGAGGAGACTACTGAAATTGCTACAGTGAACAAAAGTAAGCATTGGAAAAATGACGAGAAAGGGCTGAAATGTCACTAAATTTCTCTTTGCAAACTGTGTTATGAAAACATTTTCCAAAAATTTTGTTTAAACTTAAGTTACTCACCCTTCTATTCTCCATGTCTACAACCCCCCTATCCTTCATTCTAGCTGAGAAAGACTGGTTGTGGGGTCATTCTAACACAGCTCTCTTGAAACAGTCTTCATAATTTTGTAGCCTTCTCTAACTTGCTGAGATCTCCTGTCCCCAATGCATTCCAACATGTCCCCCATAATACAGGCTGTACCTTAAATGGTAGCCGATGCCCCACTTTTTCTTCAGGAAGACAGAAGAGCCTGCACACTTCAGCCTCCCGTTGGATATAAATACCTTCCTATCTAAGCAGAATAGAAAAACAGAAAGTTGCATTAAGAGGCAATTCTCTCATTGTTTATCAAAGAACAAATCCATCAATAAATAATGTATTTCAGGAGTGTGACCCACTCAAATATTTGTATTCTGATTCTGGCCATAGGTAAGCCAGTTTCTTTGTCCTCCAATAACTAAAATGATATGTTAGTTTATTCTCTATTCTCTTTGGAAAAATTATCATACAATGAGAGGATCTATTTTAAGCCAACTGACATTCCTACTGAATAAAACATGAGGTACATTTAAGAGTATGCTGTATTTTTACAACCAATGAATTACTTTGGAAAAGGATCAGAATACATCTATGGGACAATGTACATGGAGGTGTAGACAATCAAGTGATGACAGCAGAGTCTCCTGTCTCTGTGTGTGACTGTGACAGTCACACACATGGCAATTGTGTTGGGATTTATCTATACATACTGCACACAGGTTCCCTAATTTCTCTCTCAGATACATGAAAGCAAGCCAAGAACTACCATGAAATGACATGAATGGAACTTGAGGGCATTAGGCTAAGTGAAATAACTCAGAGAAAGAGAAAGACAAATACCATATGATCCCACTTATATGTGGAACATAAAAAAAAAAAAAAAAAGAATTACCAGCCAGGATGTCAGCCTCATCCATAAACTGGGTACTGAAGACAATGACTCTATCAGATTTCCTCTCTTTTAAAAGGTTCCATACGTGGTGCCTTGAAAGAGGATCTGATCCAGCTGTTGGCTCGTCCAAGAGCAAAACCTGCACCGTAGAGAAATGTAAATCATTTTCCCCTTTCAGGAAAACATTTTTTAAAAAGGAATATATGTGTAAATGTATTCAGGAGAAACATCTCAGTACGTAATTTTTCACTTGAACAGTTCTCTTACATTTACCATTGGCAAATTCGGTCCGAGAATACAATAGTTCCAGAGTTCTCAAACTTATTTACCAGTGGTTTGGCCCCACTTACCTGAGGGTTTCCTAAAATGGCAATCCCAAAAGTGAGTTTCCTTTTTTGTCCACCACTTAAGTTTTGAGCAAGAATGTCTTGAATATTTTCCATCTCCAAGTCCCTTAAAACTTGTTGTACCTAATCAGAAAAAAAAAAGAAAAGAAAAAAAAAGATAGAAAAAAAGAAACAAAGAAAAGAAAAGGATGTTTAGTTCAAAATCCAGCATTTTTGTTTTAAAATACTTTTGGGGTACCTGGGTAGCTTAGTTCATTAAGCATCCAACTTCAGCTCAGGCCATGATCTCATGGTTCTTGAGCTCAAGCCCTATGTCGGGCTCAGTGCTGACCGCTCAGAGCCTGGAACCTGTTTCAGATTCCATGTCTTTCTTTCTCTTCATCTCCACCCCCAACTTGTGTTCTATCTTTCTCTCTCTCTCAAAAACAAATAAAAATTAAAACAAAACAACAACGAAAACAACAAACCCCAGCAAAAAACCAACAGTATCATTTTACTGTTCACTGCAAATGGCTTTTTTCCCCTTTAGATGACAAACCATGCAGAAATAACACAAATACATTTAGAATTTTCTAGATAAACAACTTTATGTTCATGGCTGTGTGACATCTAATATGTTCCTCTACCTCTTGTTCCACTTCATGTTGCTGAATCCCTTTTATTTTAGCAAAAAGCCTAAGATTTTCTCTCACAGTGAGGAAGCCAAATTGCACATTGGTTTGTGGACAGACTCCAGTGAGCTCGCTGATGGTCTCCGAGCCTGCTGTTTCTGGAAGCCTGTGATTATAGATGGTGACTGAGCCTAGAAGGAGAAAAGTTGATGGTCAGCATTAGGATAGCACTTGACAGCATTAGGAGAACACACTATGCTTATTTAAGGTATTTTAAAGTGAAAAACAATGTGTGTCAATCACTAGAATCTTTTATTTTATTTATTTTTTTTGATGGGGGAAGGGTAGAGAGAACAAGAACCTTAAGCCGTCTCCATGCTCAATGCAGAGCTCGGGGACATCATGGGGCTCAATCTCATGACTCTGGTATCATGACCTGAGCCAAAATCAAGAGTTGGATGCTTAACCAACTGAGCCACCCAGGCGCCCCTCACTAACGTCTTATAAGCATATTGTACCTATAAGGAATACACTATTGACTAAAAATGTAATGTTCAAAATTCACTTGAACCAGCTGGAATGCCAATTAGTAAATTTAAAACTATTTATCTTGAAATACATAAACCACAAAGATTTTCCTATATAAATAGGGCATACATTTATTAATAACTTTGGATGGACCTAGAGGGAGTCATGCTAAGTGAAATAAGTCAGGCAGAGAAGGACAGATACTGTATGTTGTCACTCATAGGTCTAACAGGAGAAACCTAACAGGAGACCCTGGGAATGTGAAAGTGGGGGGAAAGAGATGGGGAGAGGGAGTGAGGCAAATCATGAAAGACTTTTGAATGCTGAGAACAAACTGAGGGCTGAAGAGGGAGGGGGAAGGGGAAGGGGAGGTGATGGTCAAGGGGAGGGGCATGTGTGGAGAAGAGCACTGGTGTTATATGGAAACCAACTTGGTAATAAACTATATATTTATATAGTAAGTTTATATTTATATAGTATTATATATATGTGTGTATATATATATGTGTATATATATATATATATATATATATATAAGAATAACTTGAAGAAACGTGGAAAACTTTTCTCTTAAGTACTGAGTACGACTAGTAGTTAATGAAACTACCAACTCTTGAAATTAACCAACAAAACGAATTAGCTAATGAAATGTGCAGTTAATTCGTTTGCCCATGTTCTTGCCCATAATTATCTTCTCACCTGATGTTGGGGCTGACAGTCCACTGAGCATATTTAGCAGGGTCGTTTTTCCGGCTCCACTGTGACCAAGGAGGGCAGTGATCTGGCCTTCATATATGTCAAATACCAGACCTGGAATTATTACAAAAAGAAAAAAAAGTCCCACTGTGAGCTACATATTAACTTTACATTCTCCCAAATTTTTATAATTTCTTATAGCATGTGTGTATTTGGTTACAAGTATTAAAAATAAATCCATCCCCAAATTCTTTCCTTTAAGAGGGTATCTCCTGGGGCACCTGGGTGGCTCAGTTGGTTAAGTGTCCAACTTCAGCTCAGGTCATGGTCTCGTGGTTCATGAGTTTGAGCCCCATGTTGGGCTCTGTGCTGACAACTCAGAGCCTAGAGCCTTCTTTAGATTCTGTGTCTCCCTCTTTCTCTGCCCCTCCCCAGCTCGCTCTCTCTCAAAAAAATCAATAAAAAACAATAAGAATAAAATAAAATGGTATCTCCGATGATACACATTTTATAGCTGTAGCATTGTCATGACATATTATTATGTGATTAACAATAATTTTGGGGAAAGAGCGGTTTTGTCAGTAAAAATTGGCTTACAATAATAAAGATCATTTAGGGGCGCCTGGGTGGCTCAGTCAGTTATGCGGCTGACTCTTGACTTCAGCTCAGGTCATGATCTCATGGTTCATGGGTTCAAGCCCTACATCAGGCTCTGCGCTCATAGTGCTCAGAGTGTTGCTGTCTTTCTGCCCCTCCTCTGCCTGTACTCTCCCTTTCTCAAAAATAAACAAATGTTTAAAAATTAAAACCAAACAAAGATCATTTATTAGGACTAGGGAGTGGAATGAGTTGAAATTAAAGCATACCATGACGCAATTATGTGTGTTTCAAACCCGTAAGGTATCCATGGCACACCTTGACTTTCTAAAATTGTTATATGGATTTTTTTAATGTTTATCTATTTATTTTTGAGAGGGAGAGACAGAGTGTGAGTGGGAGGGGCAGAGAGAGAGGGAGACACAGAATCTGAAGCAGGCTCCACGCTCTGAGTTGTCAGCACAGAACCCGACGCGGGACTCGAACCCACAAACTGCGAGATCGTGACCTGAACTGAAATCGGATGGTTAACCGACTGAGCCACCCAGCTGCCCCTAAAATTGCTATATGGTTTTTAATATGCTTGGAGGGAAACACAATGTGTTCAAATGGAGGAGAGCAGTGGAATCTGGTATCCCCACAAAGACAGTGTAACAGTGAGGCATGGCCACCAAATCGAACAGCTTTGTCAAATATGATGTTAGTGCATTACCTTTCAAGGCCTCTACTTTTTCTTTATTTCCTTTTCTATATATTTTTTTAAGATTTCTTATTCTAAAAAAAAAAAAAAGGAAAATGTTTTGAGGACATTGTAGAAGTAGACAGAGGATTGACAAATCAAGTCTTTGGGGCTGTGAGGAAACCTGGGGGCTCTTTCCCTCACCCGGGCCCAGGGGACTGGAAAGGGTTTACTGAGGAGACAACGGCAAATTGAATGACGAACACATTTTGGGCAGCGACCCATGGAATTTAGGGCTGTCTAGTTGTTTGGAAATATAGCAATCAGCATTGAATAAAGCACGTACATCATCTCAGAGGGAAGACATGCACGCCACGAGGACCCCAACTTGGGTTTTCCTCCCATCTCTCTGGATGCCTGCTCCCCTTTTCAGCATCATCTGCTGCTTCCTTCTCATCTTATCAATTAGGAAGCAAGGAGACACACAGAGTGTATCAGAGAGATAAAGGAGAGAAGAATAACAAGGGACATGATAATAGTGTCTGTCATACAGAGAGCAAGAACAGAAAGAGAACAGCACAACAAAGAGAAAAAAAGAAAAAGAGAGGAATGGAAATATGTAGATGATTTATCACTGATGTTTGTTGTTCTGCATAAGATAGTAGTAAATATAAATGGTGACAATGAGCATGGCCTTTTATAAGTAGAACAGCCTGGATGTTGGTGGGTACAAAGAGGCACCCAGGAAAATTCATCACATCTGTGTTTTGCCTCATAGATTTCTGTTCCCTGACCTGTTCTCCATTTGTGTTCTCCTTCCTGTAATCTATTTCTTACCTGATGGCTTCTTTTCCATGTAATTCTGGAGACACTGGCTCAAAAGAGTCATTAGGTGAAGAATCTGACTCTGGTTCATTCTCAAGGGCCACATGATCAGCCCGTTGGTGTAGAAACCAAAATGAGGATTTCAGGAAAAACCAAGGAGAATGTTGACGTCCATAATCATCTATACGAACAGGAGGCAGTTGCATATTGAATCAGTCACCACGTCAAAAATGAGTTATCATAGGGCAGCTTATCAAGGCAACTGCTTTGGGAAGCATTTAGACACTGTTAAGATCCATTATCAAGCACTAGCTTTTTCCATGTCACTCTGATAGAAGCACTAATAGTATAGTTATCCTTAATCTCTTCTAAGTGTCTCTTATTTTTATTTTATTTTGTTTTTATTTGACAGAGAGAGAGAAAGAGAGGCAAGGGGAGAGAGAGAATTGAGGTAATTTTAAACAGGCTCCATCCTGAGCTTGGAGCCCCACATGGAGATCAATCTCACAAACTGTGAGATCATAACCTGAGCTGAAATCAAGAGTTGGAGGCTTAACTGACTGAGCCACCCAGGTGCCCCACACCTGACTCTTTTTAGAAAGAAACAATCTGAAGTGTGTGGGAGAACAAGACCTTAGAAAGCAAATCTATAAACAAAGTGTGGGACACTTTTGGGCTCATTTTAGAAATTTTGAAAAAAATGCTTGATAATTTATATCAAATATAGAGAGATAGTTTAAAGAAATGCACTGAATGAAATTGCATTGAATTACAATTATGTTACTACTTACTGGGCAAAATTTTGTCAAAATATAATGTCAATGCCAAGTAGAGAAGAGCATCAAAAATCAACATGAATAGAGTCGCTATTATTAGGTACGGGTTGTCTGAAGAATCCAAATGGATGTTAGATTTCACATCATAGTCCCAATGTATAAGCTGGAAAAAAGATACATACATTGGATTTTAAAAGGGTATTGAGTATAAAGACTTATTATTGTTTTATTTTTATTAAACACTGGGATTGAAAAGATAAATAAAACATAGCTCCTGTCTTTACAGAGCTCTAATCTATTGGAAGACATAGCAGTGAAATCATCTAACTAAAAAGCGATTTGGGTAGTTAGTGGAGAGAGGTACTAAAGCTTAGAAACCCATGGGCAGAAGTAGGCAAGTCCTCTGAGAAGTAAAAACTCAAAGGAGGGGCCTCCTATAGGATTTCATCAGGTGTAGGATGGGGCCGTAGGGGGCATTTTAGACAGGGGACACCATTTGAAAACAGAAACACGGAGGAGTGAAAAGTACTTCAGTAGTTGGGCAGAAGACAGAAGAAAAATTTTCTTACTTTAGTGAGATACAATGTATTTATAGGTAACGTAAACGTTCACATAGCATTTTATGGTAATGATGTCACACATGGAGTCAAATTTGCTGAGAAAAGGTTCAGTTTCATATACAACAGGCTAATTAAAAATAAAAATTTATTTCTATTGAATTCCTGGTTTTCAAATACTCGCAATAATGTTAAAGGTCCTGTTTCCTGAGCATTAAGTCAGTTCAATGTTCATTGGGACCACCCATTAAAAGTACAAGCTGAACCATATCAATAATGCGGGATCAGCCTATTTTTAGTGACTTAAAATTAAGTCAATTATGCTGAGAGATAAAAAGAAAACTTCTCCTATATTTTAAATGTGAATGAAAGTGGATGGAAGGGTTTTTTTTGCATTTTTAGCATAAAATATTTTTAATTAAGGTATATGCATTGTTTTTTAGTGGATGGAAGTTTTGATGCTTAGAACATGTAGCATGAATTTTTCAGAGATTTTTTTAAATGTTTGTGAAAAAAAATGGAAATTAAATAGGTATATTAACTCTTACCTGGGCCATTCCAGCAGTGAAAGCAAAAGGACTAAGAAGACATAAGGTCCATTCCAAAAATGCAGGAAGATCCCTGTACAATGCAGTGAATCCCAGACTCCCCCAAAAGACAGTGAGGAGAAAGACAACCAAACCAGTAAGGAAAGGTTTCTTTATCAACACGCTCATCAGGAAAGCTAAAGTTATCTGAGAGGAGAGAAAAACTTCAGGGAGTTTAGAGTCTCTGAGAACCATCACCAGCATAATAAAAACATTTCGTAATACAGAAGTCTGTAACATCCATTCCTCCCCATTTCCCCTGATACTGTCCCATACAAATACTCAAATGCTGTAAACAGAAACAGGTGTGACCAGAATCAGACGGAAACGACTCTATCAGAGAGAGAGAGAGAGAGAAAGAGAGAGATAGAGAGAGAAAGAGAGACAGAGAGAGAGAGAGAGAGAGAGAGAGAGAGACAGAGACAGAGACAGAGACAGAGACAGAGACAGATTAAATTCACCAACTCACCAAAGACAGTCCATAGAGGAGAAAGAGGGTAAAGACCACCATGAAGCCAGTTTGGACAAGAACTTGGGCAGATGTTATAATAAGAGCCATCAAAGTGGCCACAATGAAGATGAAACCAGCACACATCAGACCCCAGCAAAGCCTGGAACAGAAACAAAGCATCAGTTCGGAGGGCTGGTACTTTATCACTATACTTACTCATTTTCTCTGCAGATGACTTGGGAAGCTTATCAGAAATCAAGGGTAAAAGGAATACAACAGCTAATAGATCAGAAAATTTCTCTGTCCCCAAAGTTCATAGGCAACTGGAGAAGGTAGACAATAAACAAGTAAATGGGTAAAATGGGTAGCTAATTGCAAAATCAGAAAGAAATAGACTGGGTGATATAATGAGGTTAATTGGGAGAGGTTTTCTGGGAAGGCATCTATGTCGATGTGTAGTTTCTGGACTTCTTTCAGTAAAATATAAAATTATGGACAAAAACCAGGTGATGAAGCCGGTTTCAGCAAACTTCTCCTCTGAAGAGCCAGGTAGTAAATCTTTCAGGTTTTTGGACCCATACAGTCTCCTGTAGCTACTCAAGTTTGCTTTTGTAGGATGGAAACATTCACGGACAATGTGCAGATAGTCAACGTGTAGACACTGACATTAGAATTTCACATAAACTTTTGTGTGGCATAAAATATTTTTGTTCTTTTGATTTTTAAGGCATTTTCATAAAAGCCACTCCTAGCTTGCAGACTATAGAGAAAGAGGCCATGGTTTGCTAACCCTCGATATCAATGATTAGATATAGATAAATTCACACAGTCATAGGACATAGATAGATGCAGAAAGTTAGATGGATATCTATCAATGACAAAGGAACAGGAAGAAAATTCTTTATAGGGGGAAACAACTTTCTAGTCATATAGATGTGGGTTCAGGGTTTCTCTGTTACATTCTATCTATATGATCCTGAGAGATAGATATTTAATCTCTCAAAACTTCCTCATTGTCTATTGAAAAATAATAAAAGGATTAAGTGAAGTGTTGTATGTTATGTTTAAAGTTTAAAATGCCATATGTTTTTGGGAAGTCTTGCCTAATTGTACTGATTCCCTTCGCTCAATCACTTCTGTTCATCTGAAATTGTTCATTTATAAACTTCTTAATATAATTTTATGTGGGATTAATAGAATGTCACAGCCTTTTCTTATGAGGGGGAAGTCCTGATTTTTTTAACCCTTTCTCATTGGATTTATTTGGTTTTTCCATTTTAGCATATTGTTTACTTTTCTCCAACCCTCTGTAGAATTCTATTCTTTTTTTATGTTTATTAATTATTGAAAGAGACAGAGACAGAATGAGTAGGGAAGGAGCAGAGAGAGAGAGAGGGAGAGAGAGAGAAAGAACCTCAAGTAGCCTCTGCACTGCCAGCATAGAGCCTGATGCAGAGCTTGAACCCATGAAACCACAAGATCATGACCTGAGCTGATACCAAGGGTTGGATGCATAACCGACTGAGCCACCCAGGCACCTGGTCTATTCTTTTAAAAATTCAGTAAGCAAAATTTTCTTCAGTATTGAGTTACATGATTTTAATACAAAAAGAGAGACACCAGACAAAACTCACATTCTAGACCAAACCAGCAATCTATTTTCTCTACTTTTGTATTCACTTAAACATTCTGGAGGAAATAAATTTGGTATAAATTGGCAGCATTAAAATATGGGGTGTTCAGTTAAGAAATGGGCAGAAGACATGAATAAACCCTTTTTCATAGAAAAACAGACACATGAAAAGATGCTCAACAGAACACATGCTCAGGGAGATATAAATCAAAACCAGGATGGGATACCACCTCACACCGGTCAGAGTGGCTAAAATTAACAACACAAGAAACAACAGGTTTTGGTGAAGATGTGGAGAAAGGGAACACTTTTTCACTGTTGGTGGGAATGCAAACTGGTGCAGCCATTCTAGAACACAGTATGGAAGTTCCTCAAAAAATTGAAAATAGAACTAATCTACAACCCAGCAATTGCACTACTAGGTATTTCTCCAAAGGATACAAAAACGCTGATTTGATGGGGCATATACTTGGCACTATCAATAATAGCCAAATTATGGAAAGAGCCCCAATGTCCATCAACTGATGAATGGATAAAGAAGATGTGGAATATTACTTGGTGGTCAAAAGGAATGAAATCTTGTTATTTGCAACAACATGGATGGAATTAGAATGTATTATGCTGAGTGAAATAAGTTAGTTGGAGAAAGACAAATACCATATGATTTCACCCATATGTAGAAATTTAAGAAACAAAATAGATGAACATAGGAGAAGGTAAGGAAAAATAAAATAAGGTAAAAAGATAGAGGGAGACAAATCGTAAGAGACTCTTAAATACAGAGAACAAACTGAGGGTTGTTGCTGGAGGGGTGTTGGGTGGGGGGATGGGCAAAATAGGTGATGGCATTAAGCAGGGCACTTGTTGGGATGAGCACTGGGTGTTACATGTAAATGATCAATCACTGAATTCTACTCTTTAAACCAATGCTATACTATATGTTAACTAACCTAAATTTAAAGTAAAAAAACCAAAATCTTGCTGTTTGCAAGGATGTGGGTGGAGCTAGAATGTATTATACTAAGCAAAATAAGCCAATCAGAGAAAAACAAATACCATACGATTTCACTCATATGTGGAATGTAAGAAATAAAACAGATGAACATATGGGAAAGGGTTTAGGGAAAAGAGAGAGGGAAACAGACCACAAGAGGTGCTTAATGACAGAGAACAAACTGAGGGTTGACAGAGGGAGGCGGGTGAGGGTGGGTTAATGGGTGATGGGCATTAAGGAGGGCATTTGTTGGGATGAGCCCAGGGTGTTACACGTAAGTGATACATCACTGAAACCACTCCCGAAACCAAGATTGCACTATATGTTAACTAACTGAAATTTAAATTAAAAATTAAAGAAAAAATATGCAGGCTCTTCCTGCTCAACTGAATAGTGCCTAACGTTCTTTTAAAGACTACATGGCATATGTCTAGGTCTATTCTGTATAGTCTACAAACCTCATTTACCACTGAGAGTAACATCAGTGTGTAAGAAAAGCACGTTCAAACCATGGGTTTTTCCAGTCCAGAACTCACGCTTTTACTATTCTATATCTCAAACACAACGCTTGGCTAAACTCATTATGGATTGGTTGTTGATAATTGGGGATTCACTCCTTGGTTTCTTCACTTACATCTACCGTCCTCTCAGACTGTGATCCTTCCCAAATTTCTACCAAGTGCCACCTAATATTCCGTGTTTAATTTTTGTTAAGCTCAATGCAAAGCATTTTAAATACATTCCCTTCTGAAGTCCTCACAGCCAATGAGAGATAGACGCTATTACCAATGTTTCACAGAAAAGAACACTGAGGTTTAAAGAGGTTAAGTAGCTTGTCCGGGGTGAGAATGCTCAGATGGAGAAGACCCATGGCTTCCTGCCCGCCCCCCTCCCCCACCCCCAGGCCTCAGTTCTAACTTCCTCCACCACCGAGGAATCTCTGTGCTTAAAGAGCTTAATGGGCTTGTTCGTTCAGTGTCATTAGCGTGAGTGATGGTTCATTCAATCTGATCAACCACGCACCTCACGAGACATCTGAAATGTATACTTCATAGAACATTGGAAATCTCAAGTTCTTACACATCTAGATTCACACATGGGAAACCTCAAGTTCTTACACATCTAGGTTCACACATGGGAAACCTCAAGTTCTTACACATCTAGGTTCACACATGGGAAACCTCAAGTTCTTACACATCTAGGTTCACACTTAGAAACCTCAAGTTCTTACACATTTGGGTTCACTCATGTATGGCAACAGGGACTGAGAGCCATCATTTCTATCACTTAGTGACCTGGGTATCTGCAGACATCTACGGAATCAGGCTTTCTTTACTTCAAAGAAGTATGAAAAGTTTCATTTACCAAGCTTCCTTGAATCTACTCCATTCATTTATAATGCACTGCTTTATGAAAGAATCAAGTTTAAATAGGATACTTTATAGGGGGTCCAACTGGCTAGCTTGCTGTATTCATTTATGTTGCATGATAGATGGTGGCCATGTGACTTACCAGAATGCTGACTCTCGAAGACCCATCACTGTCATCCACGACTTAATGTATTGCCTTTCTTGTGTAACATTGACTGATATATAATAAATGAATGCAGAAAAAGAAATAATGCAGAAGAATATGAAAAAATCAGTCGCAACCCCTGCTTGGGCAACAAAAGGTAATATCTTCATATTTATACCAGTAACTGCCATCAGCTCTTCCATCACTGAGTGATTTGTTGTGATCTAAGGGAAAATATCAATGAACAGATTGTTATCATGAGCTAATTATAACCTTGTGCATTTTCTGTCAGTTATAAGAAATGATGTGCATTCCACATTTAAATATCTATGCTCGTTCGTGATCTGCCCCCTTTTAGTTCCTGAAACAGTCCAAGTTTTGTCCTGGCTCTTTAGAGCATGACTATTTACCATCTTCAATGGACACAATTCTACTCTTGCTTAAATTTACCACTGAAATGTCACCTCAGTTAGTCATCTTCTTTGATATTTCTCATCAGAAGATCTTCTGCTCCATTGTTTGCCTTGCACAGCATTTATATTTCCATGATTGATAGACCTTAATCTCATATTATGACTTCATATCCATATTTCTATCCCCTCACTATTCAACATCCCTGGAGAAAAGTGCCTGTATTCTACTTGTTTCCTGGTCCTCAGGGACTTAGTGTAATGGCTTAAATTTAGCAGTTGTTCAGTGGATTGTGCAAAATAAAATAATGGATAAATTAAATAAGTTAGGACAGTCCATCAAAATTTAATGTACACACAATTAGCCTTCTTTAACTTGGTACTCACTTCTATGATAGCAGCGTTAATGGCGGCCTGAAATGCTACAAAGCCTTTCTCCCAGAACACTGAGCCTTCACATGTGGTTTTTCCTTCCATTACTTGACAGTGGGCTTTAGTAAAAGAAGAACACCACCATTTAAAATGAGATGGGACAATCTTGGTTACAGGAAAAATCAAAACTTCAAATATTCCAAAATACACTCCAAGTCCACAATAATATGGTGTACGGTAAGACTTCTCAGGTGAGGTTTGTAGAACACACCCAAGCAGAATACACCAGAATTGCTTTATTAATGTTGTTAAGACAGGTTATCAATACATTTTTATTCAACCTTATTATTCTCTCAATTAGCCAAGAATATTTTGTTGAGCTTTGCTCTTCTGTTTGCTTGTGCTAAGAAAGCACTAATTTTTTTAAAAACATTTGGGGATAACTGAACAAGAATCTCTCTTTTTTTCAGGTTATAGTTAGGAGTCACATAGGAAGAATAATAGCAAATATAATTTCTTAAGAAAACAATACAGTTATGAACATAGGCTTTATTTAATAAGAATGAATCTTGGAGCACCTTGGTGCCTCAGTCAGTTAAGCAGTCAACTCTTGATTTTGGATCAGGTCATGATCTCATGATTCATGGTTCAAGCCCCACATAGGGCTTCATGCCGGCAGTATGGAGCTTGCTTGGGATTCTCTCCCTCTCCCTCTCCCTCTCCCTCTCCCTCTCCCTCTCCCTCTCCCTCTCCCTCTCCCTCTCCTTCTCCCTCTCTCTCTCTCTGTCTCTCCCTCAAAAGTAAATGAATAAACTTTAAAAGTAATAATGAGAATGCATCTCACTTAATGTTCAGAAATTCAAAGCACACAATGTGTGTTTGAGTAGACTTCAGCTATCACATGCGACCTCTAGTGACTAAAGACATAATAGTAAAAAATAAACTCTAGTAGGAAAGTTACCTGAATGGTCTCTGTGTTCTTTCATCTTGGGGATTCTACTTCCCCAGGAAAATTTCAAATGATATGAGAAGGTATCATTAAAGATGACTCTCACTGCATCTATAGAGTAGTTTAAATCCAATTCTTCCATGCTTTTCTCATCCGGCCACCCTGTGATTGTTCTTCCTGCCATGTGATACAAATCGCTAGTAAGAAGATTTCTATGTGGTTCAAAGACAGCATGCCATATTCAATTATGTTTAACTTATTTTATGTTAAAATTCTTTATTCATTAAAGGTTGTGCTTGTCCTAAATAAGATGCTCATCTTTGGGGTGGGGGGGTCTATAATCTAGATAAAATCAGAGTTATGTGGGAGCACCTGGGTGGCTCAGTCGATTGGATGTCCTACTTTGGCTCAGGTCATGATCTCACTGCTATGAGTCTGAGCCCTGCATTGGGCCCTGTGCTGACAGCGCAGAGCCTGGTGCCTGCTTCAGATTCTGTGTCTCCCTTTCTCTCTGACCCTAACCTGCTCATGCTCTGTCCCTTTCTCTCTCTCAGAAATAAATAAATGTTAAAAAAATTAAAAAATATCAGAGTTATGTGGCAATCACTTTGTTCATAAATAGATCATGCTTTCACCCCCCAAAATTTTTAAACCATGGCTTAAAACAATGAATTTGGAATAATAGCACTACCACTCATGCACACACAGATCTATCCAAAGTCGAAATATATGCAATAATTATAATATATATTTTCATTTGACAATGGTGTTGATGTGACCAAACTTCCAAAGACAGCCTAAAATTATTAAATTTGGAGAATGTTTTCTCAAGATAATTTGTTTATTCCAAGGCCATAATGTAAAGGACTGTCACTGACTGAATCTAGGCCGCTTAAACCATGTAATTTCATGCAGTCTGGATTCTGTTGGTTCCAAGTCAGCATGTTCCTAGTCTCTGCATTTCCTGCAATCTGGCAGCTGCATCCAGAGGCTTCATCAGACTCAGGTCCAATCCTTTTGGCAATACTATGGGTGGTGTGTGTTCTTTCTTCAGAGCGTCATGATCTCCGATCAGCTGGTTTTTTGAGATTTTATTAGCAGTCATGGGCGCTCAGTGCCTAGGTCCATTAATTCAGTGGGAGTTTCAGAATGGTCATATTACATTCCCATCATTTGTTCTTTACTTGTTAGTAGAAAACGTTTGTGGAACAGCACATCCTGTCATCTGTGTGATTATCCAGCAGTAAACTTCACAGAGGATAAACACTGGAGTTTTCCCTTTATACGCGGATTTTCCTACTAGGAGCTGGTTTTGTACCATCCTCCCAAAGCAACGTTTTCTCTTTTAATACATCATGAAAGCCTGGATTTCATGTAAACATCGGAAGTGTTTCAAATCATTGCATTTATTATTCTTGTTGAAGCTCATCGTATGCCAAGTTTGACCAGTAGGAGTCTCTTCAGGTTGACTGCTGAGCCTCTTTGACAGAACCTATTCGCTCTTGCAGGCTTCCTAGCTTTCTGGAATGACAACATTCTTCACCCTGCACATATCCTGTCCAAGACCTCTGCATCTCCTTTCTGCCAGAGCTGAGACTCCTGGGCTTCCAGGACTCGGGGGTGAGAGAAAGAGACTGTTCCATAATTACTCATTTGGTAAATCCCACGTCCTATATAACGGCTTTGGAATAACGGTGTAATACAACCTTACACTTACAATAGCTGAAGATGATTTCAGTTTGCAGATTGGCCTTCTCTGTTTTTCAGACTTCCTCTCCAGGTGTGCTTTTCCCTTCTCAGGTCCGTCTGATACCCCATTGCTTCCCTTTGCTCTCCCAGCCCCCCAAAGGGAGATGCCATGCAGGCCCGGAGGCTGTTGGCGCTTTGTCCTGCTCACTTATATTGTGGGCCTTGGGGAAACACCTTTCCACCTTTAGTTTGTAAGTACTGCCCGTGCTTTCTTGGTTTTGCTATCTAACTTCTCTCTCATTTTAAAAAAAATGTATCTGAAGAGATTTAAATGCCATGTGCTGACCAATATTTCCAGAAGCTTCTCACTAACATACATTTGAATAATACTGGACTACCTCATTTTGATATGGACTGTAATGGGGATAAAAGGTAATCCCAACATAAATGTGTGTGTTTGGCAAATAAGGAAACACCAAGACCTGCTGGAGGACATACCTTTCATGAATGGGGCTGAAGCCACTTTGTTCATGATATCCTGGGTTGTTTTGGATTCAGGTGCAAATGCAATCACATAATTAGAGTCATTAAAATGATCGACACGTCCCAGATCCATTGCAGGCAATTGAGGAGAGTCATTAACTTGATGTAAATTGGAGGAAAGTTGGTATGCAAACAATACTAGAAGAAATGAGAAAAACCATTCCTACACAGCAATAAGAGAAAAAAAAGCAAATCAATAGCTGTTCAACCAAAGATAAATCATCCATGAACAACTTAAGATGCTTAATTTTGCTGTGTAGCTTGGACCATTTTTCTCTCCCAGTTTCCAAGTGTTCCAATTTTCTTTTGTCTTTTAATTTGTGTGTTTTGAAATAACTCATCATCCATCAAAACGGAGTTATGGCATCAGGTCCAATTATCATTGCAACTCTACATTTATCACCCTTTCATGTGACTGTTAGAGGCTGATCACTTCACTAATGGCCCAATGGCTTATTAGTCATGTTGAAACCTGAGTGTCAATGATAAAGAAATGTCATTCGTTATCACATAGGTGACCAGCTTCCGTCAACGGGAGGAAGGTCCTATTTTTATCTGCTGCCACCCAGCGTGTGGAAGAAGATAGTCCTAAAATACTGCTCGACAAAAGAACATTAAAAACTTGTCTTTGTGACGACATTCCGAAATTGGAAACGCGGCAGAATGCCTTTGAAGTCTGGGAGTGAGCACACACGTTACTGTTTACCTTCAATTTTAAACACACGGGCTTTAAAAGAGGTACAGATCTTACTTACCATCTGATCTTATTAAACACATTTTTTTAAGTTTATCCTTCCCTTTTGAGAGAGACAGAGACAGCGTGAGCCAGGGAGGGGCAGAGTAAGAGGGAGACAGAATCCCAAGCAGGCCCCGTGCTGCCATCGCAGAGCCCGACGTAGGGCTTCAATTCCCGCAGCCACAGGATCATGACCTGAGCTGGAACCAGGAGTAGGCGCTTAACGACTGAGCCCCCGGGAGCCCCTGATCGTCTCTTAGCACGTGTGCCCCTCTATCCCTTTACCAAATGCATCTGTCTAGATAGATCAGTTTATAGATATGCTGCTTATATTAAAAACAGTTAAAAGGCTGGAAGTAAAACACCTGTACACCGTAGAACCCAACTTTTATATTTATACATATATAGTCTTTACTCCATGCAGGATTTTTGTACACTTTATCTACTGCCAGTCTAAGCATTCAATACATCTTTGTTGAAACAACACACACGCACACACACACATACACACACAATGTTCATAAAATCAAATATAATATATTAACCCTTTAACTACGAGTATTTTGTGGGCGATTTAACTTTTTAATTATGTTTTTCTCAAGTTACTTAATTTTCCACACAAAGCCCATCTGATCATTCTTTTCAGAAGACAATAAGTACTCTCTTAATAGAACAAAACTTCAAAATGCCATTTTCTTTCCTTGTTTCTTTATATAGCCATGTTTTCTTTCAAACTGATGTCTGTGTCCATAGTACAATTGTGTAGAAGTGTTACAATTTGTCCTTTGAGTTGTTGGGTTTTTTATTGTTGGATTATTTGCTGCATTAATTTTGGATTAAAGTTGCCTCTTTCTTTGATTTTGACCCTGAACTTTTGTACCTATTCCTTCATGAGTTTCAAAGAAGTGAGGATGTTAAGAATTATTATCTCCGCAGTATACAGATGTTGGTTTATTTTTCAGAGAGCTTCTGAACATCAGTGATTTAAAGAATGCCTCCAGTAAGACATATACTAATAATATATTTAAAGGACTCTCCTTTAAAGTAATAGCAAAGTCCAGAATTTGAAAAAAGAAATCCAGCCTGTTAGTTAAAAATAGAATATACATACGAAACATTAAATAATGAAGATTAAGTGTTTGTACCACCCAAGAAACCCCCACACTTTCCTCTTCAAAACATGAGAAGATTCTGAAGCATACCAACAAGGTTTCTCTTTTCATCCTCCATTTTTTAAGAAAGTTCTTGAAGAGAAGGGCCCATGTTTGCTGACCCAAGCTGATGTGCCTTTTGCTCATTCTGACCTGTTCAGATTGAAATGAGAAAGTAAAGAAAGTAAATGTGAAGGTCTGCTATAGGAAGCATTGTGCATCCAAACCAAAAAACATTGTAACAGCTGTCTTCAATTGCAGGTGTGGAAAAGGGAGCCAGGAAGCTAAAAACATAGAAAGGGAAGTTGAAGTTAACTAAAATATCAATTAGTTTAATTCCCATGATAAATCTTTGAGGTGGATCCTATTATTCTCCCATATTAAAGAGGAGGGAAATGAGGCACACAGAGGCTGAGTAGCCAAACACAGCTAATGAGCTTTAATCTGGATAACCAACTTCTGGAGAGCTCACTTTCAACCAGGGTGCCATGCTGTTGTAGAAATTCATCTAGGGGGGTGCTTGGGTGGCTCAGTCGGTTAAGCATCTGACTCTGCCCAGGTCATGTTCTCATGGTCAGAGAGTTTGAGCCCTGTGTTGGGCTCTCTGCTCATGACTCAGAGCCTGGAGCCTGCTTCAGATTCTGTGTCTCCCTCTCTCTTTGCCACTTCCCACCCCAAAATAAATAAACATAAAATATTAAAAAAAAAAAAGAAATTCGTCTAGGAATTGTGTGGATCAATTCTCCGTTTAGTGCAAGATCGGAGATTTTACCAGCATTCAGACAGGCTGTGAGGAGCTCCAAGAGGGATCAACTCAGACTACTTATCCTCGGGCTTTGCTCCGTGCAGTCATTATCAGGAACCCCCAAACACTGGAACATACGGAAGGATTGATTACTGTCAAGAGTCAGAGAAAATATATGATTTTTTTAAAAAGACAACTTTATTACAAGAAACAGAAGACAAGTTTTTAAATCTTCCATGTAATGAACTATATTTAAATTCAAGGAAAAAGGTAAGAAGAAATGAAAAGCCAATAACTTACTTAAAATTCCCACTGAAGTTAGTAAAGAATATAAAATCTTTTACGATACACAGAAAAATTTTGTAATCCTCCCAAATTTTCAAAGAAAATTAAAACATACTTCAAAACAACGAGAGAGATAAAACTACATGAAATAGAAAGGGGGGGGAAGGATCCAAAGTAAAGTATTTGGTAAAGAGATACCCAAAAAGAAGAAAATACAGGTGCAAGAAAAATATATTGAAGAAAACAACATTGTAAAAAGTTCAATGGAAATTAATTTTTCAAGGTAGTGGAAAGATGTATATTTCCTAAAAAGGTTCTCCAAGTACCAGATACAATGACAGAAAATATTTTTTAAAATGATATTTTTAAAATTAAAGGGTAGAGGGTAAAGTTAGGATCAAGTTGACAGTGTGGAGGCGGTAGTTCAGGAAGGAATGAGTAAACAATGTAACAAACATTGAATAAACAATGGAACAAAAGTCAGCCTGACATCTTCAAAATGGAAGTGAAACAGTGATTTGCCCACTTTCCTTTGAAAAATCTACCAAAAGGGACAAAAATAAAGAACACTGATGAAATATTTATTTGCAATAAAACTAGAATGACTTGACCCCAAACCACAGATACTTCCCCACCAAATTACTAAATTTTGCCTCAAATTAAGAAATACACGCAAAGGAGTTTTTTTTTAAACTCTCCTGACCAAAATGTGCTTATGAATAAAAAATTAATCGACAAAGTTAACTGAATCTAAATTATTAATAAATCCCTGAATGCACACAATATTCTTTCCCTTGAAATGACCTGCAGAGCTAAAGGCTATGGCAGAGGATTGCGGCTGGCTTTACCTCGTGGAATGTCAAGGAAGATGATGAGAATCTGCATGAATACCGTATTGTTTTCTTCAAGTTCACAGCTGGGATATAGGAGAATGTGGAACATCTTTACACCAATGGTGAAAACAACAATAACCCAAACAAAATGAAAGCCATATTTCCCATGGCATGAACGAAAAACAATAGCTGCAAGGAGACCTTGATGAACTGAATTATCAAGAAAAACAAGCCCATGATGGGTGCAAAGAGAGCCAACCTTGCAGCTTCCATATTGTGGGCAAGCACCTCATGTGGGTGTGAGCAGAAAGACTAGGTGTGTCCACTGCAGAGGGGATTTACAGAGATGAGGAGGAAAAAAAAATCAAAATTTAGATGATGTATGGGTAGGATGCAAATAGAAGAATCTAAAAGAGTCTAAAATGCAAAGAACAGAATAAAAATAGCCTAAACAATTTTTCTTCACCCTACAGCCATATTGGATTTTCTCAAAACAAAACAAACAAAAGTGAAAGAGGTAAAAAAAAAAAAAAAGAGTCCTGAAAAATAGAGAGAACCCGTGAGTTCTATGCCTTCTCGTGCTGTTTAGATTTCTGAGACTTTGCTAGAATTGAACCCGGTGCTGTGAAGGTGCTCTTTGTTGGAAAGGTATGGGCAGAAAATATAGTTACTGTGGTAAGGTCAGTTTGGTAAAGAGGTGTGTATGGTGTCATTACAGACAATTTTGATTCTTGTGAGGTAGCAGGACCCATTTTATTGCCACTAGAAAAGAAGCACCTAAAATAATTTTCATATTCATGATGTTCTCTTATTTCCCCAAGCATGGAAGCGGATAGGCGGGAGGTGGAAATAGGGATGAGGGGTGAGCAGACAATGGACACATGAATCAGATAAATTTGTAGTTGGAATTCCTTGAGCTGGAACCTCATTCTAATAGTATAATATCAGAGGCAAGATAGGCCTATTTGTAGACACCCATATAGGCATTCTGCTGTTGTCAGTGGAACAATCATCCATTGGCTCCTATTTATGGGCTCAACCTTGGTCTTGGAGGTAATCCACACAAGGGCTTAGACTCACAGGGAGAGAGCACTAGCCTTCAGGCTTACACAACAGGTCTACCAGTCAGCCAGACTGTTGGTTTCCAATATGTAGGTCAAGTCATCAGCAACTTTATAAAATTGTTTACAGAGGACATTATATATATATATATATGTGTGTATATATATATATACACACATATATATATATATATACACACACACACATATATATATACACACATATATATATATATAACCTATATAACAACAATTCAAGACATATCTGTCCAACAACCATTAAATGATCTCCATCAAACCTAGTGAAGGCAGCAGATTTGAGATATAACACTCAGTCTGGTAATGGTAGTGTGATGCAATTATTTATATGGTCATCTTAGGGCAACCCAAGAATTACTAGTATATCTCCCAGAATGAGTTACATAATTGAATTGCAAGAGGTCTATCTCATTATTTTCCCATCAGGAAGAATAACAAAATTCCTCTGAGACTTGTAAAGCATGAATGTCAATGAATTATCTTAGTTGATAAAGAAACCATGAAGCATAATCATACTTAATAAAACCCCACATTCTAGGAGCAGGAATTGGTCCAGGAAATGGTCCAAGGGTAGTGGCTTGAGCTTTGGCACAAAGTTTAGATAGAGCACAAGGTCAATTGGCCAATAAATACCTGGGTTTTTGGGTAGTTGTGTTCGCCTTTGGCTCCCTATTGAAAAGGGATGGAAACCATAGAGATGTATTGTCTCTTCCATCACACAACTAATGAGGTTGTTTCTGGCTACTAGATTCATGGCCTAATGCTGATCTTATCCATGGGATGAGACCAAAGTCATGACTATGGTGGTCCCTACTGGTATTCAGGAGATACTCAAATGGGAAGATCACCTACTCAAGACAGCTTTGGGAGGCATTCCCAGAGATAAAACCTAATCATTGTGTATTGCAGAGAATATTGTGAATCTGCTCTTTCGATCTGAAAGGCACAGAATAATTGAAGAGGAACATGGTCGGCAGAATAATGGTCCCATTCTAATCCTGGAACTCATGAATATATGACATTACACAGTGAAAGAGAATTAAGGCAATGGACAGGAGTGAGGTTGCTAATCAACTGACTCAAAATCAGAGAGATAATCTTGGATTATCCAGGTGGACCCAAGTAATCACAAAGGTCCTAAAAAGTAGAAAAGGCAGTCAGATGAGGTGATGTTAAAAGGACTCAACTCATTGCTGGCTTTGAAGATGGAGGAAGGCAGGCATGAGCTGAGGAATACAGGCACCCCTGGAAGCGGTAGGAGGCAAGAAAACAGAATACTCCCCCTAGAAAAGAAGGCCTCCCTGCCAACAGCTTGCATTTCATCCAGTGAGACTCACAACACACGTCTCGCCTCTCAGACTGTAAGATGATAAATCTGTTTTGTTTTCCACCACAAAGTTCATGGTCATCCATTACAGCAGCAACAGAAAATTTATACAAGGAGCACACAAGGAGCCTGAGAGTGTGAAAACCGAGAACAAGACGAAGGCGAGGGCTTTATAACACAAAGAGTTGTTTGTGGAACAAACGAGGGCATGAATTTATGTTCGAAAACTGTCCAAAAATGAACAAAGGGATTCAGAAGCTATGAGGATGAGCTCCTGACCATAGTGCATCAGAGCAGGCTGTGATGGCCTGGAGACCCCGAGTGAAATAACACTACGATGTCACCAATGAAGAAATCAGTACCCCGGCAAGTCTCCAAGAGGGTTAAATACATCACCCATGGGCCTACTCTTCCTTCTTTCTTTAGTAAGGCATGTGCTAGAAAATATTAACGAATACAGAAAAATTAACATGATCTAAGGGTCATGATTGTGAGTATTTACTTCTATTAAGACTGATTTTTTTCCCATGACACATCCTGATGTAAATATCAAGGGGAAATATTACTATTCACCACAGTAATACAAAACATCTAACTAGCTTACGTTGCTCTGAAGAGGAAGTTGTGTGATCTAGAAAGAAAGTGGCTGTAAAAAGCCAGTCTCTTCCTGCCAGAAAGAATCCCTCATATTCAGAAAATATGCACGTTGTACAAGTTAAATCAAGACTCCTATAAATGTAGTATGGTAAACAAGGTCAATGAAAATGGTGCCCTAAGTTTTCTTGAATATCTTCTCCAGCTAGCTAAAACAATTAAAAATTCAGACAATTGTGTGTCCCCCCTCCACCCCCCAGCCCATGCTTATTAATCCTCTGGCAGTGAAACTGAAAACAAACAAAAAAAGAGTAATTCTAATAACTTGGGAAACAGCCCTTCCTTGCAAAGAGGCAACAGAAAGTAACTTTCCTTTCAATTCATCCAATACCTTTTAGATAATATATGCTATTTGTCCACATGTACTTTAGTCAGGGGTAAAAATGAAAAAAAAAACCCACTTAGTTCTCCAACGCGTTATTTAAACACACAATAGAAAATACTGACATGATTTGGAAAAATCAACACAACAAACAATTTACTGCCTTGAATAGCTTTCATCCAAATGTTTGGCATTCCCTCTTTGAAGTCATAAGTTATAGTTTTATATGCAAGAGAATCACAAGTTTAGAGATTAACTTACTCTCAGGAAAGCTGGAGCAAGAATCTAGAAACGGTTCATCCACAGGTCTCTGCATGTCCTGGAGAAGAATTCACATTCCTTTTGGGTCACTACTACATCATGCTTTTAATTTCATGTTTATTGTGAATAGTTCTGTTTTAGAATGATTTCCGAAAAGGATTATGGTCTTAATTCAGCCTGCCTGCCAAAAGCTCTCTGCTCACATCACATGGTGACTTCTGTACAGTTTTCCATTTCTTTGTCTCCCGGCCAGCATCTCAGCAGGGAGTTTGTAGCTGCAGATGGCTGGCTGGACATATCAAAACATTAGGAACTATCAAACCAAAGTGAATCTAGTCTTTCTCAATTAGCGTTTTCATACAAAGCCCTAATGGGAGAGCTGCCCCACACCCCAGCACAGTCTTTTTAAAGAAACATAAGTAAAGAGACAGTTCAGAGAAAAGCAGAGCAGAGAGAGGCTGAAAAAGAAAAGATTTTTAAAAGATGATAGCTATAAACATACAATCAGGTCAGGAAGTAACTCAAAACCTTCCACTGAAATTTAGTTCTTAAAAATGAGATACAGAAATATGACAATGAAGCGATGTAATTTTTCAGGGGAAAACAACGACCTCTGAATTTTTTATCTGCATCCCAGCTGCATGCAGGCCATCGACAGCATCTTTCTGGGAGTGCAGAATAGGAAAATCCTTTGAGCCACGTCATATAAAAACACCTGCCATTCCCATGACCTACCAGTTTGCTATTTCTACAAGTCCCAGCAGACAAACTCCTTTCTCTGTAACCACCCACTGGCTTTTAGTATGTCCTGTTTTCCATATTTTTCTTTCCTTCTAATGCTTATTTACTTTTGAGAGAGAGAGAGAGAGAGAGAGAGAGAGAGGGAATGAGAGAGAGAGAGAGAGAGAGAACAAGTTGGGGAGGGGCAGAGAGAGAAGGGGACAGAGGATCCAAAGATCTGAGCTGACAGTAGGGAGCCTGATGCAGGGCTCAAACTCACCAAACGTGAGATCATGACTTGAGCCGAAGTTGGACACTTAACTGACTGAGCCACCCAGACACCCTCCATAGTTTTCAAGAAACATTTTTGACAGGTAAGAGCTGCCATTCTATCTTTTTTGAGCATTTCATTTAGGTTGGAGACAAGGCAATTCCAAAACTCCTTGTAATGCAGAGTCTGTTTTTGGCTGAAGAAGAAAAGTGAAAACAAGGACACACTCTTTGTGCTTGCGGTCCATAAGTCCGTTTGGTGCTGTGATTGCTTTCTGGACACACAACTGAAGGAGAAATAGTGTACTGTGCACACAATTCTTAAATAGAATAGACTCATCCGTGCCCCATTGTCCACGATAATCACATGAAATCTTCCTCATCTACTTCCCATCCCTTAATGTTTATTCAATCATGTGTACTCTTGCTAATTGTGAGTCCAAAGATTGTTCATCAAGCAAAGTAGATGCAGATTGGACTCATTAGTACATGGAATGTATGAGGCTATGAGACTGTGGAAGTTGGATAAAAAAGCAAACTTGCTGAGTGTTTCTGCAAGCCTGTGGTCTTCTGTAGAAGATGCAAAATTATCACCTTTAATAACATCACCCGCATTTTGTAAACAGAATATAATTTAGGAAATGCATTTCTTTCTTTTTAAAGTTTATTTATTTATTTTGAGAGAGAGAGAGAGAAAGCACGTTCAAGCAGGGAAGGGGCAGAAAGGGAAAGAGAGAATCCCAAGCAGGCTCTGCACCATCAGCCCAGAGCTCAATACAGGGCTCAGACGCACCAACCATGAGATCATGACCTGAACAAACCAAGAGTTGAACATTTCTCTGACTGTGCCACCCAGGTACCCCTAGGGAATGTTTTTCAAGGAACTTTTTTCCTAGAAAAAAGTTGTTGGCTTCTGGACTCCAGTTTCTTTTCGTTTCCTTTCTTCCCTCCCTCCCTCCCCCCTCCCTCCTTCCTTCCTTCTGAACGCAACGTTGCATTGGTTTCCAGTGTACAACATAGTGATTCAGTAAGTCTATGTGTTATGCTGTGCTCATCACAACATAGCTGCCATCTGTCCATACAACGCTATTATAATACCATTGACTTTATTCCCTATGTTATGCCTTTCATCCCCGTGACTTATTCATTTCGTAACTGGGAGTCTATACCTCCCACTCCCCATGAGACACTATTCTTTTCCTTCAGAATATTGGTTCCTTCCTTCAGTGTAGCCACATTGTCATCTCTGTCCCTCTATAACAGAGGAATGGCACCCTCAATCTTCTTTTCAACATGCTCTTGATTCCTCATACATCTTTACTCTTCTAGAATCAGCTTGCCAATTAAAAAAAAATCATGCCCTTGGGATTTTGAAGATGGAATGGCACCGAATTTATGCAAAAGGTAATTACTAAGCAGCCACACATGGCGCTTACAATGTGCAGGGCACACTTAAATATTAACACACTTAATCCACATAATAGTCTTAATAGGTAGGCACTACTGTAATCACCCCTATTTAACAGATAAGAAAAATGAAGCCCAGAGAGTTTAAATAATGTACCCAAATGCACACACATGGTGAGTAGCAGATCCTGGGAAAAACTCGGGCCATCTCCAGTCTGTGGCTTAAATAACAAATGCTCTGATATCTCATTTGTATGTGTCTCTGTTCATTCAATGATTCTCACTTAGGTGCACACATTTTACAACTCGTCTTGCCTTTTGCTTCATATACTTTGCAACAGTATTCTCCAGGGCCAGAAACTTTATAGATTTCATGTGGTGTAAAGTATTCTTCTTGAAATTTTCCCTTGCTGATTATAGCATCATGGACTTGGGTATAGCCCTCAACACTGTGCAAAAGCAGGGAGAAAATCCGATTTGCAAAGAAAGAAGAGTGGAGCCACCCAGCATTGAGAGAGAGAGAGAGAGAGAGAGAGAGAGAGAGAGAGAGAGAGAGAGTGAGAGAGAGAGAGAGAAGCTGAAGACATCTGCCTGATTCCCAGGGACTTTGCTGTTCTGTTCTTCCTTGGACCCAGCTGCCTGGCTGTATTTGGGTTTTGGCAAATACTCTCCAAAAATTTCTCTCTGTCTCTATTTTTAAATATCAGAAACAAACTCTACTCAGTTATGTTTTGCACTCTCTCTCTTTCGCACTGAAACATCCTTGTATGATACGTTCCTGTCCTTGATTATGATTTACATTTGCATTTCTTAGATATAGTTTTACCTAATTCTATAATCAGTCTACAAAGGATGTCTCTGGAAGTAGTATAATTTTGTTTGTCTTTTCACTGCTCTGTGAATCTCTACTTCTGGTGAGAGAGGAAAGTTCTTGGGCTAACCAAGACATTTGTCCAGCCATCTCATTATACTGTCTCCAAATTAAGCTTTCCTGTGGTTTTCCTTTTTTCTCCATTTCTACATTAATCATGTTTGTTCTCTGTTCCCTTTTTTAGGTTCCACTTATCCTTTTCTCCTCTCAGGTAAAAAGCCCCAGGTAGGAACTTTCTAGTCTTTTATTCTACTATTGATCACCCTTAAATGCTGACAAACATACTTGAACTTGCCTTACTCTGGCAAGGGCAAAAATCAGCCTAAGTCTCTAAATACCTCCCCCCATGACCTGCTATTTCCGTGACTACATTGCACCCCATATGGATAAGTCTGCCAGCGTGTCTGACCTTGAAACCTAAGTTCTACTTACCTACCAGCTGGGCAATGCTGAGCAAGTGACTCACTCTGGAGGCTTAGTTTCCTTACCTGTAAGATGCAGAGGTCACACTCCTATGCAAGAGTCTTTTAAGATTTGAAACTTTAGAATTTGGGGGTAGAGTAGGGATTAGAGGAAACAACACATGTAAAGTATTTTGCACAGTATCAAGCATGGAGTGAACACTCAGTAAAATGCTAGCTATTATACTCTCCACAGCCTTGGCAAAATTGGAACTTATGAGTATTTTTTTTATTCAAGTCTAATTAACATACAGTGTTATAGTAGTTTCAGATGCACAACATGGTGATGTGATGATTCTATATATTACTCAGTGCTCATCAAGGGAAATGTACTCTTAATCCCTTAACTATTTCACACATCTTACCCTGGAAATTGTGATTATTTTTAAAAATTACTAATCTGATTGATAAAATAATAATACACCCTTAATGACTTACCATACGTTTCTTAGGTTACTTGTGATGTCAAGCATATTTTAATATAGTCTCTGGCCATTTGTAAATTGATTAATATATCCATTAATTTTTTTCTGCCTGTATTTCTGTTGCTCTGTCATTCTGGAGTTGTTTGTTTGTTTATGCTTTTGTTTTTTACTACGAGTGAAAATACCTTAAATCATTTATTTAAAAAATAATATGTTCTGAGGGGAAGTTCAGATGGCAGAGTAGTAAGGGGCCCTGGGCTTGTCTTGTCCCTCCAACTCAGCTGGATCAACAGGAAACCATTTTGAATACCTAGGAAATGGATCTGAGGATTAATGGAACAATCTATGTAATTTGAGGATGAGAATGTGGCAGATGCATGGCGTACAGAGGTGAACTGGAGGAGGGAGGAACCATGGTGCCACAAAGGGGGAGAGTCGTTTTTGCAGAGAGGAGAAATACAGAGAAGAGAGAGCAGCTCATCCTGTTTGCAAAAGAAAGCACTCCCCCTGAAAGCAGATGGAGAGAAAGAGTGAAATCACGCACCACGGCAGCCTAAGAAAGTTGTTTCCTGAAGCCATGCATGGGGGAAAAGGAGAGGGTCTCAATACCACCAGTTTCTTATAAACAGTGGAGCACAGCGTCTGGACTTTCAGAGGTCAGCACCTGGTGGTGCTCCAGTGAGGAAGCAAGGCAGAGACCCAGGAGTGGGGGAGCATGGTGTAATGACCCCCTGGGTCACAGGGGGAGAAGCAGTTCCCCTGCTTGGTATAGGTGATATGGCCTTTCTGTGAGCAAAAGACCCAGAAGGCACCAACCATTGAGTCATCATACCCACATAGAGACAAAGACTCCAGCTGAGGGCAGCAAACCCTGGCTCTGGCTTTGTGTTGTGATTTACCATAAACTTTGAGCATTTGCCATAAACTTTGTCACTGCATGGTGGCATGACCATTTCCTGAGAGAAGCTGACACAGTGTGTTGAGACCCTCCCCCAGAAGATCACTAAGGGTCTGAGCTGCAGGGGTTTCTAAAGCATGGGGTTTTGAAACACAGCCATGCTTGCGATAAAATTCTGGAGGGAGATGCTGCCTGGTAGGCAGACAGCTCAGACAGCCAGGGATAAGTGGGGGAGCTGATAGAAACAGGGGACATAGGAGGGGTAAATTCCTGCTCTGGAGAGTGGGGTGAAGTCATTTTCACCATTTGCCCACCAACACTGATCAACCCCGGTGAGCTAAACACCACCATCAAGTGGAGAATAGAGCCCTTACACCAAGCCTCACACCCCTGTGCCCTCCAGGCACATCTCCACCAGGGCAAGTCCACTTGAGAATCAGAGCAGCAGGCCCCTTCCCCAGAAGACCAGCAAATGCCTTCCATGCACTTAGCCTACTGGCCATAGAATGCTGCAAGGTTTCAGCTAGGAAAAATTAGGTCTAGCTTCATTTGGGGTTTTTTTGTTGTTGTTGTTCATTTGTTCATTTTTGTTGTTGCATTTGCTTTTATTGTTGTTTTTCTTTCCTTTTGTTTCTTAGACACAAAAAGAGCAAACTTTTTTAAATTAAAAAAATTTTTATCATTGTTTATTTTTTCCACTCTTTTTTCCTCTCTCTCTCTCTCTCTCTCTCTCTCTCTCTCTCTCTCTGTTATCAAGCTTCTGTTAACAAGCAGACCAAAACACACCCAGGATCTAACTTCCTTTATTTGATATTTAAAAATTTTTATTTCATTCTACTACTGTTATTATTTTAATTATTCTTGTTGTGGTTGTGGTTGAGGTTGTGGTTTTCATCCTCTAAAATGTAAACTGAAGGAATTCACCTCAAAAGAAAGAACAGGAAGAAATAATGGTTAGGGATTTAATTAATGCAGATATAAGTAAAATGTCTGAACTAAAATTTAAAACAATGATTATAAGGATACAAGCTGGGCTTTAAAAAAGCATAGAAGACACCAGAGAATCCCTTTCTGCAGAGATAAAAAAACTAAAATCTAGTCAGGCCAAAATTAAAAATGCTAGAAGCAAAATGCAAAACCAAATGGAGGCCATAAACACAAGGATGGATGAGGCAGAGGAGCAAATCAGCAAATAGAAGATAAAATTATGGAAATAATGAACCTGAAAAGAAGAGGGAAATAAAAGTCAGGGATCATGAAGGCAGACTTGGGGAACTCAGTGATTTATTAAAACATTATAACATTAATATCATAGGAGTCCCAGAAGATGAAGACAGAGAAAAAAAGGGCAGAAGGTTTATGTGAACAAATTATAACTGAAAAGTTCCCTGATCTGGGGAAGGACACAGATATCAAAATCCAAGACGCACAGAGGACTACCATAAATTAAACAAAAGCTGGTCATTGCCAACCCATATCAGTCAAATTCACAAAATACCAAACAAGGAAAGAATCCTGAAGGCAGCAAGGGAAAAAAAAGTCCTTAACCTACAAGGGAAGACAGATCAGGTTTGAAGCAAATCTGTCCACAGAAACTTGGCAGGCCAGAAAGGATGGAAGGATATATTCAATGTGCTGAAGGGGAAAAATAGGTAGCCAAGACTACTCTATGCAGCAAGGCTGTCATTCAAAGTAGAAGGAGAGATAGATTTTCCCAGAGAAACAAAAACTAAAGAGGTTTGTGACCACTAAATCCACCCTACAAGAAATTTTAAGGGAGGAGTATCTTTGAGTGGAGAAAACAAAACAAAACAAAACAAAACAAAACAAAACAAAACAAAGACCAAAAAGGACCAGAGAGCATCACCAGAAACACCATCTCTACAGGGAACACAATGGCAGTAAATTAATATCTATCAATAATTACTCTGAATGTAAACGGGCCAAATGCTCTAGTCAAAAGATATAGGGCATTAGAGAGGATATAAAAAATATTTATCTATATGCTGCCTACAAGAGACTCATTTTAGACATAAAGACACCTGCAGATTGAAAGTGAGGGGATGGAGAACCATCGATCATGGCAATGAACATCAAAAGAAAGCTGCGGTAGCCATATTTATATCAGACAAACTAGATTATTTTATTTATTTATTATATGTGAATTTAATCAAGTGTCTAGATTGTTTTATTTATTTATTTTTAATGTTTATTTATTTTTTGAGAGAGGAAAGAGTGTGAGCAGGGAAGGGGCAGAGAGAGGGAGACACAGAATCCAAAACAGGCTCCAGGCTTTCAGCTGTCAGCACTGAGCCCCTACATGAGGCTCAAACCCACAAACCATGGGATCATGACATGAGTTGAAATCAGATGCTCAGCAGACTGGGCTACCCAGGGTAGGTTCCTTGAAAAGATGGTATTTAGAAGGGAAAGTAAAACTGGAAATGCTGAAAATCCAGGAGAAATCAAGTAACAGATGGAGCATTGTTTTTCTTGGTGGGAGGTGGACAAGAAGGGCCTGGGTCAGAACCAGATGAAGAAAAGCCTTGAACAGAAGAAGGGAGTTTCTTTGTCACAAGAAAAAAGGAGGTGAAAGAGAAGGCTAAGCATATTTTCAAATATGACAGCATAAAGATGTCACCTCTGAGAGTTAAGATTTTTGTTTCCTGTGAAGTGGAAGGCAAATTCTAAGAGCAGACCAACAGATGTGCTTGGAAACTGAGGATGGTGTTGGGAGTTTTGACATCACTGTCAGAAGAATGGAAGAAGTTTTCTTTAGGCACATTAGCAACTCTCAAGTCATGCTGGGAGCCCTGCAGCGGTTGGTAGGACTCCTTAAAACAGAAGGAAAATCTGTGAAGCTTGCCTCTGAACTGATGGCCCCAAATAGCATATTTTCAAAAGCTGTTTACTGAGGATTAACATCAATGGTGGATCAATAAAGGTGTCAGTGGCTATTGAAACTGACAAGCCATGAAATTACCTAAAGACTTGAAGATGCTTAAAATGAGCAAGAAAGGAAAAACATAGTTACTGAGCAAGATTAGTTACTCAAACTCAGGACACAAGCATCAGTACCAGTAGCTCAGAAACAAAAATAGCAATACAAAAAGTGTTGCATTTTGTAACAGTTTTGCTATTTTGTTCTTTTTACAAAAGGTAATTTGCCTAATGTATAATTAAATATGACTTCATATTTTTACTTGTATTCACCAAGTTTGAATTTATAAAGTCATTGGGTCTACACAGGTTTCTTCCCTTTAAAATTTTTTAAAATTTGTTAATTTTTTTACTTTACATAAGCCTGTTGAGTCTGGGCTTTTTGAACATAATCACCAATTACAAGTACATCAAAAATAAGTACACTGAAGCTATAGATGGATTTATAGAAGCTGCACACAGTTCACTGAGTTTGGAAGAACTGAGCAATACTGCCATCGATTTCCTCCTTGACCTTGTTGACGGGGGCTGGGGGGTCATATCTCAGGGAAGTATGTGCAACAGGAGTTTGTTAGTAATGGTAGATGCCATTCTCAGTGCAGAATGCCTGAATGGAGCCTGGGGAATCTTGACTCCTTTCTTAAAGATTATAAAATCCAAGCTGCCATCCACAACATTTTTGGCTACTAACATTTCATATATATATGTATATATATGTATATATATATTTATACTTATAAATATATATACATTTAGACATTTGATTAAATCCACAAATTATTTACTCTTATATAAGAAGCACAGATTCTCAGCCTTTTTGTAAAAATAAGTGAGAACTTCAAACAAAAATCTATTCTGTTACCTAAAAATATTTACAATGTACAACTGTTACTCTTCTAAACCCACCCCTGGAGTGGGTTTCCTGGTTTGCTTAGTTTAATACTTTAAAAGCTGGAGGAAATATTGGACCAGTTACCTTTTAATTGATCTTTCCACTAAAATAGCACATGGTATTATTTTAAAAGACAATCACAAGATTTCTACCAATTGTCGAGTGATGCTGATGTGTTTGTTCCCTCAGCGAAGACTTAAAATGCATGAATAAAATATAACAAAAATAGAGATCAAATTCAAACAAAAATAAATATCCAAATGCCAGAAATAAATAGGAAAACAGAGCTAAAATAAGATTGCTATTTTATGCCGGTTAAATTTTAGGTGGTTAGGGAAAGGCTGATTGATAAGTCAGCTAAAATATAATTCATGTGTAAGAATAAAACAGTCATATCCTTAAACAAAATCTGAGATTGTGTTTATTTTCATTTTTTAATTTTTTAATGCTTATTTATTTTTGAAGGAGACAGGGTAGGCGGGGGAGGGGCAGAGAGAAAGGGAGACAGAATCCAAAGCAGGTGCCAGTCTTTGAGCTGTCAGCACAGAGCCTGAGGTGGGGCTTGAACTCGTGAACCACGAGATCATGACCTGAGCTGAAGTCAGATGCTTAACCGACTGAGCCGCCCAGGTGCCCCTGAGATTGCTCTTTTATAGACATCTCTGAAAGAACTAATAGACACCCCTCAAGAAGAAAAAGATGGAACACAGAAGGAGTGGGATGTTGGGAAGTAATAAATTATATTGATAAACTAAACAAATATGATTGTGCAAAGTAATGGTGACAAAGATTAATTTTTGCTTGGGGTGGAAGGGAGATATTAGTCACGATAGAGGTTCAAATATCACACAGCAATTACATGGAAGAAGAGAGAGGGATGATCAGAACTCAATTCCTTTAAGGGACGCCTGGGTGACTCAGTTGGTTAAGTTTCTGACTTCAACTTGGGTCATGATCTCACGGCCTGTTGAGTTCGAGCCCCATGTCTGGCTCTGTGCTGACAGCTCAGAGCCTGGAGCCTGCTTTGGATTCTGTGTCTCCCTCTCTCTCTGCTCCTCCCTTGCTTGTGTTCTGTCTCTCAAAAATAAATAAACATTAAAAAATTAAGAAAAAAGAAAAAAAAAACCACCTCAGTTCCCTTCAATCTTATCATTTAGGATGAAGCCAGGAATCCTGACTAACTTCAAGAACTCATTATCCAATATGGTAGCCACTAGCCTGAGGTGGGTATTTAAATTAAAATTTTAAGATTTAAACCATTAAGATTTAAAATTAAGTTTCCTTACCTCTGACAGGTAAAACACTTTGGAAGTATCTGGCTTCTAACAATAAAAAAAAATCCAAACAAACTGAAAAGCAGTAGAATTTCCTGGACCCGTCAGAGACTGGAGCTTCAGAGCAAACCACAGCCTTGATATCTGGAATTAAAGGAGAGACCTACCACTTTTTATAATTCAGATATATCGTATTTTTATTTGGGTCCCCACTCAAATATGACTTTCTTTCAAGGAGCTAGTAATATTCCTAGGTGTGGGATATGCATTCCCCCAAATCCAAAGAAAGCACCAAACACTGGGCCTCCTGTTTGGTCCTAAGGGTGGGGAGAAACAGTCACTTGTGGAACATTCTCTGTGGCTCCTGCCCAGGGTATTCCTAAGAATGTTATCACTAGGGCAGATCCTTGGACCTTTGTTGGATTTGTTAACCAGTCTTGGATGGGTCTGATTCAAATCAGTCCCAAGACTTCTCTTCAGTTTCCAATACTATCATATCACCAATATGGCATATTATTGCCCTGAAGATCTGTATCAGGTCTGAATCCCTTCTGACCAAATTATGACAGTGAGCTGCTGAGTTCCGATGACTCAGGATAGCACAGTAAATGTGAACTGGGATCCTTCCCCTGTGAAAACAAATTATGGTTGGCTCTTCTCCAAGACTGAGATAGAGAAGAAAGCATTTGAACAAAAATCACTGGGTCCCGGTTGTATTTTGTGGGTGGTTGAGGCCATGTCTGGAACTGCTGACGTAGTGGTCCCTGTTAGTCTCCATGAGATATAAAGACTTTCCCACAGGCCACAGAGGAATATTATAGAGAAAATCCATTGATACCAGAACTTCAGCTTCTAACACGTCATTAATTAAAGCGGTAATTTCTTTGTCTACCAGATATCCCGCATTGTTTTACATCAACCACCTGTGTGGGCTCGAGAAATTCTAGTGGTTTCCATTTAGTGTGTCCAATGAAGACTGGCCTGAGGGAGGACGGTGATGCCTTCCGTTTACAGCATCAGGTGGGGGAAGTGATTGCTAGTTGGACATAATATCCACCCTATAAATACATTCAAGTAAAGTGGAACCAGCCACTTTACATAAAGTGTGCTCAAAAATCCCAATTTTCGTATAAACTTTCACCTTAAGCCCATCAACCTTTTAATTTCTGTATCTTCCCGATCTAAATTAAGCTACCGTTAAGACACTACCAATAGATATCAAAGCACAATCCATTGACTCCTGTGTTAAGGAGTCCCAGAAAAGGTTTGTTTTCTTCCCCTTCCCCTCCCTGGCCATTTTATCCATTCATGTGCATGTGTCCTTGGGTCCCCACCAGGCTTGACCAGAAGACTCTGGCCTCTCCAATATTTACTTTGATTAATCTGCTTACCCAATACCCTGGGAAGTTCAGGATGGTATTTCTCTTTGCTGTCTAGCTTTTTAAATTCTTCCAAAGACGGTTAAATGGAGAGAACTTGTCTGGGGGTCTTCCAATGTTGGGGGACCCATGAGGATTCCCACTGGTCCATGCAAGCTTCAATAACACTGCATCAACTTCCTCGTTTCAACACTGTCCATGTCCACCACATTCATCCCTCTTTTCAATAACCATATAAAGATCTCCACACTGCTGGGAGGAGTCCCTTGATTCTCCTTTCTGTGTCTCCCATTTTCTTTTTAATTACTTTGGTGACCTTGGTATCAGTAAGATCCAAATGGGGATGCTGAGAGAGCAAAATGGATAAAGCTTCCCAGACAATTGGGTTTTGCAAGAGTAGTGTCACATGGAATGTCCCCGGAACAGGAGCCCCCTTAATCACAGCATTTACCAAAACTTGGTAAGGGGCATATTCAGTGGGTGAATATCCATATACGGATATTTGATTTGCCCACAAAGCACATCAGCTGCTTCATCTGAAGTGTTTCACTTGGCAATTATAGGGGAATCAGGCAGTCCTCCTCCTCAGGTAAGCACACCGTATGGTGGCTTCATCCAGTCTCCTAGGAGTCAATTCCTCAGGAATAACCTGCTGTGTGTCCAAATCACATATAACCATCTGTGGTCATTCTACAGTGGACTGCAGAGCCCGCATTGAAACAAGCATGCTCTTCCATTCTACGGCATTCACAACCAAAGACATAGCCCCCCAATGAGTTACCCTCACAGTCTATTTTCGCAAAGATTCCTCAGGAAGATGATAATTTGATCCACAAAATGAGACATCTCCTTCGCACGAAGTCCCCTGGCTTTATTTGTTTTTTCATTTTGCCTTCCATCACACTGACTATCCTTTTGGTGATCAGTTAGCTTAAGAGGTAATTTCCTGGCGTAATTTTTCACTCTGTGGGCAGCTTTGAGGCTAGTGGCCAAAGCTTAGACTGATCCAAATTTGAACTTGGTCCAGCATCAAGGTCCAACTCAGAACTCTCTCTCATTTTAGCTATTACAGATAATGATAACCAAGATATTGCATATTTAGCATGCTTATTATTTTCCATTTTCTTAGGTATCCAATGTCCAAAGAGCCATTTCCTTAGGAGTTGGGTCTGCTCTCATCTCTAATTCCACTGGAAACTTTTACCCTTAGTAACTGATCAAAGAGCAGTTACAGTTTTATACCATGAGTGACTAGGTAGCCATTCAGGGACCAGGGTTCCTCATTCCTGACCTTGTTTCTTTCTCTTTCCAAATCATGTGTTTCCATGAGCCAGAGCTGTTCTAGCAAATTCCACTTCATTGACACCAAATGTCTAGGAACAACAGGTGGTTTTTTTCCTTTGTTTTCTCTTGCTTTCATACTTCACTTCTGGCCACAAAACATGTGAGTTTCTTTCCCTCCCCCCCATATTAACCAATTCTCCAACACCAGCTTGGTGTCCTACAATTTGATTCCTTTCTGACGCTATCTGTCTGTAGTGTCGGATCCCACAAGTTAACAGCCCTGTCTCACAAGACTTCCCTTAGTTCCATGTTTCCTTCTCTGATTCTGGCCTTCCAGCTCTAAATGGAGTTCCCTCAACCCCATCCTTGGGTTTGACAATTTGCTAGGACAGTTCACAGACCTCAAGGGAACACTTACTTATGTTTTCTGGTTGATTATATAATAAACAAATGAGGGATTCAGATGTATAACCAGATGAAGAGATACATGGGGTAACTTCTGGAAGGGTATCAAGCTCAGGAGCCTCAGTCACCCAGGAAACAGGAGGCACCCACCACCTTCCCAGGACATTGATGTGTTCACCAGCTTGGAGGCTCCTTGAATCCTATACTTTTGGGATTTTTATGAAGGAGGGCTTCATCAGAGAGGTGTGATTGACTATTAATTCAATTTCTAACCCTTCTCCTACCTCTGGAGAATAGGGATAGGGCTGAAAGTACCAAGCTTCTAATCATGTCTTGGTCTTTCTGATGACCAGTGCTGATCTTAGAGCCCAACTGAGTCATCTCATTAGAACAAAAGATACTTCTATCATCCAAAAAATTCCAAGGGTCTTATGGGCTCCGTGTCAGGAACTGGGGTCCAAGACTAAATATTAGAAGGAACTGGGAGCAGAGACATTTTATATATAAACTTATTATTATTATTATTTTTGCAAGTTAATATAGAGAATTGTAGCCAAGATCAGCTTACCTGGAGCAGAACCAATAGAGCCAAGAACTGGTAGGAACAAACACCTTAAATGGTAATTCCATGAATTGTTGGAGGCTGAGTGAAGATTAAGTGAGAACAGGACATTCCGGGGGTGAATAGTGTTAGAGGGGCCAGAAGCAGGTGCCTGTAGCTGGTGGAGGACAAATGCTCTAAGCCTGGAAGGACACATCCACTGCTTGAGATCTGGAATGAAAATGAGGGCAAGAGGGAAGAGATCCTCTGACCTCTCTCCCTTCCAGCTTCACATCTATTGTTGCTCTTTCTTATTGGATTGGTCAGCCCCGATTGGAAGCCAACCATGAAAGTGGGGACTTGATGATGCAGTCTACAGTGGTCAGTCTCCCCTGGAAAGGGTATGGTAGGAAAATAAAGAACAAAACCCACACAAGACCGATCTACAATAGAGTTAGGGATGATACAACTATTTTTCCTTTTTAAAAGGAGCCTGGGTGGCTCAGTTGGTTGAGCGTTCGGCTTCAGCTCAGGTCATGATCTCAGGGTTCATGGTTTCAAGTCCTGCATCAGGCTCTGTGCTGACAGCTCAGAGCCTGAAGACTGTCTTCGGATTCTGTGTCTTCCTCTCTCTCTGATCCTCCCCTGCTCACAGTGTCTCTCTCTCTTACAAAAAATAAATAAGACATTAAAAAATTTTTTTTAAATCCCTTTTGTTTTATTCTGATCACTTTTCCTTTCCATACCCTTGTATCTGCTTTTGAACATATTCCTAATAAAAACCCGTTTTCAAAAACAAGTATATTATGATGGTTTTAGCAAATCATGTCCAGTTTAATCTTTAAAAATATTTATACAACATCTGATATTGGTTATTCAGTAATTTATAAACATATTTCCACAACACTTGAGAACATTTATAACTTATAATGAATAGAAACAAAGATTTCATCATGTCATTATGTGAAATGGTTATATATGTTGTGATTTTACACACCTGAGCAAGACAGGAGAATTTATTGCTTGAGTTTTAGAAATAATTTAAATAAAACTCTCATTATGATATAAATTTGTCTTTACAGTGTGTGAAGGATCCTGACTAAACAGTAAGATAATTTATCATGGATTTAGAAACATAAGCCTCCAGGTATAATTATGATATATGTAACATATGCAGATAAAATATTTAATTGTATGAATGTTTACACAATGGATATGAAAAAGATTAAAGCAAAAAATAAATGAACAAAGAACACAACTAATTAACACAAAATAAAATGCAAACATAGAAAGCTGGAATGCCACCATAGGTTTCAAAGTAAATTAAAACAATTTCAATGTTATATCAGTAAATATGCACATATGTTTAATTAAGAAATTATGCATACTATAATGATTCTACCTAAGTAAAAAAGTTCACTAAAGAAAAAAGAAGCTGATTTTTTTTTTTTTGGTATGGAGAAAGTGTGGTAATTCTTTAATTTTATTCAATTTCTATGTTTTTCTCCATTATACAAATATTCTTTAATGAGTATCACAATTTGTTTTAAGTTATATAACATATCACCAAAAAAAGGACTTGAGGAATACTGTTTGGTCTTCAAAAAATTTTCTGGTGATATTCAAAATGAAATAACTATCGTTCACGGAAAAAATAAAATTACATGTAAAGCTCACAAATATTTTTAAAAATTTAGTAAGAAAAATGATACATGCATGTATGTATACAGATATAAACACATGTACACATACAAATGTAAGAGGGAAGTGATTTTAAAATAGCAGAAAATATGGGGTTTTGAACTATGTGGGTTTTAATGCAGATTTACTTACATATGGATCTTTTACCATACTGTATACTATATGTATTTTTTCCTTATGATTTTCTTAATAACATTGGCTTTTATCTAGCTTACTTATTGCAAGAACACAGCATACAGAACATAAGACATACAAAATATGTGTTAATTCGCTGTTTATGGTATCAAAAAAGCTTCTGGTCAACAGTAGTTATTAGTGGTTAAGTTAAACGCAGATTTCTGACTACATGGGAGTTTGGCACTCCTAATCCCCGTGTTATTCAAAGATCAACTGTACACAGGAAACTACTAATGAACTAGTGAGAAATCAGCACCTCCCACAATCATAAAATAACATATTCAAAAATTTAAAAATCTGAACAAAGGCTGGCATACCCCTGTTTTCAAAATGTTTGTCTGTATTGCTTTTCTGATGCACATGCTTGTTCATGTGTCAGTCCCCGGGACTCCCTAGTTAAAAACAATTTCTGAAAAGATTTCAGAGGAAGACTCTTGGGTTTTACTTGTGTTTTATAGGAAAGCCTCATGCATCCCATATGGGCGTGTAGCACATATTTCAGCAAGATAATTTTTTAGTAAATGTCATATGTCAAAGTTATATGCCATGTTTGAAGTGATACGTCAAAAAAAATTCCAAACTTGTGATTTTATTTTCACAATACTTGGTGCCTGGTTGTTAAGTAACTTTATTAATACTTTGTATTGTCTTTATCACAGATTTTCTATTATTCCTAAATTTAAGAAGAAGAATAATTTTGAAATTTATTTGTTTGTTAACTAAACATACAAAATATACCTGATATTGATGTTAATGATTTTTAAAATTATACATACTGCCAATTATAACATGTATCATAAGCTTACATGACACACAGAATGAATAGGTTTGAGTTTTTAAGGGTCATCTGAAGGAGAGAGGAGTTCCCATCTCATGGTTGTATCGATTTCTTCTTCAAAATTCCCCAGCTCCTGTTCCTTCGAAAGCTCTAAAAATACCTAAACAGGAGATGCAGCAGAAGGAAAAAGAATTATCAAGCTGTTTATTGTCTTCCAAATAAATAGAAAATATGCATGTTACTTTCATGTGAAATTTACAGGACTGATACAAAACCATAAAAGCTGACCCACCTTTTCCAATGTGCACTGGGAGAGGCTGTATTCTTCCAGGTTAAATATATGTTTCACTAGGGGGAAAAAAAGACTAGTAGCAGAGACTTACAATTTATTACTAAGAATTTTTTCAAAGGCATATGAAAAAAAATACATAATTAAAGTTAATATAAAGCTGAAAAAACAAATGCTTGGTGAAAGAATGGAATCATGAAAAGTCATAGCGTTAATATAAATGCAAATTAACTCTTAAATACAGAGAACAAACTGAGGGTTGATGAGGGTGATGGGGGATGGAGAAAATGGGGGATGGGCATTGAGGAGGGCACTTGTTGGGATGAGCACTGGGAGTTGTATGTAAGTGATGAATCACGGAAATCTACTCCTAAAGCCAAGACTATACTGTATTTTACCTAACTTGACAATAAATAAATTTTGTAATGAAAATTAAATTAATCTTGATATGAGAATTTCCTCATATTACATTTTGATATGGTTTATTACTTAGTATATATGTCTTGGGAGACATATAAATTCCTTAAAGAACTACAAACTTGATCGATACATTCTCATCCAGAAGGAAGATTTCGATCCCATTCCCTCCACTTTGAAAGGACCCAAAATTTCTGTGTAACTCTTCAGCCAGTTTATCTGCTGTACCAAGCTCTATGCGGGGCATCTCCACCGGCAAATCCTTATGAGACTGGTCATCAAATTTACATATTCAAGGGTTCATGGTCCTCTACTCATCTGGAGAATCTTCTGTGTATGAGCCACACTTGGTACCATTGGCAAAGGAGGGGTGAAAACAGACCCCTGCATTCTAGTGGCAGGAATATGTATGTTAAATAAGTAAGGACTTACATATATAATAAATGATGATTGCTACTACGGAGAAAAACAAATCTGGTAGAAGGACACAAGAAGTGCCAAGCACTCCTTTTTTACAGGATGGTTGGGGTTGGCCATAGGTATAAGGTGAGAATTGAGCAGAAACTTGAAAGAAGCGAGAAAGCAAACTGGATAATTAGGATGTAGTAGAATTTCACAAATTTCAGTCCTGAGGCAGGAGTGCGCATGTCTGGGTAGGATTGAGGAAGTGCTGGGAAGTCACGGTGTCCAGAGTGGAGGAAGTAAACCTGGGATTCATGTTCTCTGAGAAGTGATGGTCAGGTGCAGGTCTAGGCACTTTACAAGTGAACGTATTTAAATTTTTAAATGTTTTTATTTACTTATTTTTGAGAGAGAGACAGGGTGAGCAGGGGAGGGTTAGAGAAAAGTGAACTTATTTAATCTTCCTAACACCCCTGCCAAGTGGGCACTGATATTACCTCTCATTTCTAAGTTTTTAAGTGTTTATTTTTGAGAGAGACAGAGAACAAGAGCAGGGGAGGGGCAGGGTGAGGGAGACAGAGGATCTGAAGCAGGCTCTGTGCGCCGACAGCTGAGAGCCTGATGGGGGGTTTTGAACTCACCCACCGGGAGACAATGGCCTGAGCTGAAGCCCACGCTCAACGGACTGAGCCACCCAGGCTCCCCTGCCCCTCATATAGAGACGGGTCATCTTAGACCTGCCAGGATTCAGTGGCTTTACCCAGGCCGAGGGGCCGGCTCGGGACTTGGAGGTCTTCACCACTGGGCCGCATGAGAAATTACTGATTGACAGTCTGCTGCTGGGGCCGACTCCGGGGAGGGCAGAGGAATGATGATGAAGAGGAAGTGAGAATGGCGAGTGCAAGAGGAGTCAGGCACAACTCGGGGGGCAGAGCGAGCAAGGGACACAGACCATCCATTCGCTCTAACAGGAAGGCAGAACACACAGGCACACACACAGGCCTCCTGACTGATGGGTGGAGGGTTTCTGTGGCTCTTATTTTGTTCATGAAATATGCAGCCAGGGCCCCGGCTGAGGGAGAACAGCAGGAAGGAGATGGATGCGTGAGAGGAGTGGAGGACACTTGGTGTGAACGGACTGCACAGGCAGGCGAAGCAGGTCCGACCTCGGGGCTTTGCAAGGTTCATGTTATGAATTCACAGTAAAGCCAGCCAAGCCCAGTTGTGTTGTTTGTAGCTTTAGTCCTTGCACTGGAGATAAACCTCCTTCCAGAGAACTGGATTCACCATAGTTTGGGTTAAATCCCACGATCACCTACCATTAGAATTCTTCGAATCATGGAGAACTTGCGTATTTTAAGAATGTATCATACAATGGGGTGGCTGGGTGGCTCAGTCTGTTAAGTGTGGGCTCTTGGTTTCAGCTCAGGTCACATGATCTTCTGGTGGGTGGGACAGGAGCCCTGGGTCAGGCTCCGGGCTGACCTGCAGAGCCTGCTTGGAATTCTCTCTCCCCCTCTCTGCCCCTCCCCTGCTCATGCTGGCTTTCTTTCTTTCTTTCTTTCTTTCTTTCTTTCTTTCTTTCTTTCTTTCTTTCAAAATAAATAAATAAACTTAAAAAAAGAAAAACATTACACAATTATCTACCACAAAATTATTACCCAAGTCTCAACAGATTCTTCCAGAATTTTATTTTACAATGATAACTCTTACCTGCCTCGAGTTTGCGAAAAGTCTGAGATAGAGGGTAAACATCCGCCAAAGGTATTTTATAGGCCAAGAAGGAGGAATACCTGGGAAAATGAAAAAGGTCATGTTTGACGTTGAGTTTCAAGGGGAGAAGATGACCATCAGGATAAATATTGATACTGAAATCAATTTTCTTTGAAGAAAATAAAAATAATGCCAGTTAATGCATGGCTTACATATAAAATGAACAACATTACCAATGGAGAATTCTTCAAATGTCTTTGGTGGCTGACTGTTGGAGCTAATTCTCCTAAAAATAATGCAGCATTATTGCATTTATGCTCAGTGTCTGCAAACTTTTTGTGATTGTTGAACATGGACATCTGAACTAATCCCTCTGCTTAGTTTAGATTAGGTTGCAATTAATTCATTAATTTAATATTTCCATCCTTGTCCTAAAGAAAAGGAGATGTGAGGTTAAGAGAAAGAGACAGACTAGAGGAAGTTCAAAAGGCTCTAACTATAAACTTCCCTGAGCTCTGAGGACAGGAAGAGCCAGAAGGACTTTGGATTTGTGGCATCTTGTTTCCGCTTGCCTCCTTGGGCTATATGACTTCATGCCCGGCTCAGCTCATTTTCAAACGCTTGTCTGTTGCCCCCAGGAGGCCCCACAGCTGTTCAGACCTCTCCGCCAGCCCTCTTCAGCCCAGCCTTTGCTCTTCCAGCCTTGTCACTCACGATCATCCCACCTAGATAAAAACCGCTTCTTGGATTTGTGATACCAAGAGTCTGGAAACAGAACTGAGTTACCTGTCCTGGCATAGCCTTAGATGATTCGGTTCTATTTATGCTGTGCTAAAATGGAAGCAGCAGTTGGTATTCTGCTTCTTTGGTGTGCTCACCTGTCCAAGGAGGCCCAACTTTAGTTCTTGCTCTACGTCCTTGCACTCTCCCCCGCCCCGCCAACAGGTGGACAAATACAAATACACGTGGACATATAGGTACACACACAGACCTTTCTATTCGCCATTTTGAGGCATGAAAACTCATTTAGATGGAGACTGTTGGATGATCTTGACTGCTGTTTGTTTCCTAAAAGGAAGTCATCTTAAATACATTACATTTTTTAAACTGTCTGTATTTATATAAATATAAATATTTTCAGGGAGGTCTGTGGAGGGTGCCATGGGGCCAGCTGTGGTCCCATGTGGGTTCCAAGTAGGAGAAGTCCCTTTCCCCCAATTTTTCCAAGTCCTGCTCTGGGCTGGGGCCAGCCTCGGATTGGCTGAGGAGGCTCACGTAAGGTGTCCTCCGGCCTTCCTAGGGGCACAGCTTCCTGGGTGGCTCTCAAATCTCTCATAATCTGGAGGAGTCTATATATCAGCTTTGAGGTCCCCAATGTTTATTATGAAGTCAAGTCATCCTGAAGTTTTCATAGAGCAGAAAAGAAACCACTCGAGTGGGTAAAGCCAACAGGTTTCTCCACAATCAGAAGCTGCTTCACCTTTCCTGCCGTGCGGCCTGTGGGAAGAGCTTCAGAATCTCGGCTTGGACCCCAGTCACTTGGGACGATTCCTTCACTTTGAGTTCCAGAAGGTAATCCTTGCCAAGTTTGTTTTTCAGGTGTTGGATGGAGCCAATGCACCTATGGGCAAGAAGGAAAGTGTGTTGGAAAAAATATTACTTCTTAAGTTTCTTACATTTTTCTTTTTTAAAAACGTTTATTTTTGAGAGAGAGAGAAGATGAGAGAGAGGGAGAGAGAATCCCAGGCAGGCTCCGAGCTATCAGCACAGAGCCCAACACGGGGCTCGAACCCACGAACTGTGAGATCATGGCCTGAGCCGAAGTTGGCCACTCAACTGACAGAGCCACCCAGGCGCCCCTCTTACATTATTTTTAAATTTCAAATGGAGGGAAAGGGTATATCTCTGAGCGAGCTGAAGGGAAGAACGTCAGGTGCAAAGAGTGATTTTGAGGTTTCTACAGGGAATCTTGCTTTACGGGTCAAGCACAGACTCCAGAAAGACACCCACCTCAGCCTTCCAGACACCATGATGGCGATGCGGTCACAGATGGCCTCAGCTTCAGCCAGGTAATGGGTGGTCAGCAGGGCCCCCTTCTCTGTGTTTCTAATGGCTGCCTGGATGGTCTGCCTGAAATGAATCAAGAATCACCATTAAAAAAGAGTAGAAGAAAAAGAGAGAAATGGAGGGAGAATTGTAGAGATGAAATAGAGTTAATGAATCATATTTAGAAGTCAAGTTCCTAATTTAAAAAGCAGAAATATGAATATTGGTTAGGTTTTTGATAATGTGAAGCATTTAATACTTTTAATGCTTTAATATTAATGTTTAATATTTTTAGGTATGCCCACGGTATTCTGGTTAAGTTTTTAAAAAAGAAAACTTCCTATCTTTTGAAGAAACTAACTGGAATATTTATAAGTAAAGGATAGGCTGCCTGGTGTTTGCTTTGTGCTCTTACAAGAGAGTGGAGGAAAGGAAGTGGGTGGAAGTACAGTGAAAGGGTGCACCTCACGTGGGTAACCGTTGAAGCAGGTCATGCGTATAATGGGTTAATAGATGATTCTCTTTACATCTGTACAAAGATTCAACAACAAAGTAAAGAAGAAGGGAAACTATTGGACAGTTACTGATATGAAATTGGACTAGATGATTTTATTAATCCACATGGAACATGCTAGAAAGGAAAGTAAAAATGATTTAAAAATTAAGAAAACCTGGATGAGCAAATAGACAGATTTGGTAAAAAGGGGAGAAAAGGAAATGGGGGAAATACGTAAGTTAATAGCTTCTAAAATAAGCCTGTTAAATACACTTCAATAATTTAAAAAATTATGCCTAATTTCAAGACCTAAAACTCCAGCAAAGGTTTTTAAATTTTTTTTAAATGTTTTTATTTATTTTTGAGAGAGAGAGAGAGAGAGAGAACGAGTAGGAGAGGGGCAGAGAGAGATAGAGGGAGACACAGAAAGCAGGCTCCAGGCTCTGAGCTGTCAGCACAGAGCCTGACGCAGGGTTCAAATTCACAAACTGCGAGATCATGACCTAAGATGAAGACTGATGTTCAACCAACTGAGTCACCCAGGCGCCCTGAGGTTTTTTTTGTCTTTAATATCAATACCACATGAAGGTGATACATTAGAGAATTTATGTGTTAAATATTTATTTTCCCAATTGTACAGATTGTCTCCACTAGATTAGAAATGAGTGGATTTGATGCTCCAAGATCAGTTTTAAACCACAGCTTTTACATGAAGTCTACACTCTTGGCTCTGAGGGTTACGACAGCGCTCACCACATTTGCTGCTGCTCTCGGGGGTCCATGCCTGTCGAAGGTTCATCCAGAAGCAGGATAGGCGAATCTCCCAGGACGCTCAGCACAAAGCACAACTGGAAAGCAGACAGGCACCTTACTGTGCTGTCCCCATCACACTGGCGCTCCCTTAACGCCACACACCACACATACCTTTCTAGTGGCTCCTGCCGTCAGTTTCTGCACCGGCACGTTCAGCTGTTTGTGCAGTGTGAAAGTGTCCACCAATCTGATGGAAAACAGGAGGAGAATATCAGCTCAAAAGAGGATTTTTGGAAAATGTAATCCCGCGAAGGGAATAGCGTTTGGAGGGAAGCTTGGCACTATTATCCTGAAACTCTAATGCTTAGAGAGAAAAACTGTTTTGGATCATGGAAGGTTTTTCATCTCATCAAAAGTCCTGAAGAGTAACTAGAATTTTGAATTTGGAACTGAAAAGGATGCTTATATGTGATCATTCATTCATTTAACACTGTCAATTATTATATGCAATTATTATTATTTTTTTAAGATCCTTCAATTGAGGATCAGGAAACAGCTTCTGACCTCCATCCCTGCTCCACCACGGACACTCTGAAAAGGTGGAGACATCATTTCTACTCTCCATTCTTTATTCGCGAACCCATCATCAGTGATACAGCCCCCCCGCCCCGCCTCTGGACGCGAAGGAGTCACATGACCTCATTTTACCGAGAAATGGCTACAGTGGCATCCCCTTTCCTCAGCCCTTTGATGGCAGCGAACACCTCCAGGTGTTCCCTCACTGTCAGGCAGGGCCACAGCGCGCTCTCCTGAGGACAGTACCCCAGGAACTCCAGCGTGGGGTCTCCGCGATGACCCCAGAGAGAACCACATCCTCTCAGCGCCACCTAAGAAAGTAAACCGGTGTTAGACACACACATAACCTTTTCTCCAGTCTCACAATTCCTCAAGAAACTGACATTGAGCTGAAGAATACCACCATTGTTTCAGCATCAAAAAATTACTCTAAGAGTGAAATCCTAAAACATTTGTCTTTCTCTGACTTATTTCACTCATTTCACATTATACCCTCTCCATCCGTCCAGGTTGTTGCAAATGCTAGAAATATTGGAATCATTATAGTGTATACCTGAAACTAATTTAACACTGTATGGTAATTGTACTTCAATTAAAAAATGTTTAATTAAAAAGATAAATAAATATACAAAAATTTAAAAGCTAAAAAAATAAACATAACAGAAATTGGTTCATACATTTATTATAGAAAATTATCAAAACTACTAAATGTAGAGTCTTACAAAGATACAGCCTGCATTTATCATGAAATTTGTATTTTGGGAATGAAAATCATTTTTTCCGTTTTTACTACCTCTCCAGCTGTCGGCTTTGAGATCCCAGAAATCATTCTAATAGATGAACTTTTACCAGCACCGTTAGGTCCTAGCAATCCCAAAATCTCACCTGAAAGAGAATCACTGATTATCAATCTGGGAAGAGAATTATCATGAACCTGTTTCTTTTGAGATACGTGCACCCACAGTACTATTTTGAAGTTTATAACGTATTTGTAACTCCTGTCACCAAATCATGTTCTTTAAATCCTATAATTATATGAAATACTAGTGAAAAGCTTGTGGATATGATGTCGATAAGTCTTCGTTTTCTAGATTACTGTTTCAGGGAAAAATGTGCTAAACATTTTGGTAGCAGATGGCAAATGTTCTGAGTCCATGTTTAAGTGATTCCTAAACTTGGAAAGTCAAGGACATTCTGACCACCCTTGACTCCCCCACCTGTGTCCAAGCCACCATCGTCTTTCATGTGGATTGATGGAAGAGCCACTTAACTTGTCTGCTACCCATATTTACAAGCAAACAAAGCCAATGTGTAAGGTTTTTCAAAGCTTAAATGGTAACAAAAAGCTAAAAACCCTCAGGTGGCATTCTACTAACTTGGTACAAAAATCTAACCCTCGGCTGTATTTCATAGAGTGGCATCTAATATGGCCCTGCTCTGCTCTTGGACTTCCTTCCTCCCACCTGCAGATTCAGCCACTGACCTCCAAGCCTCGACCTTTCCAGAGGCAAGCCCAGGTCTGAGTTCCTGGCCTCACTGTCCTCTCCTCCTGGGTCCTCTGATCTCTTCCTGCTCACGTAACCGACACCTTCTTGTCACCCAGGTCTTGGCTTAAATGTTACTACTGCTCAAGAAAGGTCTTCCCTAACCCAAGGTGAAGGTAGCCTCAAGTTGCTAGTGTCATTTCACATACTTGAATGCTCCAATAGAAACTGCTTATGTGCTGGGCTGCCTGGGTGGCTCAGCTGGTGAAGTATAGGACTTCGGCTCAGGTCATGATCTTGGGGCTCATGGGTTCAAGCCCTGCGTCGGGCTCTGTGCTGACGGCTGGGAGTCTGGAGCCTCCTTCAGATTCTGTGTCTCCCTCTTCCTCTGCCCCTCCCCCTCTTTCTCTCTCAAAATAAACACTTTAAAAAATTTAAAAAAAAAAGAAGTTGCTTTTGTGCTGACACTTTTCTTGATAAGTTATTTTTGCTTTTTGATCCTCTCTTAGGATGTAAAATCCATGAGGATAGGCACTTGCCTATATCTTTCATGATTATATTTTAGAACCCAAAGTAGTCCCTGGCATGCTTAAAAAATATATGTTGAGGGGCACCTGGGTGGCTCAGTCAGTTGAGCGACCAACTTCAGCTCAGGTCATGATCTCATGGTTCGTGGGTTCGGGCCCCGCTTGGGCTCTCTGCTGACAGTTTGCTCAGAGCCTGGAGCCTGCTTCAGATTCTATGTCTCCTTCTCTCTTTGCCCTTACCCCATTCATGCTCTGTCTCTGTCTCTCAATAATAAATACATGTAAAAAATATATGTACATATGTTGAATGAATGAATGAATGCTTCAGCAAGTACAATGGTGCTTATAACATAGATGTTCAGTGGGTACTTCTAAATAATGGTGAGTAAGCTTAAGTGATTCTTCCAAACCTTTATTAACACAGAAGGAGATATTTCTTGCTGCTACTTTCTTCTTCCTCTTTGAGAAGCAACTTTTCTTCTGCCCTGCATACTCTTTGTGGAGACAGCTAGCAATTATGACAGGTTTCTGGAATAGAGAACAGTGTGATTTTCCTTGTAAGCTTCAGAGATGTTATGTTCCTACATTCTCACCGCTGGAATCTTTCTTATGCTATGTCATAAAACAAAGTATATTTTAAATGGAGAGTAATCAAATCAATATTGCTTGTTTCAGATGTAACATGCATTCTTTGATGTCAACAATATTTCTTGCTTCTAAAATAAAACAGATAGCTTCATGGAAACTGACTCATTGCCTTCCCAGAAGCGCCAAAGCTCGTGGGCACATTCCAACATCTAAGTCAGATAGAAGAAGAAAGATCTTAATCCCTATTAGCATTTTATAACAAATCTCACATAAATTCTCCACCTTGTGAAATTTTTGGTTTTGAAACTATAGCTCTACCTATCAAAGCCCATTTTTCCCAAAAGGAGAATAAAACAGGGGCACCTGGGTTGGCTTGGTCGGCTGAACATCCGACTTCAACTCAGGTCATGATCCCATGTTTCCTGGGTTTGAGCCCCACATTGGGCTCTGTGCTGACGGCTCAGAGCCTGGAGCCTGCTTTCGATTCTGTGTCTCCCTCTCCCTCTGCCCCTCCCCCACTCACATTTAGTCTCTTTCTATCTCAAAAATAAACATTGGGGGCACCTGGGTGGCTCAGTGGGTTGAGCAGCCGGCTTCGGCTCAGGTCATGATCTCACAGTTTGTGGGTTTGAGCCCCGTGTCAGGGCTGACAGCTCAGAGCCTGGAGCATGCTTCAGATTCTGTGTCTCCCTCTCTCTCTGACCCTACCCTGCTCATGCGGTCTCTCTTTGTCTCTCAAAAGTAAGTTTAAAAAATTGAAAAAATAATAAGCATTTAAAAAATTTGTTTTTAAAAAGTGGAATAAGACCATTATATTCTGCATTCTCCTTTGAGCTTCCAGGATGCTTCAAAGAAGTGCTTGCATATTTAAGAATTTAGAAAAGGCACCGAAATCCAAACTTTTGAAATGAAAACCAGCATATAGACCTCTTTTCTTGAGAGTTCCTAAATATAGGGCCCTTAACATGTACTTGTCACTTGCTTTTCTACCTCTTCTGAGTGTGAAGTGACCAGGGCAGTTGCTGTTCTTATCCTTTCTGCTTTCACATCTTCATCCTCGTCAACAGGTTTTCCTGGGTTAGGCTGAGCACCTCTACTTTGGGGGGAAATTCTGTGGAGAAAATGAAACATAGGACATAGAGTTTCTTCATTATCAACGATATCCTTCAATCAGCATCTCTGTGGTTGTAACTTTGTCCTTTCTTTCAATGAGCTGGTGATGATATCAGCCCTAGGAATACTGTTTCTGCTTTCCCCAAGAACTCCCATCCCCATAGCCAGAACTGCCTTCTCCATGCTGTTGTTGCCTGTCTTCCAGTTAGAATCTCTGACCCGTGCAAATTTGCTGGCAAATTCTGCTGCTGCTTTAAAATTCAGGTCACCTACATTTTCTCTATTGACTCTGAGCCCATCTAAATCACACATGACATTTGCTTCAGCATCTTTTACTGTTCACCCTTCCTAGAACTCTTCTAGAAAGTCCTTGTGATGAAACACTCTCAACAACGTTGCTCAACCAACTTCATCCCATCTCTTGTGTTCAAGGGTGTGTGATCATCTTAGAGGGGAGAATGATATATCTGAGTACTCATTAAATTTCTGAGGAACTGAAAACTTCCCTCTGCTGATGTGTGACTGAGAGCCTTATTTTCCAGGCAGTAAGTCAGCAAGCCAGTAACCATCATGAAAATCAGCATGCTGTGCACGTTGTAAATATTAACCCACACCAATGAGTCCTGAGTGCAGCCACTATGTAGGGAGGTTCCAATAGGATATTGAGTTCAAAATAAAGTTTTATCCAAACCTGAAAACAGGATCCCTTCGCATAATTTTCTTTCCCCACTTTGCTTCCATGCATCTCAGGATAAAAACTAATATCAACGTCTGAAAGTAGGGCTACGAACAAAGAAAAAGTAGTTACATGTAGGCATAAGTTCACAAATACTATTTAAATGTCTGAATTAAATTGGTGGTCTTTGTCTTTAGGTAAAACCCAGGTGAATCATTCTTACGAATCTGGGAGAAATCTGGCTGTACAGTGAAAATCCAGCTTCGTGCCCCTGCCTCCTTTCTGCTTCCAACCCACTTCCTGGCTGTCAGCAGATTTTACCTGCTCTCACTTCAAAATCACCCAGAACCCAGCTGCTTCTCACTCCTGCCTGTGCTACTCCCTGCCAGGGTCCAGGCCGTCATGACTTCTTATTATAATATTACAACATCTTGATTCCTGGTCCCCTTCTCCTCCTCCCTTTGCTCCCAACATCTGTGCTCAACACAGTAACTAGAGCTTCTCTTTTACAACATAAGTCTATAAATAAATTTTATTTAAAAAATTTTTTTATGTTTTTTTATTTATTTTTGATACAGAGAGAGACAGAGCATGAGAGGGGGAGGGGCAGAGAGAGAAGGAGACACAGAACCAGAAGCAGGCTCCAGGCTCTGAGCTAGCTGTCAGCACACAGTCTGACACGGGGCTCGAACCCATGAATGTGAGGTCTGACCTGAGCCAAAGTCGGAGGCTTAACCGACTGAGCCACCCAGGCGCCCCTATAAATAAACTTTAAAAACAAACAAACAAACATGGCGCCTGGGTGGCTCAGTCGGTTAAGCATTCACCTCTCAATTGTGGCTCAGGTTATGAACTCAGTGTTTTCTGAGTTTGAGCCCCTGCATCGTGCTTTGTGCTGGCAGCATGGAGCCTGCTTGGGATTCTCTCTCTGTCCCTTCCCCATTCACACCATCTCTGTCTCTCTCAAAACAAATAAACTTGAAAAAAATAAAAATAAAATAAAACCTAAGTCTAATCATATTGCGTTACTTCAAACCCTCCAATGAGTCCTCAGTTACTCAAAGAAAAATTGGTCCTTGTAGAGACCCAGAATGCTCTGTGTAAACTTTTTCTGTTCATGTTGAACTTAACCCTGTGACCCCTGAGATCTTTTCTTGTACCATCCTTTCCTTGGTCACTCTGCCACAACCACACTAGCCTCCTGGCTTACTCTGGGACAAGCCAGGGTCCCTCATGCCCCTGTTACTGGAACTCTCTTCCCCAAGCTGTCCCTACAGCCTGCCATCTTGACCCACCTCTGACCTTTATTTCTCAATCAGGCCTTTCCTGACTACCCAGATGACACAATATATACTATTTATTTTAGTTTATTATCTCTCTCCTTCCACCAGAATATAAACTCCACAGAGGCAGGGACTTCTGTCCATTTTTGCTCCACTGTTTGGAAAAGTAGTGACACATTGCATTCAGAGACAGTAGCTTTCTTCAGCCTAAGCATACAAACAAAATCATCATTCTCTTTCATTTAAAAAAAATTTTTTTAATGCTTTATTTATTTTTGATACAGAAGAGACAGAGCATGAGAGGGGGAGGGTCAGAGAGAGAGGGAGACACAGCATCTGAAACAGACTCCAGGCTCTGAGCTAGCTGTCAGCACAGAGCCCGACACGGGGCTTGAACCCACGAACGTGAGATCTGACCTGAGCCGAAGTCGGAGGCTTAACCGACTGAGCCACCCAGGTGCCCCTCATTTTTATTTTTCAACTTTGCCCTTTTTATCTCTAATTCAAAGGATTTAAGGTATATTGAACCTGTGTTTCTTACAAGCTCTCTCAAATTTGGAGGTGGCATGAGCAGGATAAATAAACATGAAACATTAATTTTACATTAAATTCTGGGCCTACCCAGTCCACTCATGCACATAAAAACTAACTCATGATTTGGAATCATGTCTGATGATCTTATTCTATCTTTGACTATTTCAAAAGGGCTGTCAAAGTTGGTACCCATCAGATAAGACCAAGTGGTTATTATAGTAAATGATAACTATAAAAAAATAGGTAGAGGTAGAAAGACCTCCTTACTATTAGGCATACTAGAAGATCAACTGCACTCAGGTCAAAATAATGGTCTGGATTGTTTGAATGGTACGCATGGGATCTCTGCAAAGACAAAAAGAAAATGAGTGAAATGGAAACTCATCAGCTTTATGATTTGCGTTTAAATAGTATGGAATTCCTCAACCAACCAACCAACCAACCAACCAATCAAATGGTATTCAACATATTGCATATTTTCAATGCAAACATTAAGTTTGATTCCCCTGTGAGCATTGGTGACAAGTAATTCCCTGCAGAGAAGAGAGGGGAGCCCTCCTCAGGGCTGTCTCTCAGGGAGCAGGTGACCTATCTCTATCTGTTCCTCTTTTCCAATCTTTGTTGTGGTTTAATCTTTTGTTTAAACATTTGCTTCAAGTCTACTGAAAGCATCACAGAGAGGGGATCCTTGTGAAAAATAATAGGGATTGACAATATTTGCCCCAAATGCCCCTCAGGAGCCTTTTCTGGGCCCCCTTCCTACCCTAGTGGTGACTTTCCTGCCATAATAGTTAGCCACATCATGCGAGTCTTTCTTCATCAGTCAGTACATTCAGAAGTGGCTCATTCCTCCTAAATAACATATCACGGATCTAGGTTAGTGTGCTTCACTTAGCAGTTCTGCTTATATTTTGGGGGGAGGAATGCTTTAAACAAGGAATGAATTTCCAATTGAGAATTTTAAGCATTGCTCAATCAATGCAAAAGGGTTTTTGCAGACAGAAGGCTTCCAAGGGTCCCCAAGAACATAAGGGATCAGGGCAGCTTTTGCTATTTTCTTGGAAGTAACATCCCAGATGATGTGAGGCCCTAAAGAGCATGTTCCTGGCTGAGCTTTTCAGCCCATCTCATTGTACACTTCTTTCCATCTACTCCCACTTTCTCTAATACCTCCTGGTCTTTCCTGCTTCAGTGCCTTTGCCTCCCCGCACAGAACATGCTTACCTCCTGCCCTACTCTCCTGCTAATTAATTCTGACTCATTCTTCAGGATCCTGTTGAAGCATTGCTCCCCCCAGAAAAATCCCCTGACTCTCTAGATCATGTCAGCTGTGCTTTCTGTCTTGCCCTTGGCCCTTTGCCCTTCTCTTTTGGAACTTTTAATCCCTTTGCATTGACTTGTTTCACCAAGCGAATGGTGAAAAGATGCATTTTGCTATCTTGTTCATCAGGTGTCCCCAGTGACCAGCATAGGGTCTAACACAGAGTACTGGTTAATGTATATTTTTGGATGACTATATGGCATTGTATATGGTTTTATCCTCACAATGGATACGGAATACCTATTAAATAGGCAACATTTTTCAATCTGGCATTAGATTTGAATAGCATTTGACAATGCTTATGTTTTACAAAATGCATATGGCAAAGCTTCCTTGAGGTTAGTTTTTCAGGCCAGGAAATCCACTCATTTGAAGTATACAATTCAAGGATATTTGGTAAATTTACAGAGTTGGGAGAGCATCAGCACAATTCAACTTAATAACATTTCCATCACCCCCAAAAGATATCTCATATGCATTTGCTATCAATCCCCATTCCCAACTCAACCCCAGGAAACCACTAGCCTGCATTTTGTCTTTATGGAATTGGGGCATTTTAATAGGCTGCATATTCAAAATTAATGACATAATGGTTAATATTTCTTACCTCTCCCAAAAAAACTAGAAATTCACCCATGGAAGATGAGGGAACTAATATCATGCTGGAAATCAAGATAGGTAAGCTGAAGTAATTCATCAAAAGGATGTCAAACATGATGGATGAGGTCTACAAGGCAAGTTAAGATATACTGCACATCAGACATATATAGTCCATTGATATTTTGGAAAATATTTAAAATGTAAACGTTGTCATATATAACAGAATTTCTCCACATACAGATTTACCACATTCAAAGGGAGAAGGAAAGGGAAGGGTGTTTTTTTTAATGAGAATACATGTGACTGTTAGCTCCCCAACAGAAACATTTCACATAAAAATCTGGAGATTAAGGTGAAGATTTCCTGATAGTACATTAAAGTGCAATAAGACAATAAGATAAAGAGAGAAATCACTTTTTTATAGCTAAGGTAACAATATTGTGTGTGTATAAAAACCTGCATAGGATGAGAGGCCATATGGGTAGTTATTTAAAAAAAATTTTTTAATGTTTTATTTTAGAGGGAGAGAGAGAGAAAGAGAGTGTGAGCAGGGGAAAGGCAGAGAGAGTGGGAGACACAGAACCTGAAGCAGGCCCCAAGCTCTGAGCTGTCAGCACAGAGCCCGATGCAGGGCACAAACCCATGAAGTGCGAGATCATGAACCTGAGCCAAAGTCAGATGCTTAACTGCTGAGCCATTCAGGCGTCCCAGGTATTTTAACAAGTCCATGTGCCTCCTACCTAGACTAAAGCTTTCTCAATGTCATTCCCGCTCCATTTATTCCCCATTCCAAACAGATAGTCTTACTGAGATTGTACATTTTGATTACAATAGACTCATTTCCTTTTAAAATAGAGGTAAATATGAGATGGGAGATAAAGGTCATTTTTCATTGTTCTAAGAATCAGTTTCTTCATCCACAAGTGTGTATTGAGAACTGTATTGAACCTTTGCTGGATCTTATTAATGTAAGAATTATAATAAAATTAGTAAAATTTGTAGCTATTAAATTCACAATATTACACAAACCCCAGGCATTAAGAACTTAGCATGTATTGTTTGTTTTAATGCTCAAGAATGTGGTCATTCTTACTATCCCTTCCTTGTATGGGAAATCCAGGGTTCAGAGACCATAAATAACATCCTGAAGACCACACAGTTAATCAACACAGTTGGAATTCAAAACCCTATGTGTGTGTGATTCTTAAGTCTTTATATCACAAAACTATACTGTTTAGTGGGATGGTTACAAAAGGGAATGTTGTGTGATTACTCAGTGAATTTATAGTTCTGGAGAATGGATAATCTACATATAAAAACAATTAGGAAAAAAACTAAAGAGGTTGTACTCAAGTGTTCAGTAAGAGCACAATAAGCGTTTTAGAGACAAATCCAAAAAAATTTTACAACCACTACAACGTCTCTGTGAAGGTATTGCATGTTTGTTTATCTACGTTTATGTGTTTCTCCTGTCTCAGTTTCCATGAGGTCACACTTGTCTAACTTTCCCCCATCTCCATAGTTTTGATAACTATAAGTCCATTCAGCTAATGCCTCTTATTTTACCAGGCCTTCATGTTTCTGCTTTTAGGGGTTGTTTCTTCCTCTTCTCTCATCCACTGGAACAAGAGAGGGTTACAAACTGCATCAAAGGAAATATGCTAAGACTCAGTGCGCTAAGAAGATATGGTACCCTCCATCATGGGCTGATGGGTGCCTCCTTATTAGACAAGGACCTAAGACACCCATGAAGTACCATACCCTGTGGGCTATGAGAATCCAATGGACTCTAGAAATAAATTAACAGCTGACTCTGGCTTCACTCAATGATGGAGAGACTTTGCCTACACTATCCTTCCAAATATACCCAAGATCACAACAGGACAGCTGCACTGACCAGCATCCAATACATTTTTATATATGATCTGTGAGTGATAACAAATGACCTTAGTGCTAAGACTAGCATGGTTTAAATGGATACTAACTGCATGATGAAAGATCAGTTCTTACAGGACATATAGCCTCAACATATATTTCAAATAAAATGATTAGTTCTTTCACTAGGCACAAAGTTGTGCCTCAAGTTGCAAACAGCTTGAGGGCTCTGTGAAGATGAATGGTAAGCTGTAAATCAAAGAGTCACACTAAAATCAAGATGCTGATCAAAGCAAACTTTAAATTAGTATTGTCAACCATGCTACTACCTCATATCTTGTGACATGAGGAATGACATGATGTTTGAGACTTCAATTTTATTGTTGAGTCATCACTAATTTTTGAGTGACCTTAAACATGTTACTCATTTCCCCCCTCTATAAAATGAGTGAAATTATACCAGATAATGAATTTTTTTCAATTCTGACATCCCATTATTTCATAAGCATGTAGCTTCTTTTCACTGACAGAAAAATAAAATAGACAAATACCCTGAAATAGGTGAATATGAAAAAGGAAAAGGGAAAATAATCAGAAATTATAAACATGTATGATACTGGAACACTAGAGTACATACATATTTTTTACATTTGGAACAAAGAAATCTTTATTTTCCAAAATCTACTTTGCCTCTGCAATACTGCCTCACCTTCTTTTAATCTATAATAATTCAGAAATAGTAGGCAGCAAAGGAAAAAGCCATCCAAACATATATAAATGTATTTCTATCTGAAGTACAGTGTCTAGGGTTGCATGTTCAATGACCTGCTGGAACCCTTTATTGACTAGTTTGTTCATATCACAGTGAGGACATCTCAATCATCATATTACTCTACAAACCTCATAGGACACGTGATTTGCATTAGTATGACTTTTCTTAGAATCAGCAAAGTCAAATTTCTTTATTTGTTCATTTATTCACTTGCAGCTGAAAAATTATGCCAGAGGAATTTCTCTGATAATGAGGATTCTATTTTGCCTTCTACCACGTTTTGAAGGAAATGTACTTTCATGAGATTTTCATTTGCATTTTCCCTGCTCGCTAAGCCAAGCAGTGAGGGCTGTTGTTCTTGAAGATTCTGGTGTATTAAGTCTGGAAAGCCTTCATATTCGGTTGAACTGATACACTTTGAAATCCTAGACCTTGGCTGCCAAAATTCTGTCCAAGTTCTCAGCAATCCTGGGCTTTCAGTAATTTTTCATTCATATTTACCAGTAAGTTCTCTGGCATAGATAGGTAGAAAAACATCTTCAATTTCTGAAATTATTAGCATCTGAGCTTAAGAGAGACTTTCTTCAAGACTGTAGAAATGGACTGCACTGTCAAATGTTACAAAGCCATTTTTTGTTCTGATGCTACCAAGAAGCCCTTGTATTCGGAAGAATCCATAAACTCAATAGCAGCATCTTCTACTTCAGGTCTTCTTAAGCTTCTCCAGAAACCATAGTCAAAGGGTTTGTGTGAGTTCCTTGGGAGTGTCACTGACTCAGAAGCATGTAACATCTCCTCTCCTTTCTATAGTGTAATTGAAACGTGTTACCTTTTCCCATTTCTCAAGGCAAAGGTGACTATATTTAATGTCATGCTGGAAGTTTAAAAAATAACTCTCTCTCTCGATAGACTTGAATATGTACTTACCATAAAGAAGCAAAATGACCAAAGGCCACTATTTTTTCTCCTCTTGCGAAAAACAAATGATATCACATATGTCAAGAAGACCAGCGAAGCTGCGTATCCAAGTGTAAACACAGCCTGAAGAGAATACAAATAATATCAGAATCAGACACTGCAGTACTGAGGGAAACATTAAATCACAGATATTTTTAAACGTCTTATTGCACACGCACTCTGAACTTTGTTTTGGTTTTAGTTGATGACAAAATGAAAATGCATATGTCTTGCTCATAGAAAATATCAAAAGTTATAATTTATAAGATATTGTCTGTATAGTGTATTACTTACCAAAGCAAACACAATTAGACTTGTGATATAAATTTCCATTATGTTTGCTATGTAGAAAATTAAAAACATTGAGAGGAGAAGGAAAACGAAGAGGCTAATATCCACCAGTGCCTGCCCACACCAGTAGGCAGAAGGGTAGAGGCCTGAGATCCACAGCTGGGACTTAGTTCTCCTCTGATGAGAAAACAGGAGACATATAGATTCAGTTGAAATCAACAACTTGTAGAACTTCTCATAATTTAATTATGCACATGCTATTTAGAACCTGAAGTCTAAAGAGCCATAATGGTGGCCATAGTGAAAATATATTTGATTTTATAGGTTTGATTCCCACTTTAACACATGCCTAATGAACAGTAAAGCAGACCTCATAATGATCAAGGCATAGGCCTCCTTCAAGAGAGATATTGCTCTGTGACCTGAAGGACAATAAAGTATCCGTTACCTAAGTACGTTCTGGGAGTTACAGGCTCAGAATAGGGATGGTGATTCAAAGTTCATCTCCTGGCCCATTGGATAAATCTGATTTAATTGTTTTGCTTTGGATCACAGACACAGACAAATACAAACACAACCACAAATTTTATCTTTGTAAAATATAAAGTTGAATGCAACTCAGGACCCACTTCAGGGTGTACACCAAAAAGGACTGAAGGCAAGGTCTCAAAGAGAGAGCTGTGTCTATCACAGTAGAAAGGGGAGTTAAGTCTTCAATCTGGTCCTCAGTGTGAATATCAATAATTTGTTCCTTTTCCTTGCGAAATAATGCAGTCAGAAGTTGCATAAGAGTCCCCTTTGTAAGTTTAAATTAATTTGAGTCCCTGTAAAATTATTGCATTTTTCCTGCAATTTTGAAGTAAAAGATAGTGTTTTCTCAAGTAAAGTTTCTGACTTGATAGAAATAATGCTTAACTATACTATCTAAATTAAACAGTTTTTTTCCCACAGGGAAACATTGTGAACACACAGCTTTTAAAACACAATTATTGAAGTCCCTGCGGTTTTTCTTCCCTCCCATCCTCTTCCCTTACTTTGTAATCGCTGACACTGCTCATGGAGATGTAAGGGGACATGCTGCATACCACCCAAAGTAAGAACATTGAACCATCTGGCAGCCCAATCCAGAAGAAGATGTAATTCTGCAAATATAGAAAAGGTACTTTAAACTTGTGAATATTTTTTAAAATGAAACAAACACTAATTATCATACAGAAAATGCTTTCTGAAGTCTTGAAAAATTGAAATAAAAGCAAAAGCCTAATTAAGCAACATCTATGCATGAAGGTGCGAGGGGAAATGATTTCTGATCATTGAACATGAGGCTTCAACTTCTAGAAGAAAGCCAGAAGCAGAATATAACTCAGGCCCCAGGGTGTACATCAAAAAGAATGAGAGCAGGGGCTCAAAGAGAGATGTGCCCACACATATTCATAGCAGCATTATTCATAATAGCCAAGAGGTGGAAGTAACCCAAATGTCCATCCAACAGATACAGGAATAAACACAACATGATACATACACACAGAGGAGTATTATTCAACCTTTAAAAAGAAGGAAATACTGTCACATGTCACAACATGAATGAATTTTGAGGACATTAAGAGAAATAAGCCAGTCACAAAAAACTAAATACTACAGGATTGTCCTTACATGAGGTATCAAAAGTAGTTAAATTAATAGAAACAGGAAGAATGATGATTACCAGGGCCAGGGGGAAGGGGATAATGGGCTGTTCTTGTTTGATGGGTATGAAGTTTTAGTACTGCAAGACAAAGAAGTTCTGGAGGTCTGTTTCACAATAATGTGAATGTGCTTAACACTACTGACCTAGGAACTTAAAAATGGCTACGATGATGGGCTTTATGCTGTGTGGTTTGGCCACAATACAAAAAATAATAATTTGGGAATTATGATGTTGGCAAAACAGACTTTTCAGGCCTGAGTAGCGTGTCTTTGTCAGCAACCCCAGTGATGGATGAGTGAAGACATCAGCATCCAGTTAGATGTGTTCTGCAGCAAAGACCTTTATGCCACCAAGCCAGCAGGCCAGGAGATGAACTTTGAATCACCATCCCCAAATCAGGTTGGGCCTGTGCTCATTCAGTCAGGGGACAGGACTGCCTCTTGGATATAATGACAGTTCAGCAGTGCAGCCAGCCATCTCAAAGCAATTCTACCATTCTGAAGCTTTACTTAAGGCTTTAGAAGCTACATCTATACATTCAAATATTTTACCAGGTGGGAAAATGCATTACTGGTTTCATAAGAATGGTGGAAAGAAAGGTGTGTGCCACTGGGGCTGCCTAAGAGAGGGACCATGGGGCTGTGTTCATTTTGATCCTGAATAAACAAGTAATGACATTTGAACACCGAAAGACCAAGAGGGGATAACATCTATCTCTTTCTACTGCCAGTTGATTCTACTTTTTGGAGTGTTCCCTTCAGACAACCCTACTCTTGCAGTTAATGGTTCTTGCAGTTAATGGTAGCTTCACCTCCTAGATGTGTATGTCCATCGCTGACCTCTTAAGTATATTCTGTCCATCTGCTTTTGCATGTACCCCCAGAACCACCAATGCAGTGAAGCCAAAACTGAATTCAACCCCTTTGTTACAGAATGGACTTCCTCTTTTGATGGCTCCATTTTGTTTTTGAGAGAGAGGGAGAGAGGGAGAGAGAGCAAAAGCAGGGGGGTAGGCAGTGGCAGAGACAGAGGGACAGAGAGCATTTCAAGCAGGCTCCACACCCAGAGTGCAGAGTGCGACTTGGGGCTCAATCTTACAACTGTGAGATCATGCCTTGAGCTGAAGTCAAGAGTCAGATGCTTAACCAATTGATTGATGGTTCCATTTCTAATCCTGTTTTTTTTTTTTTTTGTGCTTCCAATCTCCTGCTTAGAAATAGTTTGGGTCAGCTCTAAGGGATCCCTCTTGAGTATTAAGATCTAACCAGAAAACCATTACCACCTTCAGCACTTAGAAAGAAAATAATCGTGCAGTGGTCACATGGGTGGAAAGAGCAGAGAAGCCAACAAGGAGGATGAAGCCAAAAGACACTGTCACTCCTGGGCTGGAGGGACAAAGGAAGGAAGTAATGTGACTAGAGACCGGACCCCAGGCTGCAGTGCCCTCTTGCTCTCCTGGCTCCCATATTGCTTCCTATTGTCTAGATCCAGGCTATAGCCAGCTGAAAAGAAACTGTGGACATGCCGCCTGTGTAAGTCAGATGCCCCTGCAATGCAGAGCAACTACGGGTAGACGAAGGAATTAATCAGGAGGCAGAGAGCCCAAGAACTAGCTATTTCTCCTTCAGATCAATCTACCGTTCATGTAGTCAGTGAGGGTCCACCAACAAATTATATAAGATTTGCAAGATTCTAAAGCTGTTTTACAAGTGTTCTTGATTTCCAATTCAGTGCACACACACACACACACACACACACACACCCTCACTCACACTCTCTCCAATACACTTCTGCAGTGAAATCTGTATCTTTGCAGGAGATTCTCTAGAAGACTGTGACATAGTATTGAAAAATATTCCCCCCATGAGCACTCTCTGATAACACCAAGAAAAAAAAATCATATTTTGTTAGATATAATGGTTAAATTTTTAGACAAAAAAATTTAGGATTAACAATCAATTATGAATATTTAAAAGCTAAAGAGGGAACACATTGGTTGCTTGCCAAATTCCTAATTGTTTAGAATGAGCAAATCCAATACTTACAAAGGGATATGGACTTCTCTCAATTCGAATATTTTGTGTAGAATTAAACATTTGAAGTAGTCCATTGCTAATAATATTCACAAGAATAGGATAACAGTGCAGCCTCAAGGTATTGCACACAACTGAAAATCTATAATCCTTTGAATAAATCAAAGACAAAGTAATGTTAATTCTAAATCACTAAAGAAGAACAAACATGTTTTTATATTAGTATTCTCAATACGGTTGACCTTGGGACGATATGGCTTTGACCTATGCAGTTCACTTATGCGAGAATTTTTTTTCGATAAATATACTACAGTAATGTAAGTGTATTTTCTCTCCCTTATGATTTTTCTCAATAACATTGTCTTTTCTCTAACTTACCTTATTGCAAGAATACAGTATATAATTCATATAACACATGAAGTATGTGCTTATCAACTGTTTATGTAATCAGTAAGGTTCTGGTCAATGGTAGGTTCTAAGGAGATATATTTTCAGGGAGTTAAAAGTTATCCATGGATTGTGCAGGGGTTTGGTGCCCCTAACACCCATGTTGTTTAAGGCTCAACTGTACATAGTTAGCCATTGAATAGGATTTCTTAAAGTCATGGTTGGTAATTATAAGGTCTAATATTTTATTGTCTGAAGAATGAAATTACATTTAGCTACTTTACAACATAGACATCATCTAATTCCAAAGTTAAGACAGAAAATGTTTTATGAAAACTTACTTATGTTTCACAGTTTATTCAGTAATGATCCCCAAATGCTTTTAAATCAAGCTGCAGTGTATGAGCGGGGCTGACCATTTTTAAAACAGTTAAAAATGTAACACTTGGGTTTTTTTCTTTTTTTCAGGAAAGTAAAAGCAAGAGGCAAGAGGTAAACATACCTTTTGTTTGCCAGAAACTATGATAGCTCCATTGTATGACAGGTCATCAGTGCCATTTCTGTTTGCAAAGTCATCTATTTCCAAAAGTATATTTTGATGCTTCAGTGACTGTATAAAATCTTCAATATTTGATTCTAGTATGAAATAAATAACAGGAGGCCACGGAAGACAAGAACATATATATCAAATCTTTAAACCACAATACAATTTAAAATCAATATTTATACACTATTATGTAAAGGCCTGTCTCTTTGGGCATCACAATAATATTAGTACATTCTACCATCTCCTATTTATCAAATCTTGTGTGTGATGAGTTAGCTTTATAATTGTTTTTAGAGAAAGTTAGCATGTAACTATTAAAACAAGATAATTCTATTTTATGACTCTTGGCTACAAAAAAAACATTTGAACTCAATAATTTGTAAATATACAATAATTTTATTTACTTCAGATAAGCCAGTATAAAATAGCCAATAACAATACTTACCTCTCTGCCTTATTCTTCAGAAAAACAGAAAAGTAAATATATATATTTGTGTGTTAACACAACATATATTTTACATACATATCTATTACCTATATATAATATATATTTTAGGAGCATATATTATATTTTAAAATATGTAAGCTAATATATATTTAATATAACATAATAATATATAAATTAATATATATTATATGATATACGTATTAAATATAAAAATATGTTAATATATTTTAAACATATGCATACATATAATATATATATGTATTTTGTTGTAAGAAATGAAAAGAGAGCCCCACCAGACCAAAGTTTTTGATATGCCCCTAAAGAAGAAAGATTTGTTTGACAGAGAAAAACCCACAACCCATTTCCACTATAAAGGAAACATCAGTTTCCAGGATACCAAAACTCAGAGTGGACAAACTCAAGGGGGTGAAGTGGGCTCTGAAGCCACAGTCACGCTCATTAACTGGCCAACCCCACCTGAAACAAGGTGCCCACAGTCCTCTCCCCATGTCCCACACAGAGCAGCTGTCCCCAGTAGACAAGTCCCCAGATTTACTTGTTAAGAGATACTGTTTGGAGAAAAACACCAGGGCAAGATCGAAAGGAACGTCAGACAATTAAAAGGACAGGATGGCATAGAAAAAGAAAAAGGGAGGACTCTCAATTTTTGCTCATTTGGACTTTGAAATGGAGTTCATACTGGGACTCAGAAGGGGTTCTGGGATCAGAAAAACAGGGTCAAGCCCCAGATGAATTAGGATTCCCACCAGGTGGGGAAGGGACGTATACACAGAAAATAAGCTTTTCATGGATCCAGAGGCACCATGCTTTACACCCCACTTCCACAGTCACCTAAGGAAGGAAATGGTTACCACATTCACTTAGGTAAACAGGGATTCTTTGATTTAAAGATGAACAACTTACTAAGAATCATCATATTCTGAAAAAGAGGAGCAAGATGGCATAGAAGCCCCAAACTTAAATCACAAAATACCTCATAACTCAGTAGGAAGAAAAATAAAACAAGTTAATCCAAGTATATAGTTCAGAGAACAACTGGTGAGGAAACTGTACACATGAAACAATAATAGGCTGAAGAATAAAAATGAGCAGGATGAAAGTAATAGCTGAAAATTTCTAGATCTTAGAAATAAAACATACAAATAGGAAGACTTCCTATTTTAAGGTAGCAGAGTGAATAAAATTTACTTTCTAAAACCCAAATAGAAAAGAAGAATGAGAAACAGAAATTGAAAGGCAACCTTTGTTTAAAAAGGAGAATCTCTAACCCCAGGTCGCAGACATATATGAATATTGGAATGGTCTGGGTTACTCATGGAGAGAGGACTCTTATGTTGCCCCCCCCCAATATAGATATATGTTTGACATCTTAGGCAGAAACAAAAATTTCCTCAAAGTTAAATAAGAGGTTAGATGGAATCAATTGCCCATAGTTTAGAATAACAAGAGAATGGGTACCAGAGTGTGTCTTGAGGAATCTTCCTAGATCCTACTGGAGGGGCATAAGGTATAAAAATGTATTCTTTTCATGTCATTCAGTGTGTATAATATTTATGAAACAGGTTTGGCTGCTGTAACAAAGAGATCTCAAATAGAGTGGTTCAGTCAATACAGAAGTTTATTTCCCTCTCACATAATAGCTTGGGCGGTCGGGGAGATAAGTGAACCAGTGACACACATTCCTTCTGTCTTACCCCACCATCACTCGCGTCTACAAAGTCAGAGCATATGCATAGTTCCTCAGCTGTTTTCTATAAACGAAGCCTAAACACACATCTTATTTTCTTACGATTTCCCCCCTGTCCATAAAAATACCTCCGTTCTAGATTAAAGTCTTATTTTTCTCTTCACCTGTGTTATTGATGATCAATAAGCTGGTACGAGGGTCTTCAGGGGGCTGTCCAGGAGAGAGGAAATACAGCTCAGGTTTAAATTCCCAATCGCTCTTTTGATATAATACAGCAAAAAGTATATTTTCCATAACCAGAGGGAACACTGCAATCCCAAACACCAAGAGTCTACCAATAAAGAAAAAATAACCATGTATCTGTAGCAATTTCATTTGCTGTCAGACATTTCACAAGTATTTGTTGGGTACTATGGCAGCCATGATGATGGGCGCTAAAATTTTGAAAGTCAGACCTTAGCACGTTACACGGTACTAAAAGGTGTTGCTGTATAAACACCAGGCTATCAAACCATAAAAACTAAACAGACCAATGGATTAGCCCAATCAATCAAGCTGCCATACAGGCATTTCTACCACTGTCAGTTAAGTGAAATATTGTATTTATCTGTTTTCTGGCAAGAATGTTGGGTACCATGCTCTATTTAAAAAATATTTTTTAATGTTTATTTATTTTTGAGAGACAGAGACACAGAGCCCTGGCAGGGGAAGGGCAGAGAGAGAAGGACACACAGAATCTGAAGCAGGCTGCAGGCTCCAGGCTCTGAGCTGTCAGCACAGAGCCCGATGCAGGGCTCGAACCCATGAACTGCAAGATCATGACCCGAGTGAAGCCGGCTGCTTAACCGACTGAGCCACCCAGGTGCCCCCTATGCTCTAGTTTTAAACTCACTTCTGGTTCAACCCTCTCTTGAAACTCACTAACAAAACCGCGGTATTCTCATACTCACAAGGTCAAAAGCTCTTTCTTTCCATGTTTTAACTTTAAGAAACGGAGCCGTGCTATCGCACAGATCTGCATTTTCCAGAGGCCCAAGTCACTCATATCCTTCTGCATTTCAGGGAGAGAAGACCAAGCTGGCTCTGTGTCATGTAGACTTTCTGTGTCTTTTATCATCTCTGCTTGTTCAAAATCTACACACACATGCACACACACACACACAAACACACACAAACACGTTATTAATGCCATCCTTGGGCAGCACAGTTTTTCTTTTTAGTAACAATTAAAAATTGTTTTACAATAGTTACAAAGGAAACGATGTAAGAAACAAATTATATTTGTGACATCCACATTCAGTAAAGTCAGTGACAAAATATAACTAAATTCATGCCCAAAAAAGCATTCAGTAAAGGGTGACCTCATTATGCCTAGTCTTTGAAAAGGCATAGAGAGTTCCATACTGTAACAATATTCTGAAGGATATCAAGAAATATTCTCTATAGAAAGAGCCAATCATTGATGCCTATGTGTTGGCTATTAAGCTGTCGATAATTCTGAAATGTAGGTGAAAGATTACCAGCTTTGAAACCACCAGACCTGTACCTGATTCTCAAACAAATGACTTACAAGTGGCATTATTTGGGACCAATCATTTAAGTGCTCTTAGGTCTAGTTCTCTCCTATGTAAAATGGTACCAATGGCATTTTTTTTTTGGAAAGGTTATTGTAGAAAGGTAATGCACTATATCCACAGATTGATTTGATTTCTGGCATAGCATCTCCATAAATGACTGCTTTTATTATATCCCCCACTAACATACGTAGGAGATGATCCTAACATTTTCCCCATTTAGACTTTAATAGAATTCTGTACATGATCGAGCTAAGAACCATTTTTGTGAGACATCTGCTCAGACTTCATGACCTTGGTTAAGACACTTTCACATCCTCAAAATATCCAAGGAGCAGTGAGGATCTGGGAGATAGGGGAAAACCACTGACATAGGAAGCAAGTGGTCTGCAAAGGAGAATTTCATATATTCCAAGAATGGATATGTGTTCAGTCCTAGTAATGATGTTAGAAAACAATGACAACATTTCCCAAACAGAAGAGTCAAATTTGGAATTATTCACATTCTTTAGTGTAAATCATGCATAAGACATTATAAAATACCAAATTAATACATGATTATTTGGAAACTGATTTTCTGTTATATATATAATGAATTTACCTTGTTCGATAGTTGATTTTCCTTCTAGTTTCATGAAGACATCACTCAGAGTGGATGTGGAAATGTCATAACTCATCACACCCTGGACAGAACACTTCTCAAGATCACTGAAAAGGTCTAAGGTAACAGATGGGAATAGATATATTTTAAATACCATATTGATAACAAAACCCAGTAAACTATCGCTTATTTCAGAGATGGTCCAGAATTTTGTTCAGAAACTATGTTTTTGAAATATCACAGTAAGCAAAAGCAACATTTTATTAGAATGCTCTTCCTCTCTGACATGAATATGTCAGAACTTTCTCCTCTCCCCTCAAACCATCCATACTCTACCTTCTATTCTCAGCTCATGAAATCCCAGGACACTTCTTGAAGAAATATGAGCAATCAGAAAGAACATCATCTTTTCACCTCTACACAACATATCAATGTGTATTTCTACCTGTACTCTGGGTCTTCGTTCTGTATGGGTGGATGTTGGGGCCCAGTAGGCAATAATAACCCTCAAGCAATATTTGGCCTCTTGGACCGCACATGTGGCTTCTGTTTATCCTATGATTTTCTTATTACTTTGCAAAGAGGCATATACTTTTAGGCTTTAAATCAACTTGGGTCAGTCAGTGATCTGCCCTTACTTTATTTTCTGGCTCTTTGTCTGCTGTTGGGAGTGAACATAATCCTCTCCCAAAAGATTTGCTTAAGGATAAGCATCCCACCCTTGAATAACTAATGAAGGGCCTTAAGGAATGTATGTCTCCTCATAGAATTCTTCAGGCTCATCATACGTTTAAAACCAGACTATTATTAGGGGATTCTTCTTTTTGCAATGACTTAAACCTGTTACTTACTGAGAAGAATAACCTTCCCTGGAGCATGTCTTTACTTCAGGGACCTTGAACTATGTAATCCTTAAAGAAATGATGTAATCACCCATGGTATATAAGACCCTGGCTATCTTAATAAACCACCATCCATGCTGTCTGTCTCGTCTGTCTTGTCTGTCTTGTCCGTCTTCTTTTCTAGAGATATTTTCACTGACACCAACCCCCTACTCGGGACCTTTCGACTGCGGTGGGTGGGTTGGTCCCCCGCAGGTGGAAGACTTATAACTGTTCCCACCAAAGGCTACCTCTTTGACTTGTGTTCCAAATCCCATCCCATTCAGGCATCTTGAAGACTTCCTAAAGTAATCCCCTCCCCTTCTCTGGCCTGTATCATCAATTTCTCCTACATCCAAAGGGCCATCTCAAGCAGCAGGCAAAGTGCTGTAAGGTCATCCATTAAACAAAGACAAGTAACAACAACAACAAAAACCTAACTTTCTACTTCCCACTCCCCACCCCCACCATAAACATGCACCCAGGGCTCAAAGATTGGTCTACTCTACCACCTTCAATTTGTCACATCCTATTGAACTGAACTCCTCAAATCCAAATGCTATCCCTATTCTTCCACAAAAGCTGTTTTTTCCAAGGCCATCAGTGATTCTACTTTTTAAAGTCGATGGACAAAGTCTTTATTAAAAAATTCTTTTAACTCTTCCTGCCCCATCTCTCTCTCTGTCTCTGTCTCTCTCTAACTCAATGACATTCAAAGCTGTTGACTACTTCCTCTTTCTACAAACATTGTCTCCCTTGAGTTAATAAAAATGTACATATTCTTTTGTTTTTCCTTCAAGGTCATGGGCGGGCTCTTGATTTCTACCATTCTCTGACTCTTCCTCTACTTTGTCCTGAGGGCTTAGTTCTAGATCACCTTCTCTTTCCATACACTCAAATCCAATGCCTTTGCATTAAATCCATCTGTATACTAATTATTCCCAGTTCAATTCTCACTTTGAGTGTTCTCTGATGTCTAATATCCCATAATCAAATGTATACTTAGCTACTTTACATCTCCACTTTGAAGTCTAAAGGCATCTCAAAGCAAACATAAAATAGAACATCAATTCCTCCTTCTCCATCCTATCCAGTTATTCAACTATCTATCTCATCATTTTATAAAAAATGAAACCATCTCCCGCCTGGTGATTCAGGCCAAAATTTTAGAAACCCATTGGATTTTTTACTTTTCTTCATACTCCACAGACTGGCCATCATCCAGATTCTTTGGCTTTATCTCAAAGTATGTTTCAGAGGTGCCTGACTCTTGATCTCAGCTCAGGTCATGATCTCACAGTTCCTGAGTTCAAGTGCTAATAATGCAAAACCCGTTTGGGATCCTCCCTCTCCCTCTCTCTCTGCCTTTTCCCTGCTCATGTTGTTTCTTTCTCTCAAAATAAATGAGTAAATAAACTTAAATAATATATGTGTTTCCAAACCACCCACTTTTATCCATCATTCAACCAGTATCACGGTTGCCCGATGATCACTGTGTTTCACCAGTCACATGGCTGGTCTCCCAGTGTCTCTTCTTCCTTTATATCCAGAGTGCTCTTTTATAGCCAGAGAATGAAAATATAAGTCATGTCACATCAATCCCCTATTTCATGACTTCCAGTCACTTCTCAATGCATTTAAAATAAAATTCAAACACAACATGACAACTTCTAGCTCTATATGAGCGAGTCTCCATCTGTCCCTACAACCTTACCCATCCACACCTGCCAGTCTCCTCCTGCACTCACTGCACTCCAGAGATCTCTTTCCCTCCTCTGCTTGGAATGCTTTTGATAATTTTCCTCTTTGGGACTTCTGACACTCTATATAAACCCCAGCCTGACATTCATTATCTCTCTAACCCATATGGCCTTGTTTATTATTGTGTTATAAAATTGTAACATAGGCTGGCTTTTGTGCATGTCTACTTTTCCTCATCCAATGGAATGTAGGCTCCATGAGGGTAGGGACTCCTATGTCTTATTTAATTCTGTATCCCTAGTACCTTGAGAAGTGCCTTTTATTTAGTAGTTTCCCAGTAAGAATGCATTATTCATCTCTTCCATATTTTGTATAGAACATAAGTAAGTCATTGGACTTGCAGAGGCCTGGGACTCTGGTGTGACATGTCTACAGGTAGTCTCAGCATATAACTCACTCTTCTCCTTCTCTAATCAGAAAAGAAGATAGGTTAGTTGTATCTCCCTGGACATTAGTCTCAGAACAGAATAGCATAACCAGTGGACTTGAGAACACCATCTTCCAGCTCCTACAAGGAGACAGAGAGCTGTCTTATCTGGGGGTGAGACTACATCTGAATTCCTGAATATTTGCTTAATAAGATCAAGTCACCCAAACGAGTCTGTTTAAATCAAGTCTGCAGAGAGTTACACCTTTAATAAACTAATTGTTTATACAAAAGGGAAGCTGTTTAAATTAAAAAAAAAAAAGGACTGAGATACATCTCCTCATTGTTAAGACAGGGAAGACTCTAGCACCTATGTCATAGAATAGTTGTGAGGACTAAATAGTTGATACATATAAAACTAGTAGAACAGTGTCTGGCCCATAGTAAACATTGTACAAAGCATGGGCAGTTATTAGAATTACTTACTGAACAAATCCTAGGTTGGAACTGCTACCCAACAGACTGAACCTATGGTGAATACTTTTGTAGAATAAATAAACCACGGGGTTTGTTTGTCCATAATAAATCTATGCACAATTAAAATACAAAAGGGAACCTAGAGCAGACACCTCGATGCCCCACGCCATCTCTTCTGTATTCACCTATTAATCTGTTTATCCACACTTGTCTGATGATACTTTTCTTCTGGGCTCTGAAGTGCGCTGAGCTCATGTGGAGCACAAGCCATATGGATTAGAAACTTAACGCTCCTGGAGGCATCCCTTAACTGATGAAGGATAGGGAGCGGTGAATAAATACCCCAGCGTCGTCACTCCTCTGGTGACATAACTCTGAGCCCCTTGCTCACCTATTCATTGATTTATTCCAGTAATATTGTAACTCAAGTTCTTATTGCAAACACCTGCTCACTAATGCAGACTTGCCTAGCTTCCTTCACTTCCCTCTCTCATGCCCCATTCCCTGCTGCTGTTTCTAGGTATCCATTATCAAACATATAGCACTAAACTCTTCATCTCGAGAACTCAACCAAAAACCCAATCCAAATCTATTACATAATGAAGACTGTAATAATGAGGTGAATCCTTGTTCCCAGATTTCTTTTTATTTTTAAGGTTTTTTTATTTTATTTTTTTTTCAACTGGAGAAATTTATTTTTTTCTAGGTACATAAGATGACAATTATAGACAAGTTTTGATACATAGGAAAACCCTTCTGTCCATCTTCCTCTTTGCTAAATGAAGCATCACAATAATTTTTAAAATTTTTAAAACAATACACAGCTTTCCTGGGCTGAAGGAATCGCAAGGACGTATTGGTACTGGTATATTACAGCTACTTACAATGTTTAAGAACGGCAATGGAGAAAAATAAGTTATTTAAATATTGATTTCATATACAGAAAGTACAATGTTGTTAGTTGTTATATAACTTTAAGGTTTTTTTTTTAAATGTTTATTTATTTTTGAAAGAGAGAGAGAGATAGAACATGAGCAGGAGAGGAGCAGAGAGGAGGAGGCACAGAATCTGAAGCAGGCTCCAGGCTCTGAACTGTCAGCACAGAGCCTGAAGTGGGGCTTCAACTCACAAATTGCAAGATCATGACCTGAGCTGAAGTCCAATGCTCAACCATTGAGCCACCCAGGTGCCCCTTGTTCCCAAATTTCATTCCACTGTAATAATACATAAGTTACCTGGAAATTTATTTGTCCTTTCCACAGGCAAGGTATACACAAGCTTTTCTTTGTTTTCTGTTTTTAGTTTAGCATCAGGGATGTAATGATTAATGAAGGATGTTATTTTTTCTGGATCACATATTTCATTTCTGTACAAACTAATATTTAAAAGAAAAGATCATTGATTTGTATTTTCTCTACTGCTATCACAAAAGAAGAGTTTTTACTGAATACCTAGCCTTTGAGTACTGCTTTACTTGGATTTAGGGAACAAACGAAATGAGTAAATAATAATAACAGCAGCAACAGAAGTAATAATAATAATAATAATAATAATAATACCATCAGTTTGAAAAGTCTTATGATCTTTACCGAGAAGGTGTATAAATTCAGAACAACTACAGATATACAAACAAATACATGCTGTACATGAAACTATATTTCAAGTAGGGAGATAAGCAGAGCAAGATAAGAACATTAGGCAGAAGGAATTGCTTAGGGAAAATAATTACTACACCAGACCATGTAGATATCAGGAATTAGTGACTAGTAGAGAAGTTTGGCCTACGTGCATGTTTTGTTTTGTCATCGGGTTTTTAGGTTTGGGTTTTTAAAAATTCTTTTTACCTGGACACACTTTCTTGTTAGACCCAGGGCTCTTCTTTGCCACCAGATCTATTCCCACTTTTGATACTAGCTTCTGAAACTATTTTATTTTTGCCCAGTGAAAGAATGAAACTATGTTACAGGAGTATATGAATCAGCCGGGGAAAGTGCAGGGTGGGAAGAAGAGAGAGGTTGAAGATGCCTTAGGATGCACAGGGCAGCTACCTGGAAAGTGGCCCAGCCCTGCTGGGCTCTGTCAGCCTGGGCTTATCACCTTGAAATTTTGCACATCATTAGCATTAACAGATATACAAGGAGGCAGAAAAACATTTGGGAAGCACTAGTCACTAGTTTGGCAGATATGAATCAGCACAAGGCCAGTTGACCTTCATAATGGTCTGCCTTTTTGACATACCAGGATTGAAAACATAGATATGCATCTATCCAGTGTACCCCCAAAGCCTTTACCTTAAGTGATATCCAAGACCCCATTTTCTCTTCAAAAAGACAGAAGAGCCTGCACACTTCAGTCTCCCATTGGACATGATCACTTTTCTATCTGATTAAAAAGAAGCAAGAAAGAAGGATGATGGAAGTCATTTTTTCCCTTGCTAGAAAATACAGATGAGGAACCAAAGCTCAGATTTCCAAAGGAAACTTGTATCACAGGAAATAAATATATTGAACATACATTTAAAATTTTGAAATAGACATTAAAATTGATGCATTCAAAGATGAGATTATGAATTACAGACTATTTCTGTGCCCTCCAATAATTCTTGAAAAAAATTTCCGGAAATAACATTGGCCCATTTTCTATTCTGGGTGCTAAACAACAAGTGGATATTTTTCAACCACATATATATTGATTTCAATGTTTAGATTAATTGAAAGCTAAAAAAAATCACAGTGTATTTTTAATTTAGAGGTCATAATCTAGCAAATGTAGTTGGTGTGGAATTCTAGAGGGTATAGACAATGGAGTATTAGACTATGAAGTATTAGACTATAGGGTATTAGACTACGGGGTATTAGACTATAGGGTATTGGGCTATGGGGTATTAGACTATAGGGTATTAGACTATGGGGTATTAGACTATAGGGTATTGGGCTATGGGATATTAGACTATAGGGTATTAGACTATGGGGTATTAGACCACAGGGTATTAGACTATGGGGTATTAGACTATAGACAGGGTATTAGGCTATGGGGTATTGGGCTATGGGGTATTAGACTATGGGGTATTAGACCACAGGGTATTAGACTATGGGGTATTAGACGGAGTATTAGACTATAGAGTATTAGACTATAGGGTATTAGACTATAGGGTATTGGGCTATGGGGTATTAGACTATGGGGTATTAGATCACAGGGTATTAGACTCCTCAGACTGCTGGGCATGGAAGGTGCACTGAGCTCATGAGAGCACAGCACCAGCCCTAGAAATACACATCTCCCAAATTCTCAATCATAATACTGAGATAACATCAACAATTACCAGCGAGGAGGTCAGCCTCATCCATGAGATTGGTACTCAAGAGGATCACACGGCCTGCTTTGTGTTCCTTGAGGAAGCTCCACACTTGATGCCTTGAAAAGGGATCCAATCCAGCAGTTGGTTCATCTAATAGCAAAATCTACAGAGAAGGATAACTTATAGAATCTCTCTCCCACATTAACTATTTCCACATGGCAGCATGGGGAACAGTAAAAACCAAATAATAATAACTACCCAGTATCTATGTTCCAGTACACTTGTAATCATAGTTTACCAGCGGATTCTCTCTTGATACATTACAATGATATCTCTACTACTTTTAGGGGTAAAAGAAGAGCTCAACTTTTTTCTAACATTCAACCTGCATTCCACTGTACGCATCATCTCACTTACTCTAGGGTTTCCTAAAATGGCAATCCCAAAGGTCAGCTTTCTTTTCTGTCCTTCACTTAAGTGTTCAGCAAGGTTATCCTGGATGTTTTCTATGTCCAGTTCTAATAAAATCCTTTGTACCTATGCAAGAAAATACACAAAACTTAAAATCCAAGATGATGTATACTATACAATTTTAACTGTCCATGACTGCAGTATGTGTATATACTACACACACACACACACACACACACACACACACACACACACACATATATATATATATATATATATATACATATATATATATATTTTTAATAGGACGCCTTTGCCTGAATTTTATTCCTGACAGGGTAGGTAAGTCCCTGAGGGGGATTCTGTGGTCATGATTTAACTTGGCAAATTTAACTCATTAATCCAAACAGGCTGATTTACCTCCTGTTCCACCTCCTGTGGCCGAATCCCTTTTATTGTAGCAAACAGCCTGAGGTTTTCCTTTACGGTGAGTATGTCAAATTGAACGTTGAATTGAGGACACACGCCAGTTATCTTTCTGATTTCCTCCAAGTCTTGCATTTCAGAGAGATTTTTATTATAGATAGTAACTGATCCTAAACATAGAAGGTAAAAATAATTTCACACTGGGAAGATAATATGTCTTATTAATGCTGGAGATCCTCCACAGGAAAACATTGGCGTATGTTCACAGATACCTAAAATAATGACTTCGTACTTTACTAATTACCACTTTACTAATAACCACTGATTCATCTTAACATAAATGTATGTTCAGGGTGGTATTTATTTTCCCTGGAATATCAATAGCAATGGAATAAGGATATTGATTTTCACAAAAATTTGGGAAATATAAAATATATTCACAATCAGATAGTCTGGTAAACGATGTTAGATAAACAAACATTTTCTCTTACACAGTCAAATGTAAACTCAAAATAAGAAAGACGACATATGACCTCATTCTATCACTGGACATCTTGCCTTTGAGAAATTTCTTTTCGCTCACCTTCTGTTGGAACAGACGACCCATTAAGGATGTTTATCAATGAAGATTTGCCAGCTCCAGTATGACCCAGAATTGCTGTGATTTGCCCTTCATAAATGTCAAAGAGTAAGTCTGTTTTTGGAATAAAATATTAGCATTATAAATAAGAGAGCATTGAAAGGGCTGGTTCTAAACATGGAACAAAAGATTTATTTTAGTTGTGTATTCTCAACTCTTCCAATAGGCTATCCAATATTCTCCTGGCTGCTAAAATAACATGCTTACTGTAGAATATTTGTGTGAAATACAACCAGTTATGAAGATCAAATTAATTACAATTTCAAATATTAACATTGGAATACAATTACTTCCATTGTATATGTGTATGGATATGTGAACACGTAAATATATATATACAGATTTTGATCATATTCTATATTCTTTTCTAGCCTACATTTTCAAATTTAAATGATAAACATTTCTTATGACACAATTACCTTTTAAATTTATCAACCAAAAATTATATTTTCCCTTGTTATAAATTTTCTATTCTTTTATTACAAACCTTTTGTATTTACAGGTCAGTAGAAAAAAAAAGTCATTTATCTAAGAATCCTTTACATTATTATTTTTTGTTTTCTTTATCACCAAGTAAAAACCAAACTCTGTTATGGAAAGTTGTTGAATGAAATTCTTAAGAACTTTATAATATGTTATGTCTAAATGATCAGGTTCTTTCAATTAAATTATGTGACCTATTTCCAAACATTATTGAAATTAATTAATAACTGGGATGAATTCCAGTTCATCCATTTTCTATCTGGATGACCTTGGATAAACTAAATGCTATGAGGTTCACTTTACTCAGCTATTAAGTTATTAAATGTGCTGATAATCATAATTACATGTAAAGGGAAAATTCTTCCTATTATAATCCAATCCATTAAACCCTCACTTATAATTTGCTTAAAAGATTCTAAAAATCATTGAAAAATAAGGAATAGTAAGAAATTAGTCTTGGCCACATGATATTAAATTATTAATAATTAAAATAATATGTTAGTATTGGAGAACTATAATAATTAAAATAATATATTAGTAATATAGTAACACCAGTGGGATGAAGATTATAATTAAAATAATATGTTACTACCTTAGGATACACTTATTCTGAAATGTAAAAGAAGCCTAAGATGGACCAAAGTAAACATAAAAAATAAAGATTAATGAAGCAAGCTTTTAAATTCATCAAAAAGATGAATTAATTAATAAATGATATTTGGAGAACTAAACAAATACATTAACAAGTTTTACAGTGGGGTGCCTGGGTGGCTCAGTCAGTTAAGCATCAGACTTTGGTTTAGGTCATGATCTCACGATTGGAGCCCCACATCGGGCTCTGTGCTGACAGCTCAGAGCCTGGAGCCTGCTTTGGATTCTGTCTCCCTCGCTCTGTGCCCCTCCCCCGACTGCTCATTCTCTCTCTCTTTCTCTCTCTCTCTCTCTCTCTCTCTCTCAAAAATAAATAAACAGTAAAAAAATATTTAAAAAGTAAGTTTTACATTTACTGTTTTTAAAAAATGGTGTTTTCAAAAGTAAGAGAAGACTGATGATATCTGTCTTGGAACTGACTCATATATTTAAAAAAATTTTTTAAATGTTTTATTTATTTTTGAGAGAAAGAGAGAGACAGGGAGAGCAGGGGAGGGTCAGAGAGAGAGAGGGAGACACAGAATCCAAAAAAAGACTCCAGGCTCTGAGCTTTCAGCACAGAGACTGATGCAGGGCTCAAACCCACAAACTGTGAGATTATGACCTGAGCTGAAGTCGGGCGTTCAGCCGACCGAGTCACCCAGGAGCCCCGTGAACTGATTCATATTAACTGGAACAAAAAGAAATACAAGTCTCAGTTTCATTATCTGCAAAATGGGAGAGATAGTATGTATCTCATAGGATTAAATGGAAAACATCCGTGTAACTCACTTATCATAGTTTCCAACAAACACTAAGTACTCAATAAACTTTAAGTGTTTGTTTCTATTATTACTGCTATTGTTTTTAACTATTGCTTCTTCCCACAAGTCTATAAATTTTTACAACCTTGGAAGGAAATGATTTGAAATATGAATAAAAATCTTAAGAATATAGTCCCTTTGAGTTATCTGCTTTTAGAAATTTATATTCTACAATTGTATTCACAATGATAGAACAAGAAGGGTCACTATATTCACAACTATAGAACAAGAAGAGTTTTTTAAATGTTCACTTATTTATTTTTGAGAGAGAGAGAGACAGAGAGGAAGAGAGGGGCTGCGAGAAAAGGAGACAGGATTCAAAGCCTCTCCGCGCTGACCGCAGAGTTCAATGCAAGGCTCTGCGGAACTGAGATCAGGACCTGAGTCCCCTCCTGAGCCACCCAGGAGCCCTCGGTGTTTTTTTTAATTAGGAAAACATTGGAAACAAGCCAAATTTCATTCACTAGCGTCAGTAAATGGAGGTGTCCACAGAACGGAATTCTGTTCAGCCACTGAAAGACAGGCTGCAGGTAAGGACTTCAAGACCTGTTCCCAAAGGTGTCCCCGGGCTGCTACAGGAAGGGGCTGCATGGGGAGAAGGCTGAGAGCCTGCAGCTCCCCCTTACTTCCCAAAGAGCAGCTGGAACTGCTGTTTTCATACAGTTTTTCCATGCAGTGATTTTCATCACTTTTAATTTTTAAATTGTTTTGAAGATGTTTGGATGTCAAAAGTAGTTCATGGTTATTGTTGAGTACAAAAGTCGTTCATAATGTACTCTAGAAATTGAAACGACAAATTTAAAAATTACTTCAATGTATCTTTGGCTCAAATTAAACCACAGATCTAGATGGTATTGGATGGGAAACACCTGGGGGGAGGGAGGGGCAGGGCGGAGAATAAATTTGCTGACACGGGTACAGGAAATTCTCCAAGTGGGAATGATCTCAGAGGAATAAGGAAGACTGAGAACACCATGTGCTAGAACATAAATGTAACTAAAATACTGGACAAGGGACTCTCAACTTTAGGGAAGTTCTCTGGCTCTTCTTTTTTAACTTTTCAGGTTTCCGGCTCTTGTAAAAATCAGTTACATTCTTCCTAAAAATCATTCCTAATAAACACAAGCTGTCCTCTCTAAAATGCAGCTGCTAACTCGGATGTTTACTTCAATATCTGTTATAGAAAACTATTTGTCAGAATTTAGTATCAGATACACTGGTTCATTCAAACTTATAACCGTGCCATGGGGATTGTGACAGTGAGGTTACTCACCTTTTATTTAGTTTTTATTATTTATTAATTTAACTTATTTATTTAAACAAATTAACATAAAGGGTGGTCTTGGTTTTGGCACTAGATCCCAGTGAGTCATCTGTATATGACACCCAGTGTTCATCCCTCCTTCATGCTCATCGCCGGTATAACCCTTCCCCCCACCCGCTCCCCCTTGGGCATCCCTCAGTTAGTACTCACCTTGTTTTATTTAATCTCACCCAGTAGATAGAAATGATATAAATTCCCCAGCTAGTATAAAAAATATCAATTTTAAGTCTAGATGATCTTTCCTCACAGTGCAAATAAAATATTGTTTTTCACAAACTCATCTTCCAAAACAAAGTGAAATTTTACCTTTCATTGCATGCCCCCCTTCCTGTAAATCAGTGAATCCACAAAACACCTAGAAGAATTTTATGGTCAGTCCTCAATTACAGTTAATCTCCAAGTGGTGGAGTCAGATTGTTTGCATTCTGTTTTCTTTTTCTATTTTGCTCATGTATATTTGCTAATTTTTCACATGGAATTCTCCCCATTTTTTGCAATAAAGAAGCCAATGAAATAATGAACTGTTTACCTTTCAATGCTTCCGTTTTTCCAGACCTTCCTGTATATTCCTTTTTAACATTTTTGATTCTGCAATGACAGAAGTGGTGTTTACTCAGCCAACACAGTAGTGAAATCAACAGAGGTCAGGGGCACCCCATGACACTGACAGAAACACCAACCACTTTATGTGAAATAAGGGATGATAGGACTAGTATGCTCAGAAAGACAGAGACTTGCTTTTGATTAAGCATTTTCCCCAAGAGAGCAAATAATACTCCCTTAGAAAGTTACAATTAAGTTATTAGTGTTTTGCTTAGAGGAGCAGAACATTTGGAATTGTTCTCACTTTCTTCCCCTGGTCTTAGACTATTTGATGTTTTCTATTCTGCACACAATCAGCTCATTAATCTGTACCTTTTAACTCTCTCTTCTTGCCCCCTCCCATTTCCTCCCATCCCCTCCCATCCTCTCCGATAGCTTCTCTTTGGCCTGTAACTCTGCTTTGGATACAATCAGATTTCTTTTCTCCTCTTATTTAAAAAAATTTGGGGGCACCTGGGTGGTTCAGTTGGTTAAGAGCCTGACTTCGGCTCAGGTAATGATCTCCTGGTTCATGAATTCAAGTCCCTTTGAGCCCCAAATTGGGCTCTGTGGTGACTGCTCAGAGCCTGGAGCCTGTTTCAGATTATGCTGTCTCCTTCTCTGCCCCTCTCTGACTCATGCCCTGTTTCTCTCTCTCTCTTAAAAATAAGTAAACATGACAAAATTAAAAAAAAATTTTCAAAACAGGAGCATAATCTTGCCACACCCATTTTCTCACTTCCTCCTCAATCATTCGGAACCCACTATTCTAGTGAACCTCTTCATACTGAAATCATTAGTGGCCTCCTACTTATTAAATGTAACAAAGACTTCTCTTTACTTACTTACTGGATTATAGGTCGCCATTGGTGTCAGTATCCTCGTTGAAAGGGTCTATATTCAAGGTAACATTGGACTTACTGGCTTTCTTCCTATTTTCCTAAATGTTCCTTCTCTGTTTCCCTGTAAGGTTTTCTTCTGTCACCAGATCTATCACCTTTGGTGTTCCACAAAGTTCTCCATGTACTTGATAGTCTTCTCATTCTAGACTTTCTTGATGGGTTATCCCATTGATTCTCATGGTTTCAACACCAACCTAATGCCAACCCTATCATTTTCCCTGAGTGTTAGCCTCCCACATCTAAAGGTTTCATTCAAATATCACACACACACAACACACACACACACACACACACACACACACACACACACACACACACCTCTAACTGGATGATGACCAAACTTGAATGAACATTAGAATCCCAAAGGGAACTAATGCAGGAAGAGGCAGGAACCAGGCTCCCACAAATTAGAGACATTATGAACTACATACGATCATGTACAGTGCACCATGAAACTCAAAGTGAAACAGAATTTAAACAACTTCCTTTCTGAGCATGGATCAAAATTAAAGTAAGGACATGTATTCAGCCAGGACGTTGGCAGTGAGCAGGGTTACACCAAAGAGTCAGGAAACATTAAAGAGAAAAACTTATAAAGGTGCTAAATCTGACATGGATTTTACCACTGCCTTTCTTTGCATAGTGGGACACCCACTGAAGTGGGGTTTTAATGCTTTTTTTTAAAATTTTGTTTTTATTTGAGAGAGAGAGTGGGGGGGGCAAGTGAGTGCATCCATGAGCAGGGGAGAGGGACAGAGGGAGAGAGAAAGAATCTTAAGAGGCTCTACATGGGGCTTGATCCCACAATTCTGGGATCATGACCGGAACTAAAATCAAGAGTCAGATGCTCAACCGACTGAGCCACCCAGGTGCCCCTTAATGTTTTATTTTAATAAAGGGGCTTCCATTTAGGAGTAGCCAGTTGTTTTTGGATTTCAGAGCTGAAGATGCCCATTTGGGGCAGACATCTTTCCTATGTTCTGGGAATGCTGCATGAATGGGCTAAAGTTATAGAAATGAGCAGTTGTGCATATAAGTGATCTGGGAGAAGGAAGAATTGGGAGGGGCAGTAATGGGTCAGAAGAATCCAGTTTTGATTAAAATATAGATAATTTTACATAGCCACGATCTTGATTTTAGTTAGAGCTCTGCATGAATTCCTCTATAGTTTCAGATATGTATAGCTTACATGCTGCTAGGGAAAGAGGAAGTGTTCATTGGCACATAAAGGGGAGACCACCTGGAGAAAAGGGAATCATTACATTAGTACCTTCTAGATCCTCTCAACATATTGGGATTGATTGTGATAGTGTGGACACTTGTCTAGTGGTGGGGGAGGCAAGGATTTCCCTACGAAAGGGTTGCTATGAAGAAAGAAGAGATAAAACTTATGGACTGGGAACAACATCTAATGTTGGGTGGTAAACACTCAGTCTGGGCCTGTCTTGAGGCCCCAGAACCTGCTTCACTAGTGACTCCTTGTCACTAAGGAGCTACAAGGTTGGGTACTTAAGCCTACTTTGCTACTGTGGTGTGGATCTGGGGTGTGAACTGCCCTGCAATGGAGCTGAATGCTTTAGTGTGTAGGTCTTAGATCAGATGACTTCCCTTTCTGGTTTGTTAGTGGCTCCAACCTCCACTTTTAAAGAACCCAGACCAAAAGACAGGGACCTCCAGAGATAACACTGCATAGATGGGTCAGGTTTAGGAGGTAAGGTGAATGAAGATGGTGGGTGAGGAGAGTTTACTCTTTTCTCCTTTGCGGAAGTAGAAAAACAAACATCTTTTAATCTACGTAATAAACCTCAAGACTGTTTTAGAAGATTCCACCTTAAAGTTATTATAATTTGAAGAGTAATATAACTTTGTACTTTGTGTTCTCAGCTGGTGAAGAGGAACTGAGGACATTGAGTTTTGAGGGATTATTCTTCATGTGGCCTTTCTCTTTCAGATAGATTTTTTTTCCACAGAGCTGAGGTTGGTTGGGTCTGCAGCCCTTCAGGAAGCTTTACAGAAAATAGGGTCTGAATTAGAAGGATGAAGTTCAGGTATATAAGTTCACCTTATGCTATTTGTCTTATACCGAATTAGGTCACTTCCTAGCCATAGTGCCATTTTATTCAGCTTCCTTCACCTCCTGACATCTCTATAGTAACCAGGGGCTAAGAGGATAGATTCTGAAGCCAGACTGGATTCCCATTTACGAATACATGATATTGGACATCAGATATAACCTTTCAGAACCTCACTTTTCTCATTTATAAAATGGACAAAATAGAAGCACCTGCCTTAGAAGCTTTGGTTGAGTATTAAATGCGTATCTGGTACTGAGTAGGCACTATGTAAATATCTGCTAAATAAATGTTTATATTTAACACTCTGGTTCTTCAATTTTAGGGCACAATTTTCTAAGAAAAACCTATAGGGCTCCTTAAAATCTGCAAATTCTTGGGCTCAAGCCCATACTCTCTGAGTTAGAATCTCTTGAGGTAGGATCTGATGGTAGAGGTATTTTAAGAACTCCTTATAGGAATTTCAAACAATCCTACAAAGTAAACATTACTCTTGTTCATTACAGGATGGAGGGATCCAGAGAAACTTACTCATTTTATCTAAGATTACATATTAAATGAGAGGGAATTGTGGTGTTGAGGTCTAAGAGTTTCTGAGTATAAGTGTCTTACTTCTTCCATTATATCACATAAACCAGACAAACTATAGAGGAAGGAATTCATAGAATGAAAGGAATAAGCATAAAAGAGAGGCATGGACAAGAGACAGAAATAAGGAGGGAGACAAGATGGCGGGCGACGTGGTGACATTATATGGAGCAAAGCAAAGAGTTTTCCTTTCAAGTAGCAATCAAGAGCTGTTGGTGGTCATGTGCACAAGTTCAAAGTGACATTCACAAAGACAAATTCTTCTTCAATATTTTGTTCAGGTTCATCCTGCTGCTATTGGTCAATAATTCATTCCCCTCACACCCATATGTTGGTGTAAGTGTGATTACCTGATGGCTTCTTTTCCTTGGAATTCTGGAGCTACTGGTTCGAAACAATCATCGGAAGGATGCTCAGCATCTATTTCTTTCTCAATGACCTTATGATTAATCCTTTGGCGTTGGAAACAAGAGGAGTTCAGGAAAAATAATGGAGGATAATGGCGCTCATTTCCACCTAATTTATCAAGAGACAATACAATATTGGAGCATTAACATTAGAATCAAGAGCAAAGAAGCCTTATTCAAAATAGTGCAGAGTGTCTTAGACTTAAGCATCATAGAGAAATGGTTTTCTTTCTACCTTCCTATTATTGAAAAGAAAACTGGTCATAAAGTAGACAATGAAAATTCAAAGGAAATAACACATTATCACAAAAGTTGAACAGTACCATAGGACTTTCAATAAAAAATATATATAAACCAAAGGCTTGAATAAAAGTGGTTAAAAGGTATTTAGAATGAATAAAATAAAATATTTGGGGGAAAAGCCTTACTATGGCACATAAAAATAACTGGAAACAAGTTTGTGAACTTAAAGAAATCCCTTGATCACAACAATATGACTGGACATGTACTGAAGTCCTAATGGAGTGTGTATGTAAAGTATGGGAAGAAATTATATTTGTTCAGGATAAATACATTGCCATTTCCCAGACATACAACATGGAAGTAGTATTCATTGCTATTCAGATATTAAACCAGAAGTGACAGAAGGATACGAATATATAAAATAATTGCATAGACATATAGAAGACAGTGTTAAATACAAAGTGGAAAGAACATAAAAAGTAAGATAAATAACAAGACTGTGCAAGAAAAAGATGTTCTGATTCTAGCATGTAGGAAAGAGTTCTGTTGACATTGCTGCTATGAACATTGGGGTACATGTGCTCCTATGCATCAGCATTTCTGTCTCTCTTGGGTAAATCCCCAGCAATGCTATTGCTGGGTCATAAGGGAGTTCTATGGATAGTTTTTTGAGGAACCTCCACACTGTTTT